>NC_041382.1:382059901-382106300 GCF_002162155.2 Triticum dicoccoides | reverse complement strand
GCAACACTCACTGTTCATCCCATCGATCGGCTTCAGTTAGCAGCAGTAGCGAAGGAATCGCTCGATCGGGTTCAGTTAACAGCCATCGATCGATCGCTCGGGTTCAGTAACACATAGCCTGCAGTGCAATCCCTCGGGTTCAGTTAGAGCCCAACGCCTCGCTCAGGTTCAGTTAGAGCCAACGCCTCGCACACACGTGCGTACGTGTACGAGAGAAACGCGCATCGCTCGTCCCCCGACCTCCCACCATAACTGGGAACTCCTCGAAATTTTCCTCCCCCTCGCTTCTACCACGGTTTTTTCCGTCATGGACGGCCCAAAGAATGTCATGCAGCTGCGTCTCCGGCCCGCCCAAGACGAAAAGCCCATTTTCTGGCATGATTTTTTGTCATAGAAGTAGGAGCCCACCACATCTATGATGATACCGGGTTTTGTCACAATTATCGTCATAGAAGTGTCATATGTATGACAGAAAAAAGAATTTGTTCGGCCCAAAATGTCACGGATGTGTTTTTTTAGTGTGCGTAGAAGACATCATGCATACACCTAACAAGGGACGCCACGCGAAGCACGCGACACTGGGGACTACACTGCCGCTGTTGTGTAGCCTCCCAGCTGGAGCTGTCCTTTGATGACGGCGGAGTGGGTGAGCGACAACGATAGATAGGTGCCATTGGCGATCGTGGGAGAAGCAGACGAGATAAGCTATGGGGAAGGGGGAAATGCGACGCGGGACTCGCCAGCCATGAGGGTTTATATAGCAGGCTAGTAAGCATTGGGTTTTTGGGGGATTTCGTCGAGTCTGGCAGGAAGCTTGCGTGGCTGTGCACGAGAACCTGCACGATCGCGCGGGAACAAGCTCACCGATGATTCATTGGCACCTCTTCGAGCCACAGTTTGGCCAAAAGAATGCATGTGCGGTGCTCAAGCTTGTGCTCGATGCCTTCTGTGGCAGCGGGGTGACAAGACGTGTGAGAGGAGGACGAAATAACACGTACACATATAGTTAATAAAAAACTTTACGATTTAATTAGCTAGCACATGCCCGCTCTCTACGCAACGTCGCGAATGATTGTTCAACCACCGTGTGCTGTGGAATGTGACGTAGTTTCACATCATGCCACCGGCTCGCAACTGCCGGCCAGCTTGTAGACGACCATTCCCTGCGTATTCAATTGCTCTATGCGTGTGGTTGCTCGCGGTTCAGGTGGCTGCGCCGCGCTCTGCTCCCGTCCCTCCGCGCGCTCTGCTTGCATCCCTCCATGCGTGATGCTAGCGTTTGGTACCGATGCACGATCACGTACGTTTGTGCTGCCATTATGCATACGGTTGCACCGGGCGCGGTGCCACGATGTAGTTACCCGCTACAGAAACTGCCATGCGGACGTGCCGACAATCCAGGACGCACGGCCACCATTTATTCCCGCAGCCATTTACCTTAATCTCCCATGCCCCATGACACAATAAGCACACTCACGATGACACATACAGAGAGGATATCTAGCGGCTCCAATGGCGCTCCCCGTGGCTCCAATGGCGCTCCCAGCAGCTAATGACGATAACGGGCGGTAGTTTACCATGCCTCACGTAGTGGACACCCACATGAGGGAGAAGGACCTCCCGGTGGTGTACACGAATGACCCGGTCTCAGTGGAGAGCTCCATCCACACTATGGAGCAGTTGCTTGCTGAGGACAAGTACCAAGTGGTTGGCTTCGACCTCGAGTTCATCATCGGCTGTGTCGGGTATGATTAGAAAATTACCGTCGCCCAGTTGTGCATGCTCCATGACGTCCTCGCCTACCACTACCACCTGGACGCAAGGCCTTGCGAGCGTTTCGTCAAGTTTATCAATAGCCTTGACTATAGTTTCGCTACGGTGGATACCAATAACGATCTAAAAGCACTCAAGATTTCGGGCTTGGCCTGCCAGAATCTTGTCGACACCCGTGACCACTACATGGTCTGGGGCAGCACAAAGAACAATCAAGACTCCCTGGTTAACCTCGCCTCGGCCATCATCAACCCCTACTACATGAAGATGAAGGATGAGAGCAAGCAGGACAAGATCGCCTGGCACAGTGCCTGGGAGCAGAGACTGGATGAAGAACACGTCAAGTGCATGACGAAGGACGCGTACACAAGCGACGAGATATACAGGCAGATCGTTAGCATGAGGAAGTGCCTTCATCCTGCCCCAGACAAGGGATCAAGCCATAGAGCAGTGGCGGCAGTGTCTAAAGAAGTAGATGATTAGATGATCGTTTCCCCTAGTTTAGAATGCATGTAATTGTGTATTGAGGTGTGTGCGAATGTTTGGTATAGTCACTTATGTAAGTGGATGTTTATTTTTGTTATATATGTTGTTACTCTATAGACAAAGAAAATCAAATCGCACATGGAGTAAACTAGGGAACCCGTCGGTGATGATTTAATCAACCGCTGACAATTGTATATGAGCAAGCATTTGCCCACAACACACACGACTTATTAGCAGCAACCGTATGTGTTAATATTGGTCTTCGCACACATTTTTTATTATGGACCTGTTTGCCGTGTATCACACACATGTTGTTAAGTCGAACTATTTTTGTTGTCTTGACTCATCGCAAATAGTTCATCCAAGTGAAATGTATGTCGTATATCGCACACACACACTGATCTGGCTGACCATTTCTGTTGTGTTGCCTAATCACAAACAGTTCATCCGAGTGAACTATATGCCATATATCGCACACACCTTCATCTGCCAGACTGTCTCTGTTGTTATGCTCATCGCAAACAGTTGGTATGGATCAATTATGCCACGTATCTGTAACGCCCCGGACACACCCGCCGGTGGTCGTTACTCCTGGCGGGTGTGTCTGGGGCATTACAAGTTGGTATCAGAGCCATCCCCGACTTAGGAGCCCCCCTGCTTGATCAAATCGCTGACGTTGTTGAGTCTAGAACAAAATGTTTTGAGTCTTAGGATTATATATATCGGAGAGTAGGATTCTTTTTACTCCCCAGTCCCTTCGTCTCTCTGGTGAGACCTCCTGACGTAGAGTTTTGACTCTTCTCTCCTCAAATTTCACAAAAAAAAATTAGGATCACGCGGGTATCTTGGAATCGTTCCGATGGTTTTGTGACGAGAACATTGTTCTTGGTGCCTCTCGACATTTAGGGGTTGTGGCAGTGTCCCGGGGAGTTGAGCTCCGAGGTGTTGTCGTCACAATTTTATTGTTGCAGTTCTGGAATACCTGAGTTTGCCGACATCAAAAATCTCTTTTATGTAGTTGTTGGTGACATAACCTTGACGCCACCCAGTACTGGGGCGGGAGTTCGGGAGTATTGCCATAACTCGTATAACTGATGCTTTTCAAAGGTTGAGGTAAATGATTTCTGAAGGTTTCTTGGTTATGTGTTGAAGGATGGATACAGCTGGATGTAGGATTTGTTAGTTTTGGGTGAGATATCATGCTTCCCCTGTATCCCCAACACCTGATTGTATAACCAGAAAGTTTCGGGAGTTTATAAGTGGGAATTCAAGTATATCGTAGGATATTCTTCCAACAGAAACATGATACGACATGGGGTCTATCTTATGTTTGTTTCCAGCTTATTTTGCAAGCCAATCCTTTTTTTTGTTTTTCAGTTGTGGTATTCGAGTTGCTTCGAAGTCAAATATTGATTCCATACCTTTCCTAAGCGGTGTTCTCACATTTCTATGTGAATACTAATCCTTCTTGATCATCGAGGTTGTCATGTCAATTCTTTTCAACCGGCGTGTTTCTCTTCAAGTGGATCCGATCATTTCAACATCCACAAGATCAACTCAAAGTCTTCTCAACGTTATTTGTTTCATCCGTCCCAAGTTGCTTTTATTGTTCCCGCCCTCCCAACCCTTTTTCTTCAAGGACTCGGATTCCTGAATCAAGTATCCATCTTATGGATGTGAAGACTCTTCATTCTTGTCTTTCAATGTTTTACTCAGCGTTTCTCATGAAGATGCTCTACAAGTTCATCATTCTTCGTTCTCTTTCTTCTCCAGTGGTTTCAATTCAAGCTTTGTTGATCACATCCTTTTCCTCATTTCAAATGCTTTTCCCATGCCGGTGCACCTCATAATCATCCACTTCTCGCTATTCAATTGTTCCAGAGTGCTGAAGATCTCTCAAAAGAATCGCGTTTTCCATTCTCAATCCGTTCAAGTTATTTCGAGGTGGATATCTTGTTCAAGCCATTTAATTCAACCGGTGCAATCTCTCTTTTCGAGCAATCATTCAACGGTGTATCTTTTGAGTGGGCCCTAACCCACAGGTCTTTTCCCAGGATCTTACCTAACTCTTCTAATTTTCCCGGAGTTACTCTCAAATTCTTTTCCAAGTTTGACGTAAGAATGAGTTATCATCAGTCAAATGTCTTTCTCCAAGATCTTCAAATTCTTTTCATCGTTGGTTCAACCTTTCTAATTTTCATTCCGGAGTGTCTCAACAAATGCATAGTGGTGTTTCTCGTCATCATTCTCAGATTTGAAGACCGAAGAAGAGTTTTACTCCAAATCTTATCCGTTCTCTCAAAGATTCGTCATTCTAGCTTGTTGCCATCCTCTCATGATTGTTTTCGATTGTGAGAATTCTTTTCACCCATCCGGAGCATTTCAGGAGTTGTTTTCGTTTTTCTTGATCATCCAAAGGCCATCATTTCAGAAGATTTATTCATTCTCATCTTTCAGCTCTCGTTCTCCAAATCTTACTGGTGCATCATTCAAATATTCTCTAATCAGCTCGTGATCTATTCGTTCTCTTGTATAAAATTATCTCTTGTATCTTCGTTCATTTCCTAATTCTTCCTGGCGTTTTGCTATATTTTCTTCATTTGTTTTAAATTCTTACGGTGGTTCGTTCAAGATTTATCTTCCTTCGTTATCATATCAATTCATACGTTCTTTCCAAATCCAAAGATGGTTCGTCGAAGACCTTCTCAAGTTTGTGCCATATCTATCTTAATCCTTTCTAAGAGAATAAGTAGTATGCCAAATCCATTGTTGTCATCATTTTAATTGGTGAAGGACGAGCATAATGTAATTCTTATTCTTGTTTCATCGAGTAAATTCAATTCCTTATTCCGGAGGTTCATCAAAATTCTTGATTTCATTTGTTCATCTTTCTTTTCTGAAGTTCCAAGTTTTTTCCGCATTATCTTGTCGCGAAGCTTCATCTAAATCATTACAAGGCTTCACCTTGTGCTTTCAACTTTCCTTTCTTTTTATCATCATCTTGTTACTGGAGTTCTTCATGGAGGCTTACATGGTGGTTCATCAAGGATTCCTTTCATTCTTCAATTGTTCGTCAAGATTTCTCTCGAAGCTATTATCCGCCAAGCTATACTTCAAGTATTCTTCATCTTGCATTTCGAAGTGAAATTATTTCATATATCATCTTTTGAGGTGGTGTTATGTCATTGTTGATAATTTCCCTTCGTGTTCCATGATTCACAAGTTGTCCGGAATGACATATTTTAAACCCATCATTTTCAATTCGTTCATGAGATCCTGTGCAACCCATCAATCGTTTCATTGGAGTTATCTTGGGTTATATTTCACCTAAAGCTTTCCCTAAGGATTGTTGCTATTTATGGTGCTCATAAATGACCCAAGTTCTTCATTTATTCTTCTGGTGAAATAAGTTTCTTGTCTCCTTGTTCATATCAATCCAATCTATTGTTTTTCGTTAGTGGTAGAATTTCACCTCAAGATTTCGAGATGTTTTCCATAATCCCACAATAAGCTTACTCTTTTCGTTGTTGGTTTTCCAACAACTCCGTTGTAACCTTCTTGTAAGGGTGCCTTCCAAGCTCATTTGTGGCAGAAGTAGGCATTTTCAACTCCATTCTTTTATTACTACGATCTAGTTTCTATTCTTTTGTTTCGGAGGCATTGTGATGTTGCTATCTTCACTCATCATCTCAGGTTGTGAGGACCGTGTTCTTATCCATTTTCAACCGGAGTGTCATTTCCTTCATTCAAGTTCTCTCATCTTATCAAGTTTTGCCTCCCTTCTCAACCAGAGTGTTGTCTGAAATCTTTCTTACCCCTTGTGCCATTCTTTCAGTAGTTCCGGAGGCAGTGTGTTGTTGATTTCATCAAGTATCCTCTCATCTGGTAAATTTTATGTTCAATTCCTTCCATTTACAGTCGGAGTGCTACCCAAATTATATCATTCTTATTCCTTCTCTATCTTGTTTTAACCGGAGTGTTGTGGCCATCATTCCTCTTCTAACCGGAGTCTCATCCAAGTGCTTTCATTTTTCCAAGTCCATATCATTGCCTTCCATTTCCAACCGAAGTGTTGTCATATTTGGTCCTTATCGTTCCTTGTACATCTCATTTCAATCGGAGTGCTTGCATGTACTTTTTGTCCGTTGCAATCTTTTTTCTTATGTCTTTCAACCTACAAGGTTCTCGTAATGTTCCTTGTTCCTCTTTTCTAACGGAATGTTTTCAACTTTGTTCATCTTCGTTGTATTCTTTCTTTCAATTTTTTCAACCTCTCAAGGTTCGTGGTTTCACTCGTTTGTCAAAGAAGCAACTTAGTTTTACCTCTTCTCGTCCTCTTCCGTTTTCCCTCCGGTGCCATTCTAGATCTCGGGACGAGATCCTCTTGTAGTGGTGGAGTGTTGTAACACCCCGAGACCGTTGTGCCAGGTGTCTTTCAGTTATCCGCTGTTGTTGCCTTGTCATTATGCTTGCGTGTTGCATCTTGCCATGTCATTATGTGCATTGCATCATCATGTTTTCAAAACTTGCATCTGTCCGGGTTCCCCCATTCCTTCTGTTGTCCGTTTTGAGCCCAACCACACTCGCACGCGCTCGCGGCATGTCCGAAATATTATTTTATAAGTGGCCAGAAAATGTTCTCGGAATGGGATGAAAGTTGGTGTGCGGTGTTGTTATGTTGTTAGTAGGTCGCCTGCCAAGTTTCATCGCATTCGAAGTTCGTTTGACGCCCCAGCGGATAACTATAGCGACAATATAGTCGGTCAAATCGTCGGACGTTTTCGGTCTCCGAAAACTGTTGTCGGGCTTTCCCTCTCTTTCCTCCCTAGACCGTCTACACAATCCACTACTTACCATGAGGCCCAATCTAACCTCTCTCATCAGCCCGCGGCCCTCGTCTCGTGCGTGTCTGAAAGCTGTCCCGGACCCGACCCGAGCAGTCATCACCGATGGGTCCGAATCATCCCTAAACATCTATAAAACATCTCCTTTTTCCTATTTGGACTTCCTAACTATTTATTTCTCGACCATCCGATTGCGATTGGAGGGACGAGGTAGCCCCTAACCTTACCCACTCACTATATAATCAGTCTACTCTAACCCTAAATCCTAGGGAGATGTCCCATCCTTCCTATTCCGCGCCGCCACTCCACCGAGATCCCCCTCGGGATCACCTCTCCACTCCCGATGCATCCATCCCATCGTAGCGCCGCAACCCCACCAAACTTCACTCGGCTTTCGTGCCCAGCCAATCCAGAGCATAGCTCCTCCCTGCCTCGATCTGGATCGAGGAGCCCGAGCCTCTACAGCTTCCTGAGGCCTCCGCGGCTTGCCCCTCCTGCCTCCTCCTCCCGTCCTCTTCTTCGTTTTTCCCTCTCTCTAATCCCTCTCCCTCCCAGGTACTCTGTCGCCATGGATGCCCGACGCCACTTCGTCCTGGAATGGATCCTCGTCGCCCTGAGCTCGCGCAAGCTGTCGAGCCCCACCATGGATCTCCAAGCCCACGGTTGCATTGACCCGGAGCCCCACGTCGTCGCCTTGCACCAGCCGCCCCTTTTCCATCTCAGCTAGGTCCGCTGCCGCCCTGCGTCATCCCCGCCATCCTCCCGCCAGACTCCGGCGACCTTCGCCTCGAACCCGACGTCTCCGACCGGATCTGCTATGGATCAAGCCCTCCCGCCGGTTGCCCCGCCTCCCTCGCGTTCGTGTGCGCTCCCGTGGACCTCGTTCCTCCGCGTCAAGTCCCTCCGCTGCGGCCTGCTTCGCTTCGAAACCCCCCCTACCTCAAGCCTTGCCAAGTCCTCTGCTTCACCCTACATCAAACAAGGAGACGGAGACGCGCGCCCGTGTTGACCTCTCCCCTCGCCAAGGCCTCGTTCGCCAACATCTTAATCGCATGGGCCTCTGGTGAGGAAGCCCACCGGGTCCCTCCTGCACTGCTCCAGCGAGCCGGCCCAGATCTGTCGGCCTGCCTCTGCTTTCCCGACCTGGGCCATGGCCCATGGTGAGCTGCCCCCCCTAGCGCCTGCCACTGTTTTGGCCCATAGCCAGTTGCGGCCCGCATAATGTTTTTCCCTGTCCTGCAATTTGTCTATTTATCTAGAGGTTTACCGTTTTGCAAAAAAGTCCCTAAACTCCATGCATATTAAAACTCAACAACTGTGGATCATATGTAAAAATATTATATATGAAATAGGCTTAGAATTTCATCTAGTTTCATTATATGCCACTTTCATCTATGTTTAAAATGTTTAAAATGTTGTTTGTTTAAATTTTCTTAAGTAACTTGTTAAAATGCTTTAATTCATAACTAATTAACCGTAGCTCGGAATTTAATAAACTTTATATGTAAATGGGGTAGAAAAATGCCTAGTTTAACATGGTGACTTTACTTTGCATGGTTAACAACTCTAAAATATGGTTTAGGGCAGAACAGTACCAAATCCATAAATATGCACATGAGGATTTTCCGGAATTTTTGTTTGTTATTTCTGGCCTCATTTAAACTTGCTAGATAGGTAGTTTTCATATGCTTCACCTCTTGCCATGCTAACCAACATTTAATATTGTTGAGTACCTAAACGAGAGAGAACTAAATAAGTCATGTGGTGTTTTCTTCAATATGCAACTCCGTTGCATATTGAGCTCCACTTAATTTGCAGTGTTGTTTGTTGCACTTTGCCATGCCATGCTTCTTTAAACCGGACATACATCATACTTGGTTGTGCATCATGCCATGTTTATGTGATGGTTGTTTACTATGTTGTTCGCTCCTTCCGGTGTTGCTTCTTCGTGTTAGTTCCGGTAACGTTGCGTTTGTGAGGATCCGTTCGACTCCGTCCATTTGTCTTCTTCATGGACTCGTTCTTCTTCCTTGCGGGATCTCAGGTAAGATGACCATACCCTCGAAATCACTTATATCTTTGCTTGCTAGTTCTCGCTATTTTTGCTATGCCGCGTTACCTACCACTTGCTATATCATGCCTCCCATATTGCCATGTCAAGCCTCTAACCCACCTTGCCTAGCAAACCGTTGTTTGGGTATGTTACCGCTTTTGCTCAGCCCCTCTTATAGCATTGCTAGTTGCATGTGAAGATTGTTCCATGTTGGAACATGGATATTGTTGGGATATCATTATTATCTCTTATTTAATTAATGCATCTATATACTTGGTAAAGGGTGGAAGGCTCGGCCTTATGTCTGGTGTTTCGTTCCACTCTTGCCGCCCTAGTTACCGTCATACCGGTGTTATGTTCCTTGATTTTGTGTTCCTTACACGGTTGGGTGTTATGGGGACCCCTTTACCATTTGCCTCACCACCACCTACTTTTCCCTTGGGAGTCGTGCTCCCGAGGGTCATCTTTATTTTAACACCCCCCCCCCCCGGCCAGTGCTTGTCTAAGTGTTGGTCCGAACCGAGCTGCCTGCGGGGCCACCTCGGGGAAACTTGAGGTTTGGTTTTACTTGTAGCTAGTCTCATCCGGTGTTGCCCTGAGAATGAGATACGTGTGACTCCTTTCAGGATTGTCGGCACATCGGGTGGCTTTGCTGGTCTTGTTTTACCATTGCCGAAATGTCTTGTAACCGAGATTCGAGTCTGATCGGGTCTTCCTGGGAGAAGGAATATCCTTCGTTGACCGTGAGAGCTTGTGATGGGCTAAGTTAGGACACCCCTGTAGGGTTTGAACTTTCGAAAGCCGTGCCCGCGGTTATGTGGCAGATGGGAATTTGTTAATGTCTGGTTGTAGAGAACTTGACACTTAACTTAATTAAAATGAATCAACCGCGTGTGTAGCCGTGATGGTCTCTTTCCGGCGGAGTCCGGGAAGAGAACACGGTCTCGTGTTATGCTTGAATGTAAGTAGCTTCAGGATCACTTCTTGATCACTTTTAGCTTCTCGAACGTGTGTCGCTTCTCTTCTCGCTCTTATTTTCGTATGTTAGCCACCATATATGCTTAGTGCTTGCTGTAGCTCCACCTCACTACCTTCTCCTACCCATAAGCTTAAATAGTCTTGATCTCGCGGGTGTGAGATTGCTGAGTCCTCGTGGCTCACAGATACTTCCAAACAGTTGCAGGTGCCGATGATACCAGTGCAGGTGACGCAAATGAGCTCAAGTGGGAGCTCGAAGAAGATCTTTTTCGTTGTGTTATTTTGTTTCCTGTTGATCAGTAGTGGAGCCCAGTTGGGACGATTGAGGATCTAGCATTTGGGGTTGTCTTCCTTTTATTTTGGTTCCGTAGTCAGACCTTGATTGTATTCTGGATGATGTATGTTTAACTTGTACTTGTTTGAAGTAGCGATTGTAAGCCAACTCTTTATCCCTTTCTATTCAGTACATGGGATTGTGTGAAGATTACCCCTCTTGCGACAAACCTACCTTGCGGCTATGCCTCTAAGTCGTGCCCTAATACGTCCATTTTGCATCATGCTTTTATATCAATATTTATCACATTATGGGTTGTTATTACACATTATGTCACAATACTTATGCCTATTCTCTCTTATTTTACAAGGTTTACATAAGGAGGGATAATGCCGACAGCTGGAATTTTGGGCTAGAAAAGGAGAAAATATTAGAGACCTATTCTGCACAACTCCAAAAGTCCTGAAACTCCACGAAAGTTATTTTTGGAAATAATAAAAAAATACTGAGCGGAAGAAATACGTCAGGGGGGCCACCACCTGTCCACGAGGGTGGGGGCGCGCCCTACCCCCTGGGCGCGCCCCCTGCCTCGTGGGCCCCCTGTTGGTCCTCCGGTGGCCATCTTCTGCTATATGAAGTCTTTCGTCCAAAGAAAAATCATAAGCAGGCTTTCGGGATGAGACTCCGCCGCCACGAGGCGGAACCTTGGCGGAACCAATCTAGGGCTCCGGCAAAGCTGTTCTGCCGGGGACACTTCCCTCCGGGAGGGGGAAATCATCGCCATCGTCATCACCAATGCTCCTATCATCGGGAGAGGGCAATCTCCATCAACATCTTCACTAGCACCATCTCCTCTCAAACCCTAGTTCATCTCTTGTATCCAATTCTTGTCTCCAAGTCCGGGATTGGTACCTGTAGGTTGCTAGTAGTGTTGATTACTCCTTGTAGTTGATGCGAGTTGGTTTATTTGGTGGAAGATCATATGTTCAGATCATATATGCATATTAATACCCCTCTGATTATGAACATGAATATGCTTTGTGAGTAGTTACGTCTGTTCCTGAGGACATGGGAGAAGTCTTGCTATTAGTAGTCATGTGAATTTGGTATTCGTTCGATATTTTGATGCGATGTATGTTGTTTATCCTCTAGTGGTGTTATGTGAACTTCGACTACATGACACTTCACCATTATTTGGGCCTAGAGGAAGGCATTGGGAAGTAATAAGTAGATGATGGGTTGCTAGAGTGACAGAAGCTTAAACCCTAGTTTATGTGTTGCTTCGTAAGGGGATGATTTGGATCCATATGTTTCATGCTATGGTTAGGTTTACCTTAATACTTCTGTTGTAGTTGCAGATGCTTGCAATAGAGGTTAATCATAAGTGGGATGCTTGTCTAAGTAAGGACAGCACCCAAGCACCGGTCCACCCACATATCAAATTATCAAAGTACCGAACGTGAATCATATGAACGTGATGAAAACTAGCTTGATGATAATTCCCATGTGTCCTCGGGAGCGCTTTTCTCTATATAAGAGTTTGTCCAGGCTTGTCCTTTGCTACAAAAAGGATTGGGCCACCTTGCTGCACTTTATTTACTTTTGTTACTTGTTGCTCGTTACAAATTATCCTATCACAAAACTATCTGTTACCTATAATTTCAGTGCTTGCAAAGAATACCTTACTGAAAACCGCCTATCATTTCTTTCTGCTCCTCGTTAGGTTCAACACTCTTACTTATCAAAAGGACTACGATAGATCCCCTATACTTGTGGGTCATCATGCCCCGACACGTGGGAGATATAGTCGCATTGTGGGTGTTACAGTATCGCACATGCAACTCTAATCTGAATAGTGTTTGATGTGTCCGGCATCGCAAATAGTTCGTATCATTTTTGACGGTTTTCTTGCACCACCGTTTGCGATTAATGCATCGCACATAGTTTCATCGAAGGGTCTCTGATTGTAGTGTCGCATTAGCAACATCCTGCAGTAGCGTGTGAGTAGTTTACCATAGACCTACGGTCCATAGTGGTTTGTTAGATGGCTTCTTCTCTCTCTTTGATCTTCAATACAATGTTCTCCTCAAAGTTTTATCTGATGTAATCTTCTTTTGTGCTATGTTTGTAGGGATCCGATGAATTGTGGGTTTATGATTGGACTATTCATTGAATTGGGTCTTTTCTGAACTTTATTATGTATGATTGTTATAGCTATCTAATGTTTTCCGATCTATGGGTTTTCTTTGGCCACGTTGATTCGTTGATCTTCAACGGAAGTGGTGCATAGTAGTAGGTTTAATCTTGTGGTTACTTCACCTCATCAAGGAAGGGATAGTGAGGCACGTATTTGTATTGTTGCTACTAAGGAGAAAATGACCGGGTTCAATCATATTGCTTGGTTTTATTCTGTCTACATTATGTCATCATAGTTCATTCATTACTCTATTTGTTATGAACTTAATATGTAGAGAGGCAAGCATAGAAGCGCTCTCGAAGTGGAGTAATAGTAGTAGATGCAGGTAGGAGTCAGTCTACTTGTCATGGACGTAGTGCCTTGATATGTCTCCATCGTATCTACTTTTCCAAACTCTTTTGCCTTTGTTTTGGACTCTAATTTGCATGATTTGAATGGAACTAACCTGGACTGACTCTATTTTCAGCAGAATTGCCTTGGTGTTATTTTTGTGCAAAAATAAAAGTTCTCGGAATGACCTTAAAATTTATGGAGAATATTTTTGGAATTAATAAAAAATATTGGCGAAAGAATCAACCAGAGGGGACCCACCAGTTGTCCACAAGGGTGGAGGGCGTGCCCTACCCCCTGGGCGTGCCCCCTGCCTTGTGGGTCCCCTGGGCCTCCTCCGATCCTAACTCCAACTTTATATATTCACGTTCGGGGAGAAAAAAATCAGAGAGAAGGATTCATCGCGTTTTACGATATGGAGTTTCCGCCACCTCCCATTCTTCATTGGGATGGCTGATCTGGAGTCTGTTCGAGGCTCCAGAGAGGGGATTTGTCGCCATCATCATCACCAACCTTCCTCCATCACCAATTTCGTGATGCTCACCGCCGTGCGTGAGTAATTCCATCGTAGGCTTGCTGGACAGTGATGGGTTGGATGAGATTTATTATGTAATCGAGTTAGTCTATTAGGCTTTGATCCCTAGTATCCACTATGTTCTGAGATTGATGTTGCTATGCTTAATGCTTGTCACTAGGGCCCGAGTGCCATGATTTCAGATCTGAACCTATTATGTTTTCATGAATATATTCGTGTTCTTGATCCTATCTTGCAAGTTGTAGACACCTATTACGAGTTATGATCTGCATACCCCAAGGTGATAATAATTGGGATTCTTTCCGGTGATTACTGTAGTTTGAGGAGTTCATGTATTCACTAAGTGCTAATGCTTTGGTTTGGTTCTCTATTAAAAGGAGGCCTTAATATCCCTTAGTTTCCATTAGGACCCCACTGCCACGGCAGGGTAGGACAAAAGATGTCATGCAAGTTCTTTTCCATAAGCACATATGACTATATTCGGAGTACATGCCTACATTATATTGATGAATTGGAGCTAGTTCGGTGTCACCCTAGGTTATAACTGTTGCATGATGGATGCCATCCGACATAATTATCCATCATTGATCCATTGCCTACAAGCTTTTCACATATTGATCTTTGCTATGTTACTTTGTTGTTTCCACTGTTACAATTGCTAGAAAACTGCTACTGTTACTTTTGCCACCGTTACTATTGCTTCCATACTACTTTGCTACTAAATACTTTGTTGCAGATATTAAGTCTTTCAGGTGTGGTTGAATTGACAACTCAGCTGCTAATACTTGAGAATATTCTTTGGCTTCCCTTGTATCGAATCAATAAATTTGGGTTGAATACTCTACCCTCGAATACTGTTGTGATCCCCTATACTTGTGGGTTATCAAGACCTTTTTCTGGACCCATTGGCCAGGAGCATAGCTCTATTCTTTGAGTCACTTGAGATTTATATCTGTTGATCACTATGTGGAATTTGAAAGATACTAGAACCAAGATTTTTCCCTCTACTATGAGGGGAGGTAAGGAACTGCCATCTAGCTCTGCACGTGATTCACCTTCTGTTTTGAGTAAGCTTACGACACCTACACCTGCTATTGATTCTGATATGTCACATGTTATTGATGATGCTACTTCTATTATGAATGATGCCAATGATGGTACTACTTTGCTTGATAAAACTGTGCCACTACATGAATTACTTGATGAACATCTTGCTAGAGTTAGAACTATTGATTATGCTGAAGATGATGATATTTCTAAAACTGACGAAATTATTGAAACTAAAAACTTTGAAACACCTCATAAGACTAGATCTCCTAGATATGAACTTCCTGTTATGCCTGAGGGTTATGTTATGGATGGAGAGGTAGCTAGGGACTTTCTTGCTTGTAAGGATAGAGATGATCTTAAGAAATTAGTATGCAAGTGGAAAGAAAAATCTTCGAATGCTAGAATGCAATATGATCCTAAGTTTTCTACTCCACCTATCTTTGTTACTAATAAGGATTATGAATTCTCTGTCGATCATGAGTTAATTACTTTGGTTGAATCTGATCCTTTCCATGGTTATGAATCTGAAACTGTTGTGGCACATCTTACTAAATTGAATGATATAGCCACCCTATTTGCTCATGAGGAAAAAATTCGTTATTACTATATTCTTAAGTTGTTTCCTTTCTTGTTAAAGGGTGATGCTAAGTTATGGTTTAATTCTCTCGCTCCTGGTTGTGTGCATAGTCCCCAGGATATGATTTACTACTTCTCTGAAAAATATTTCCCTGCTCATAAGAAACAAGCTGCTTTAAAGTAAATATTTAACTTTGTGCAAATTGAAGAAGAGAGTCTCCCACAACATCGGGGGAGGCTTCTCCAATTACTTAATGCTTTGCTTGATCATCCTCTCAAGAAAAATGAAGTATTTGATATCTTTTATAATGGACTAACCGATGCTTATAGGGACCACCTAGATAGTTGTGTTGGTTGTGTTTTCAGGGAACAAACTGTTAAGCAAGCTGAATTGCTATTGAATAATATATTGAGTAATGATAATGATTGGAATCTTCCCGAACCACCTCCCAAGACAACTCCGAAGAAAAGAGGTATTCTATTTCTCAGTCCTGAAGATATGCAAGAGGCAAAGAAATCTATGAAAGAAAAAGGTATTAAAGCTGAAGATGTTATAATTTACCGCCTATTGAAGAAATACATGGTCTTGATAACCCGACACAGGTAGTAGAGGTAAACTCTCTCTATACATTTGATGAAGGTGATATTCCTCATAATAAGTCTACTAGTAAATGCTTGGATGAGTTTGATATTTTTATTGTTAAACAAGAAAACTTCAATGCTTATGTTAGTAGACAATTGAAACGTAATGCTTACATGCTTGACTACTTGTGTGATTATATGAGTAGAACTGTTAGTGATCTTAAGATTGTTAGTAATCATGCTTCCGTGGTGAAAACTCAAGTAGAACAAGTACTTAAGGCACAGGATGATTTCCTCAATGAGTTGAATAGTAGGAACAATGATAATGTTGTTAGGGTTATGACTAGAGGTGGTAAAATGACCCAAAAACCTTTGTATCCTGAGGTCCACCCTAAGATAATTGAGCAAGATTCTTAGAGAGTTAAAATTGATGCACCTATTCCTCCTAGTAATAAAAAGAAAAGGAAAACTGATAGGACTTTGCATGCTTCTAGTGAACCTGTTATAGATACACCTGATAATCCAAATGATGTTTCTATTTCTGATGCTGAGACACAATCTGGTGATGAACATGAACCTAGTGCTAATGTTAATGATGATTTTCATGTTGATGCTCAACCTAGTAATGATAATGATGTGGAGGTAGAACCTGCTGTTGATCTTGATAACCCACAATCTAAGAATAAACATTATGATAAGAGAGACTCCGTTGCTCAAAAGCATGGTAAAGAAAGAGAACCATGGGTTGAGAAACCCATGCCCTTTCCTCCTAAACCATCCAAGAAAAAGGATGGTGAGGATTTTGAGCGCTTTGTTGAAATGCTTAGACCTGTCTTTTTGCGTATGCGTTTGACTGATATTCTGAAAATGTCTCCTTATGCTAAGTATATGAAGGATATTGTTACAAATAAAAGAAAGATATCAGAAGCTGAAATTTCCACCATGCTTTCTAATTAAACTTTTAAGGGTGGTATACCAAAGAAACTTGGAGATCCAATAATACCAACTATACCATGCTCCATTAAAAGAAACTATGTTAAAAATGCTTTATGTGACTTGGGAGCCGGTGTTAGTGTTATCCCTTTCTCTTTATATCGTAGACTTGAATTGAGTAAGTTGACACCTAATGAAATCTCTTTGCAAATGGCTAATAAATCAACTGCTACCCATCGGTATTTGTGAGGATGTGCCTGTTGTGGTTGCAAATATTACTATCTTAACAAACTTTGTTATTCTTGATATTCCCGAGGACGACAGTATGTCGATCATCCTTGGTAGACCCTTTTTGAATACTGTAGGGGCTGTTATTGATTGCAACAAGGGAAATGTCACTTTTCCTGTTAATGGTAATGAGCATACGATACACTTTCCGGAGAGACAACCTCAAGTGAATAGCATCAATTCTATTGGAAAATTTTCAACTATCGCTATTGGAGGTTTTGAATTCCCTCTTCCTACTATCAAAAAGAAATATGTTATTCTTATTGTTGGGGACATACATATCCCTGTTGAGGTAACCTAGTGTTATTCGAAAATTCTCTGGTTTCATGTCATTCCGAAGAAGTTTGTTAATAAGACTTGATCAACCTTGTTAATAGATTCCTTTTGATGGGCATGAGATGGATGAATTTAGAAAGCACAACTTTCTGTACCCACTTTTTACTTTATGTTATTTAGATTAAATAAAGCAAAAATAGTATTATTCGTCTGTTTTCTGAATTATCCGTGCAATAAAAATGTTCCGAAAATAAAAGCTCTCCAAATGCCCTGAAAATTTAGTATGATTTTTATAGAATATTTAAGGATTTCTACACTGAGAACACACTAGGGGGCTGCTCTAGTGGACCACAAGGGTGGAGGGCGTGCCCCCTGCCTTATGGATCCCATGTGGGTCCCCCTCACTTATTTCAGCACCCATCCACTTCGTGTTCGTCCAGAAAAAATCATCCCATTGCTCAAACCCGTGGTCTTGCTCATGCTGCCATTTCCGATCTCCTTGTGCAAAGCTCCATCTGCAAAACTATTTTGGGGGATTATTCTTCGGTATGTGACTCCTCCAATGGTCCAATCAGGTTTTGTTCTAGTACTTTATGTATTGCAAATTTCTGCTGCTGTGGTGACCTTGTTCTTGAGCTTGCATGTCAATTTTATATGGTCCAAAGTAGTTTTGATGCATGATATAGCCTCTAGACACTTGTAAGAGTAGTTGCTATCAATTTTGTTGAGTTTGGTTCACTTCTGTTTTGAATCACTAAAAGTTTCAGAAGTTTTCAAAGAAAAGAAATGATTAAGAGGTGGTTGAGAGGCTCTTCTAGTCGGGGTTCAAAGGAAAATGAAAATGAAAATGAAGAGAAGAAGAAGCCCAAGTGCAACCTTCCTCACACCGCGGAGGTTCAACCATGTGAATGGAAAAGTGATGCATTCTTGAGGGCGGCTGGTAGTTATGAGGATTTCTATTATTTGGCAGAGAATGCAGGCATCACCGACTTACTCCATGCTAAGTGTGATCAATACCTCCTACTCACTAATACCTTCGTGCAAAATTTTCACTTTCATGCTAGGAAATCACCACCCACGGTAGAGTTTTATTTATATGATGAGCATAAGAAGATGACGCTTTACGATTTTTGCGAGGTTTGCAAATTACCTTATGAGGGCAGCGTCAGTGAACCACGTCCTAGAGATGTGGAAGACTTTATTGATGAAGTTATCGTAGGGGAAGAGAGAGGAGTGTAGGAAGCGAGAGTGGCTTGTTTGCATTTTTCCTGTTTTATGCTATTATTCATTATTTTCTAGGAGATGTTTAATTGGTCATGGGGAGAGTGGGGGCCTTAGTGCCCCTGACCTCGCTATTTTGCACCATGCTTTACTTCGTGGTAGAACTTTTAGTTTGGGCACCATTGTTGCTCGACGGTTGAGTTTAAACCATTCGAGGGGTCCTATCTTTGGAGGTATCTATGCCTCACGCCTTGCTAGACGCTTCGTGATACCTATTAGGCACGATGAGGAAGAGGAGATGCTGCTACCCACTAGATTTTTAGACTATAACAGTATAGTAGCACATGATTTTATTAGTGGTGATAAAGAAAAGAGACTCATCTATAACCTAGTATTCAGCCAGAAGACTTGTCAGATTATTACTTTGCTTGCACCTTCTTTGTTCGATATTCATTCAGGCAGGTACCTCATTTTTAGCCGAGGACATTTATGCATACTGGGAGCGGACGCGATCCAAAGTTCCTGAGCTAGAACCATCACCTGATCCGTATGAGGAGTCTGTTTATCAGTGGGAGCCACAAGAGCTCGCTAACTAGTGGAACCCTCAGGATCCTCCTCAGTACCCTGGAGAGGGCTACTTTGATCCATGGGCATAGACCAACTTAGGCAAAATTCTAAGCTTGGGCCATTACGTATTTCTCACCGACATTACATTCATGTTCACACACTCATTCCAGTTGTCAGTGTTCATACTTTTCCATTGTATTATCCATGCTAGTTTATTTTCTTTTTCTGTTTTCTTCTTGTGCATTTGAAAAACTTTGAGAAAATCCAAAAAAATTGTTCTAGCTTCTTTTTAGTTTTCCTATCCTTGTTTAGTAGTAGTATTAAAGAAAACCCAAAAAGATTTCTTGTTCTTCTTTTGCTTGTTAGGAGCTTTCCCGTGTAAATAGTTTTTCTCGTTCTTGTTTTACTTTCTTTAGAAAAACAAAAACTTCAAAAAAATATTTCAGTGAATTTCTTTGCAATTCTTTTTCCTTTCTTTGGGTCGAGAGGATAAGACCACGATGAAAATGTTTAGTGGTTGTCATATGCATTATTGTTGATCTAACAAAGAGCCCATATTACCGTGTCTTCTCCTTTGAATAAATGTATGCAGATTCCAACTTAGTCCAATGCACGTGCACTATTATTATTATCATCCACACCATTTGGTCATGCAAGTGAAAGGCAATAATGATGATATTTGATGAAATGATTGAGGTGAGGAAATGCTGGTATGAACTCGACCTATTTTGTTTTTGTAAATATGATTAGTTCATTGTTCTTGATTCAGCCCATGATGAATGAAACATGTTTGCAATGACAATTAGAGATTATAGTTACTCATGCCATGCTTAATGAGCTAGGAGTTTATAATGGTTTACCTTGCATGCCAACGTGCTTTTAAAATGTTTGTGATATAGTATGATAGGATGGTATCCTCCTTTCAATGATTCTAGCAGCTTGACTTGGCACATGTTCATGCATGTAGTTGAAACAAAATCAACATACCCTACTCATGCTTGCACTCAATGTTGGTTAATCTCAATGCGTGTTTATGACTATTGTCGCTCTCTAGTTGGTCGCTCCTCAATCTTTTGCTAGGCTTCACTTGTACTAAGCGGAAATACTAGTTGTGCATCCACTCCCATAAACCCAAAGTTGTTCCATATGAGTCCACTGTACCTACCTATATGCGGTATTTACCTGTCGTTCCAAGTAAATTTGCATGTGCCAAACTCTAAACCTTCAAATAATAATCTGCTTTGTATGCCTGAATCGCTCATGTAGCGACTGGGGGCTGTCAGTATCTTCCATGCTGGGTGGGTTATTCTCACGATGAGTGTTGACTCACTTGTTATTCACGAGAAAGTGGCTAATAATTGGGATGCCCAGATCCATGCTCTAAATTAAAGCTAAATATAACTTCAAACAAAACTCCCCCAGGACTGTTGTTGGTATGGACGGTACCCGTTGTTTCGGACCAGTCGTGGAGTGTGCTTGTTGGTGGAGGGGGAGTAAAAACTTTACCATTTTGTTTGGGAACCACCTATAATGTATCTAGAATGGAAGATACCGAGATCTCTTGGTTGTTATGTTGACAATGAAAGCATACTGCTCAAAATTATATTTATCTCTGTTTCAAAAAGGTCGAGCTCTGGCACCTCTGCAAATCCCTACTTCCCTCTGCGAAGGGCCTATCTATTTACTTTTATTGTTGATTCACCATCCTATTATAAAAAGCACCAATTAGAGTGCACCAATGTCATTTGTATGCTTTATTATTAATTTATATTGAGTATGACTGTGACAGGATCTCTTTTACCATAATTACAATGTCTAGTCGGTCCTTGATCTTCTGGGGTGCTATGCATATTTGTTTTGTGGTCTCGGAAAGGGCTAGCGAGATACCATTTTGTTATATCATATCATGATTGTTTTGAAAAAGTGTTGTAATCCGAGATTTATTATTATTACTTGCTAGTTGATTATGCCATTGATATGAGTAAATGTGAGACCTAAATGTTCTTGCGAATATGGTTAGTTTATGATCTTTACTGAAAACCTGAATGCTGACTATACATATTTGCAACAACAAGATCAAACAGAGTTTGTAATTTTTTTATTTATCACTTTCTGTTTGTCAACAGAATTGCTTGAGGACAAGCAATGGGTTAAGCTTGGGAGAGTTGATATGACTCCATCGTATCTACTTTTCCAAACTCTTTTGCCCTTGTTTTGGACTCTAATTTGCATGATTTGAATGGAACTAACCCCGACTGACGTTGTTTTCAGCAGAATTGCTTTGGTGTTATTTTTGTGCAAAAATAAAAGTTCTTGAAATGACCTAAAAAATTACAGAGAATATTTTTGGAATTAATAAAAAAATATTGGCGAACAAATCAACCAGAGGGGACCCGCCAGCTGTCCACAAGGGTGGAGAGCGCGCCCCCTGCCTTGTGGGTCCCCTGGACATCCTCCCACCCTAACTCCAACTCTATATATTCACATTCAGGGAGAACAAAATCAAAGAGAAGGATTCATCGCATTTTACGATACGGAGTCACCGCCGCCTCCCGTTCTTCGTCGGGAGGGCGGATCTGGAGTCTGTTCGAGGCTCTGGAGAGGGGGATTCATCGCCATCATCATCACCAACCTTCCTCCATCACCAATTACATGATGCTCACCTCTATGCTTGAGTAATTCCATCATAGGCTTGCTGGATGGTGATGGGTTGGATGAGATTTATCATGTAATCGAGTTAGTTTTGTTAGGGTTTGATCCCTAGAATCCACTATGTTATGAGATTGATGTTACTATGACTTTGCTATGCTTAATGCTTGTCACTAGGGCCCAAGTTCCATGATTTCAGATATGAACCTATTATGTTTTAATGAATATATTTGTGTTCTTGATACTATCTTGCAAGTTGTAGACACCTATTACGAGTTATGAAACGCATACCCCAAGGTGACAATAATTGGGATTCTTTCCGGTGATTACTGTAGTTTTGAGGAGTTCATGTATTTGCTAAGTGCTAATGCTTTGGTCCGATTCTCTATTAAAAGGAGGCCTTAATATCCCTTAGTTTCCATTAGTAACCCGCTGCCACAGGAGGGTAGGACAAAAGATGTCATGCAAGTTCTATTCCATAAGCAGGTATGATTATATTCGGAATACATGCCTACATTATATTGATGAATTGGAGCTAGTTCTTTGTCACCCTAGGTTATAAATGTTGCATGATGAATGTTGTAACGCCCCGGATGTAACTTACCATATTTGTACTCCAACTATTGCCATTTTCGGCTCTAAGTTATTTTTTTATTCCCTCGTGGTTGGGTTTTGTATTCGTTTTGCATTTTGTCCATGTCATGCATTTCATATCATGTCATCATGTGCATCACATTTGCATACGTGTTCGTCTCATGCTTCCGAGCATTTTCTCGTTGTCCGTTTTGCGATCCGGCACTCCTATGTCCTCCGGCGCCCCCCTTTTGCCTCTTTTCGTGAGCGGGTGTTAAACTTTCTCAGAATGGACCGAGATTTGCCAAGCGGCCTTGGTACACCACCGGGAGACCGCCTATCAAGTTGCATGCCATTTGGAGTTTGTTTGATACTCCAATGGTTAACCGAGGAACCATAAAGGCCTCGTGTGTGTTGCAGCCCAACACCCCTCCAAAGTGGCCCTAAACCCATCCAAACACCATCCATCCTCTCGGCCGTTCGATCACGATCGTGTGGCCGAAAACCGCACCTCATTTGGACTCTCCTAGCTCCCTCTACCTATAAAAACATCTCCTCCCCATCCATTTTCGCGGATGAAACCTTAGTCTCCTCTCCCCTCTCCGCGCCGGACGAAACCGCCGCCGCCGCCCGACAAATCGAGCGCCGCCACCTGTCGCCGCCGCCTCCCACCACCGCGCGGCCCGCGGGGCTCGGATTCGGCTCGCGCGAGCCCGCGTGCCGCCGCCGCCTGGCCCATCCGCCCGCCTCCTCGCGCCGCTCGCCCGCCGACCACGCCTGCCGCCGCCTCGCTCCGCTCCTCCGTGCGCCTCGTCGCCTGTGCCACGCCCTGCCTTCTCCGGTCGCCGGCACGCCGCCGCCCTCGCCGGTTCCCTCCTCTACGGCTGGCTCCTCCAACTCCGACGACCTCCAACGCCGGCGAACATCGTGAACCGCGTGCCGGATCTGGATCTAAGAAAAACCCTAGGGTTGACCCCTGTTTTTTTGTCTAAGTCATTTTCCTGTTCATATTTTCTAGCACTGTTCATCGTATCATAACTCCGCATCCGTAGCTCTGTTTTGGGCGTGCCATATATCAAAATGTTCATCATAATGTCCTCTTCATTTTGTTCCATTGCACCATGCTTGTTTGAGTCCATCTTGATGCCCAAATTGTTGATGCAAGAGTGCTTCATAATGTTAGTTCCTATTACTTAGTAGATCTTGAGCATTTGTCATTTTTGCCATGATTATTGTGTGTTGCATATGAGCATGAGCTCCACATGTGTTTTGGGCTATGCCATGCCATATTTACAGGGGTGTATGCCATGTATTTTTGTGATCAATGTAGTGACTAGCACAAGCATGCAAAGTAGCTCTCGTGATGTTGTTGATTTCAGAGGCTTAGAATTTCACTAAGTCATTTCCCAGCTGTTATTTTTATGCCATGTATTCATGTTGCTACAGAGTGATCCATGCTTCTTTTGAGTATGTTCAGTAAGGATGATTTGGGCATATGGTTGTGCTCTATCCATCCATGTCCTTGTTTGCATTTATGGAGTAACCTAGCATGACTCAATCTTGCTCTAATTTTGCTATAAAATGTTCCTGGCAGATTGTTTACGTGTTAATCAATTTTGCCAAGGTTGTGGTAGTTGATCCATGCATGCTATGAGATTGTTCTTGCCATGGTTAGCTTCTTGATCATGTCTTATTGCTGGGAGTATTATTAGTTTGTCATGCAATGCCTTGTGGTGAGTGCATCGAGCTCGCAAACATGCCTTCATAACTCTGTTTTTGCCATGTCCAGTTTTCTGCAAAGTCTGAATCTGTTAACGAAACTTGCTATGTTTACATGGGTGCCATCATATTTTCTGTGCCCTTTTGGCTTATGGTCAGTAAGGGACTTTTGTTATATGATTTGAGTAGATTCATGCCATGCCTTGTTTTGTTATGTCCAGTTCCAGTAGCATGTTGTTATCTTGCTCTAAACATTGCTTCCTGATGTTAATTCCTGACATGTTATTTTCACAAAGTCTGTGATGCTGATATCTTTTGCACTATTGCCATGCTTGTTTGAACCTGCTATGGTGTGATTTAGCCGTAGCTCAGTGTTCATCTTTTGTCAAGCATCTTGAGTAGATCACTGCCATGTGTTTTGTTGCTATGTTAGAGTGCAGTAGATTAGTTTCTTGTTGCATTCTATATAGCATCGTGATGTTAATCGCAGAATTGTGCCATTATTATTTTGCTTGCCATTTGCAAACTGTGCATCCGTTTCCGGCGATCTTTATATCGATTTCGACCGAAATCAACTCCTCTTTCCAGTGGCCCACTTGGTTTGCCAAGTTGATGGCTTGATAAATATTTTCCTTTCGAAGCACGCATATGCATTGCATATCACATCCCGCATATCATGACATGTTTTGCATCATGTTGCTTGCGCATTGCACCGTGGTTGATTGTTGTTTCCTTTGCTTGTGTTCTTGCTTTGTGTAGAGCCGGGAGACGAGTACGTGATCGAGGAACCCGTTGAGTACGCTTACGAGGATCAAGCTTACGTCAACTCGGAGAACTTCGCAGGCAAGATGACCATACCCTCGAAATCACTTCTATCTTTGCTTGCTAGTTGCTCGCTCTATTGCTATGCCGCGATGCCTACCACTTGCTATATCATGCCTCCCATATTTCCATGTCAAACCTCTAACCCACCTTGTCCTAGCAAACCATTGTTTGGCTATGTTACTGCTTTGCTCAGCCCCTCTTATAGCGTTGCTAGTTGAAGGTGAAGTTTGGAGTTTGTTCCTTGTTGGAACATGTTTATTGTTGGGATGTCATTATTATATCTTATTTACTTTAATGCACCTATATACCTGGTAAAGGGTGGAAGGCTCGGCCTTATGCCTGGCTTTTTGTTCCACTCTTGCCGCCTTAGTTTCCATCATACCGGTGTTATGTTCCTTGATTTTGTGTTCCTTACGCGGTTGGGTTATAATGGGAACCCCTTGACAGTTCGCCTTGCATAAAACTGCTCCAGCTAGTCCCAACCTTGGTTTTACCATTTGCCACCTAAGCCTTTTTCCCTTGGGTTTCGCGGACTCGAGGGTCATCTTTATTTTAAACCCCCCCCCCCCGGGCCAGTGCTCCTCTGAGTGTTGGTCCGAAATGGGCAGCTACGGGGCCACCTCGGGGCAACTCGAGGGTTGGTTTTACTCGTAGCTTGACCTATCCGTTGTGCCCTGAGAACGAGATACGTGCGACTCCTATCGGGATTTGTCGGCACATCGGGCGGCTTTGCTGGTCTTGTTTTACCAATGTCGAGATGTCTTGTAACCGGGATTCCGAGCCTGGTCGGATCTTCCTGGGAGAAGGAATATCCTTTGCTGACCATGAGAGCTTGTGATGGGCTAAGTTGGGACACCCCTGCAGGGATTTGAACTTTCGAAAGCCGTGCCCGCGGTTATGGGCAGATGGGAATTTGTTAATATCCGGTTGTAGAAAACCTGACACTTAACTTAATTAAAATGAATCAACCGCGTGTGTAGCCATGATGGTCTCTTTTCGGTGGAGTCCGGGAAGAGAACACGGTCCCATGTTATGCTTGAACGTAAGTAGTTTCAGGATCACTTCTTGATCATTATAGTTTCACGACCATGCCTTGCTTCTCTTCTCGCTCTCATTTGCGTAAGTTAGCCTCCATATATGCTAGTTCTTGCTGCAGCTCCACCTCACTACCTTTTCCTACCCATAAGCTTAAATAGTCTTGATCGCGAGGGTGTGAGATTGCTGAGTCCCTGTGACTCACAGATTACTTCCAAAACCAGATGCAGGTGCCGATGATGCCAGTACATGGGATGCTACCGAACTCAAGTGGGAGTTCGACGAGGATTCAGGACGTTACTATGTTTCCTTTCCAGACGATCAGTAGTGGAGCCCAGTTGGGGCGATCGGGGATTTATTGCATTAGGGGTTGTCTTTATTTGGTTCCGTAGTCGGACCTTGATTGTATTCTGGATGTTGTAATGCTATATTTATGTATTGTGTGAAGTGGTGATTGCAAGCCAACTCTTTATCTCTTTCTTATTCAATACATGGGATGTGTAAAGATTACCCGTCTTGTGACATGCCTACAATGCGGTTATGCCTCTAAGTCGTGCTCCGACACATGGGAGATATAGCCGCATCGTGGGTGTTACAAGTTGGTAATCAGAGCCTTCCCCGACTTAGGAGCCCCCTGCTTGATCGAATCGCTAGCGTTGTTGAGTCTAGAAAAATGTTTTGAGTCTTATAGGATTATATATATCGGAGAGTAGGATGCTTTTTAATCCTCAGTCCCTTCGTCGCTCTGGTGAGGCTTCCTAGCGTAGAAGTTTTGACTCTTCTCTTCTCAAAGATCACGCGGGTATCTTGGAATCGTTCCGATGGTTTTGTGACGAGAACATTGTTCTTGGTGCCTCCCGACATTTAGGGGTTGTGGCAGTGTCCCGGGGAGTTGAGCTCCGAGGTGTTGTTGTCACAATTTTATCGTTGCAGTTCTAGAATACCTGAGTTTCGCCGACATCAAAAATCTCCTTTATGCAGTTGTTGGTGAGATAACCTCGACGCCACCCAGTACTGGGGCGGGAGTTCGGGAGAATTGCCATAACTCGTATAACGGATGTTTTTCGAAGGTTGAGGTAAATGATTTCCGAAGATTTCTTGGTTATGTGTTCAAGGATGGATACAGCTGGATGTAGGATTTTCTAGTTTTGGGTGAGATTTTATGCTTCCCCTGTATCCCCAACACCTGATTGCATAACCAGAAAGTTTTCGGGAGTTTTGTAGGTGGGAATTCATGCAGCTCTAGTATTTCTTCCCGCAGATATTTGGTTTGTGATTGGGTAATCCTTACCAAGTATTTGTTCATATTCGTACCTTGTTGCTCTATTCATCTATCTCTATCTAAGTGGCTTCTCAATTTATGGAAGTGTGATCATTTACTTTGGAATTCATTCATTCATTCTTGTTCGAATGTTAAGGTTATATGTTGCAATTTCGATCCATTGATTCAGCTTGAATATATGTCTGTCAAGATGCTAACGGATATCAACCTCTTCAGGATGGCTCCTCTAATGCGTCAGAATCCGGAACCTCCGCCACCACCTCCACCTCCGGAGGCATGGCAAGCTATCATGGCCGCCACCAACGCCAACACGCAGATGCTTATGCAACTCTTGCAAGAGCACAACCAAGGAAATCAAGGCCATGGCAACAATCAAGCTCAGTTTGCTACCCTCAACCAGTTCCTCGCAAACCAGCCAAAGTCCTTCAGTAACTGTGTCGAGGCCACAGACGCTGACGATTGGCTCGTGGATATCCGCAAACATTTTGAGTGTAGAAACGTCAGGCCTAAGGACTTTGTCAAGTTTGCTTCATTCCAACTCAAAGACCAAGCTGCTGAGTGGTATCCTACAAAGATTCCAGAGGAGGTCGTGTGTTTACCTGGGATGATTTCTGCCGAGACTTCAAAGCTCGCCACATTCCTCAAAGTGTTGTTGAGAGTAAGCGTGAGGAGTTCCGCAATCTGAAGCAAGGCAGCTTGTCTGTTTACCAATACAACATCCTGTTCCAGAGGCTCGCTCGCTTCGCTAAACAAGACGTCCCTGACGAGAAGAGCATGATTTATCAATTCAGAGGTGGCCTCAGAGAAGATCTGCAACTAGCTCTCGTGCTTTTTGAGCCGAAAAAGTATGATGAGTTCTACAACATGGCACTAAAGCAAGAAGCCGCTCAGCTCAAGTGCGATGCATCTAAGAAGAGAGTCAGGGATGCAACTCCTTCTTCTTCTTCAACTCAAGTGGCAGCTAAGCAGCAAAAGTTCTGGTTGCCTCCTCCTCCTCCGTTCTGTCAGCCTTATCAGCAGAAGAGTAAAGGTGGCAATGGATCTTCCCACCCACCCAACCCAGGCTATCAGAACAAAGCTTCGCCTCATGCTACAAGGTTAAGTGCTCCGTATCACCGTCCTCTCTTAGATGTTACGTGCAACAAGTGTCAACAGAAGGGGCACTATGCGAACAAATGCTTCAACCAGAGGCGCCTTTTGCCTCCTCCACCTGTGAGATCTACCAGCAATGCAGTGGTCAAGCATAATCCCAAGCATGCTAAGGTCAACATGATGAACGCGGCTCAGGCAGAGGACTCTTCAGAAGTGATCATGGGTAATCTTCCTATTAATGATATTCCTGCAAAAGTTCTTTTTGATACTAGTGCATCGCATTGTTTCATGTCAAGACCATTTTTTGCCAAGAACGAATTCATTTCTTCTCATTTGGGCAAATCCATGGATATCGTTTCTCCGGGTAAATGGTTGAGTGCCAGTTTGGTGGTTCCAGATGTTTCTATCAAGATGGGTGATTATAAATTTTTGTCCTCTCCAATGGTCCTTGGTAACTCGAATATTGATCTAATTCTCGGCATGGACTGGCTTTCTAAGCACAAGGCTCAACTTGATTGTGCTGCCAGGCAGATTCAATTGACACACTCGTCTGAGGATGTGATCATCTATGCGGCTCGTGATGATACCATTTGACTGTTTTCTCTCAACGAGAAGGGCGAGTTGAATGCCATCTCTCAGATTCCAGTCGTTTGTGAATATCAAGATGTCTTTACAGAAGAGCATCCAGGAATGCCTCCTCACCGGCCAGTTGAATTCGTCATCAATCTTGAGCCTGGCACGGAACTTGTTTGCAAACGTCCTTACAAGCTTGGACCGAAAGAGTTGAAGGAGCTGAAGAAACAACTGGATGAACAAGAACGTATGGGTCTGATCCGACCGAGTTCTTCTCCATGGGGTTGTGGTGTTCTTTTTGTCAAGAAGAAAGATGGCACGGACCGACTCTGCGTCGACTACCATCCATTCAACAAGAAGACCATAAAGAACAAGTACCCACTTCCCAACATCAATGAGCTTTTCTAACAACTCAAAGGTGCTCAAGTATTCTCCAAGCTCGACCTCCGTATGGGCTATCATCAGATTCGCATTCATGAACAAGATATCCCCAAGACAGCATTCAGAACAAGCTATGGTTCTTATGAATACATTGTCATGTCTTTCAGCCTTTTCAATGCTCCTCCAACGTTCTCTCGCATGATGAACTTCATCTTCAACCCTTACACAAATGACTTCGTCTTGGTGTATCTCGATGATATTTTGGTCTTTTCCAAGAACAAAGAGGATCATGTCAAGCACTTGAGATTGCTGCTGGACAAACTTAGAGAACATCATTTCTATGCGAAGTTTTCAAAGTGCGAGTTTTGGCTCGATGAGGTTCTCTACCTTGGGCATATCATCTCAGCCAAGGGCATAGCTATTAATCCTGAGAAGGTGTCTGCAATTGTGAATTGGGAACCGCCTCAGAATGTCAAGCAGCTCCGCAGTTTCCTTGGGCTTGCAAGCTATTGTCGAAGATTCGTTGAGAATTTCTCTAAGATCGCGAAGCCTCTTTCCAACCTCCTCCAGAAGCATGTGAAGTATGTCTGGATGCCTGAATGTGACATCGCTTTCAACACCCTCAAAGAGAAGTTAGTCACAGCTCCAGTTCTAACTCCTCCTGATGAATCCAAACCATTCGAAGTTTTCTGTGATGCTTCCCTTCAAGGTCTCGGTGCTGTGTTAATGCAAGAGAAGAAATTTGAGGCCTATACCTCTCGCCAGTTGAAGCCCAACGAAAAGAACTACCCCACTCACGACCTCGAGTTGGCGGCAGTTGTCCATGCTCTTTTAACATGGAGACATATCTTGTTGGGAAGGAAAGTGGACATCTTCACTGATCATAAGAGCCTCAAGTACATCTTCACTCAGCCCAACCTCAACCTCAGGCAGACTCGTTGGGTTGAGATGATTCAAGAGTATAATCCGAGTATTGAATATACTCCAGGCAAGGCCAATGTCATTGCTCATGCTTTGAGTAGGAAGGCGGACTGCAACAGTTTGATTCTCAAGCCCTTCCAACCGGATCTTTGTGAAGCTTTCTGCAAACTTAATCTCCAAGTTGTTCCTCAAGGATTTCTTGCCAACCTCCAAGTCTCTCCTACTTTGGAAGATCAAATTCGTGAGGCACAACTTCTTGATGCCATGCTGAAGAAGGTGAAGATTGGTATTGCCAAGAGCCAACCCAAGTACAAGTGCTATCGCCTTGATGACAAAGATACTCTATTCTTCGAGGATCGAATTGTTGTTACTAAAGGTGACCTTCGTAAAGTCATTATGAACAAGGCTCACAATTCCCTTCTATCTATTCATCCTGGAAGTAAAAATATGTACCATGACCTCAAGCAGTCATATTGGTGGACTCGAATGAAGCGAGAAATTGCTCAGTTCATGAATGAATGTGATGTCTGCAGAAGAGTGAAAGCAGAACATCAACGGCCAGCTGGTCTCCTCCAACCTCTTGCCATTCCAGAATGGAAGTTTGATCATATTGAGATGGAATTCATGACTGGATTTCCCAAGTCCAAGCGTGGCAATGATGCTATCTTTGTTGTCATCGACAAGCTTACTAAAGTGGCTCATTTTCTTCCTATCAAAGAATCTATCACAGCAGCTCAGTTGGCAGAGCTATATACCTCCAGGATTGTCTCCTTGCACGGCATTCCACAATTGATATCTTCATATCGTGGAAGCATCTTCACTTATAAGTTCTGGGATTCCTTCCAGAAGGCCATGGGCACCAACATTCGCTTCAGCACAGCCTTCCATCCTCAAACTAGTGGCCAAGTCAAGCGAGTTAATCAAATTCTTGAAGATATGCTCAGGGCTTGTGTCATTTCCTTCGGTATGAAGTGGGAAGATTGTCTTCCATATGCCGAGTTCTCCTACAACAACAACTTCCAAGCGAGTTCGGGCAAGGCCCCATTCGATATTCTCTATGGCAGAAAGTGCCATACTCCTCTTAACTGGTCAGAGACTGGTGAACGCCAACTTCTTGGCAATGACTTGATCACAGAGGCTGAAGAAATGTGCAAAGTCATTCGTGAAAATCTCAAAGCCGCGCAATCGCGCCAGAAGAGTTACTATGATAGCAAGCATCGTGACTTGGCTTTCGAGATAGGAGACCATGTCTACCTCCGCGTCTCTCCAATGAAAGGTACTCATCGCTTTGGTATCAAAGGGAAGCTTGCCACTAGATACGTGGCTACTTTCAAGATCATTGGTAAAAGAGGCGACCTGGCCTATCAACTTGAGCTTCCGTCCAACTTTGCAAATGTGCACGACGTGTTTCATGTGTCACAGCTTCGCAAGTGTTTCAAGACTCCTGACCGCACCATCAACTTCGAAGAGATTAATCTCCAAGAAGACCTGTCTTATCATGAGCATCCCGTTGCTATTCTTGAAGAAACTGAGCGCAAGACTCACAACAAGTCTATCAAATTCCTGAAAGTGAAGTAGTCACATCATTCCGACCAAGAAGCCACCTGGGAACGCGAGGACCACCTCCGTTCTGAATATCCGGAGTTCTTTTAGTCCTAGATCTCAGGGCGAGATCCTTTCGTAGTGGTGGAGTGCTGTAACGCCCCGGATGTAACTTACCATATTTGTACTCCAACTATTGCCATTTTCGGCTCTAAGTTATGATATTCCCTCGTGGTTGGGTTTTGTCTTCGTTTTGCATTTTGTCCATGTCATGCATTTCATATCATGTCATCATCTGCATCGCATTTGCATACGTGTTCGTCTCATGCTTCCGAGCATTTTCCCCGTTGTCCGTTTTGCGATCTGGCACTCCTATGTCCTCCAGCGCCCCCCTTTTGCCTCTTTTTGTGAGCGGGTGTTAAACTTTCTCGAATGGACCGAGATTTGCCAAGCGGCCTTGGTACACCACCGGTAGACCACCTGTCAAGTTCCGTGCCATTTGGAGTTTGTTTGATACTCTAACGGTTAACCGAGGAACCGTAAAGGCCTCATGTGTGTTGCAGCCCAACACCCCTCCAAAGTGGCACTAAACCCATCCAAACCCCCTCCATCCTCTCAGTCGTTCGATCACGATCGCGTTGCCGAAAATCGCACCTCATTTGGACTCTCCAAGCTCCCTCTACCTATAAAAACGTCTACTCCTCCTCCTCCATTTTCGCGGATGAAACCCTAGTCTCCTCTCCCCTCTCCGCGCCGGACGTGTCCGTCCGCGCCGGACGAAACCGCCGCCTCCGCCCAACCAATCGAGCGCCACCGCCTCCCACCACCACACGGCCCGCGGGCCCCAGATCCGACCCGCGTGAGACCGTGCGCCGCCGCCGCCGCCTGGCCCATCCGCCAGCCTCCTCGCGGCGCTCGCCCACCGACCGTGTCCGCCGTCGCCGACCGCTCCCGCCGCCGGCTTGCTCCGCTCCGGCCGCCGCACCGCCGCACTACTCCTCGTCGGCGCCGCTCCGCTCCTCCACGCGCCTCATCGCCCGTGCCCCGCCCCGCCTCCTCCGGTCGCCGGAACGCCGCCGCCCTCGCCGGTTCCCTCCTGTCCGGCTGGCTCCTCCAACTCCGGCGACCTCCAACACCGGCGAACATCGAGAACCACGCGCCGGATCTGGATCTGAGAAGAACCCTAGGGTTGACCCCTGTTTTTTTTGTCTAAGTCATTTTCCTGTTCATATTTTCTAGCACTGTTCATCGTATCATAACTCCGCATCCATAGCTCCGTTTTAGGCATGCCATATATCAAAATGTTCATCATTATGTCCTCTTCATTTTGTTCCATTGCACCATGCTTGTTTGAGTCCATCTTGATGCCCAAATTGTTGATGCAAGAGTGCTTCATAATGTTAGTTCCTATTACTTAGCAGATCTTGAGCATTTGTCATTTTTGCCATGATTATTGTGTGCTGCATATGAGCATGAGCTCCACATGTGTTTTGGGCTATCCATGCCATCTTTACAGGGGTGTATGCCATGTATTTTTGTGATCAATGTGGTGACTAGCACAAGCATGCAAAGTAGCTCTCGTGATGTTGCTGATTTCAGGGGCTTAGAATTTCACTAAGTCATTTCCCTGCTGATATTTTTATGCCATGTATTCATGTTGCTACAGAGTGATCCATGCTTCTTTTGAGTATGTTTAGTAAGGATGATTTGGGCATATGGTTGTGCTCTATCCATCCATGTCCTTGTTTGCATTTATGGAGTACCCTAGCATGACTCAATCTTGCTCTACTTTTGCTATAAAATGTTCCTGGCAGATTTTTTTATGTGTTAATCAATTTTGCCAAGGTTGTGGTAGTTGATTCATGCATGCTATGAGATTGTTCTTGCCATGGTTAGCTTCTTGATCATGTCTTATTGCTGGGAGTATGCTTAGTTTGTCATGCAATGCCTTGTGGTGAGTGCATCGAGCTCGCAAACATGCCTTCATAACTCTGTTTTTGCCATGTCCAGTTTTCTGCAAAGTCTGAATCTGTTAATGAAACTTGCTATGTTTACATGGGTGCCATCATATTTTCTGTGCCCTTTTGGCTTATGGTCAGTAAGGGACTTTTGTTATATGATTTGAGTAGATTCATGACATGCCTTGTTTTGCTATGTCATGTTCCTATAGCATATTGTTATCTTGCTCTAAACATTGCTTCCTGATGTTAATTCCTGACATGTTATTTTCACTAAGTGTGTGATGCTGATATCTTTTGCACTTTTGCCATGCTTGTTTGAACCTGCTATGGTGTGATTTAGCCGTAGCTCAGTGTTCATCTTTTGTCAAGCATCTTGAGTAGATCACTTCCATGTGTTTTGTTGATATGTTAGAGTGCAGTAGCTTAGTTTCTTGTTGCATTCTAGATGGCATCGTGTTGTTAATCGCAGAATTGTGCCATTATTGTTTCGCTTGCCATTTGCAAACCGTGCATCCGTTTCCGGCGATCTTTATATCAATTTCGACCGAAATCAACTCATATTTCCAGCGGCAAACTTGGTGTGCCAAGTTGATTCCTTGATAAATCTTTTCCTTCCGGAGCACGCATATGCATTGCATATCACATCCCGCATATCATGCCATGTTTTGCATCATGTTGCTTGCGCATTGCACCGTGGTTGATTGTTGCTTCCTTTGCTTGTGTTCTTGCTTTGGGTAGAGCCGGGAGACGAGTACGTGATCGACGAACCCGTTGAGTATGCCTACAAGGATCAAGCTTACGTCAACTCGAAGAACTTTGCAGGCAAGATGACCATACCCTCGAAATCACTTCTATCTTTGCTTGTTAGTTGCTCGCTCTATTGCTATGCCGCGATGCCTACCACTTGCTATATCATGCCTCCCATATTTCCATGTCAAACCTCTAACCCACCTTGTCCTAGCAAACCATTGTTTGGCTATGTTACCGCTTTGCTCAGCCCCTCTTATAGCGTTGCTAGTTGTAGGTGAAGTTTGGAGTTTGTTCCTTGTTGGAACATGTTTATTGTTGGGATATCATTATTATATCGTATTTAATTTAATGCACCTATATACTTGGTAAAGGGTGGAAGGCTCGGCCTTATGCCTGGTTTTTTGTTCCACTCTTGCCGCCTTAGTTTCCATCATACCGGTGTTATGTTCCTTGATTTTGCATTCCTTACGCGGTTGGGTTATAATGGGAACCCCTTGACAATTCGCCTTGCATAAAATTCCTCCAGCTAGTCCCAACCTTGGTTTTACCATTTGCCACCTAAGCCTTTTTCCCTTGGGTTTCGCGGACTTGAGGGTCATATTTATTTTAACCCCCCCCCCCCCGGGGCCACTGCTCCTCTGAGTGTTGGTTCGAAACAGACAGCCTATGGGGCCACCTCGGGGAAACTCGAGGGTTGGTCTTACTCGTAGCTTGACCTATCCGGTCTGCCCTGAGAACGAGATACGTGCGACTCCTATCGGGATTTGTCGGCACATCGGGCAGCTTTGCTGGTCTTGTTTTACCATTGTCGAGATGTCTTGTAACCGGGATTCCGAGCCTGATCGGATCTTCCTGGGAGAAGGAATATCCTTCGCTAACCGTGAGAGCTTGTGATGGGCTAAGTTGGGACACCCCTGCAGGGATTTGAACTTTCGAAAGTCGTGCCCGCAGTTATGGGAAGATGGGAATTTGTTAATATCCGGTTGTAGAAAACCTGACACTTAACTTAATTAAAATGAATCAACCGCGTGTGTAGCCGTGATGGTCTCTTTTCGGCGGAGTCCGGGAAGAGAACACGGTCTCGCGTTATGCTTGAACGTAAGTAGTTTCAGGATCACTTCTTGATCATTATAGTTTCACGACCGTGCCTTGCTTCTCTTCTCGCTCTCATTTGCGTAAGTTAGCCTCCATATATGCTAGTGCTTGCTGCAGCTCCACCTCACTACCTTTTCCTACCCATAAGCTTAAATAGTCTTGATCGCGAGGGTGTGAGATTGCTGAGTCCCTGTGACTCACAGATTACTTTCAAAACCAGATGCAGGTGCCGATGATGCCAGGACATGGGATGCTACTGAACTCAAGTGGGAGTTCGACGAGGATTCAGGACGTTAATATGTTTCCTTTCCAGACGATCAGTAGTGGAGCCCAGTTGGGGCGATCGGGGATCTATTGCATTAGGGGTTGTCTTTATTTGGTTCCGTAGTCGGACCTTGATTGTATTCTGGATGTTGTAATGCTATAATTATGTATTGTGTGAAGTGGCAATTGTAAGCCAACTCTTTATCTCTTTCTTATTCAGTACATGGGATGTGTAAAGATTACCCCTCTTGCGACATGCCTACAATGCGGTTATGCCTCTAAGTCGTGCTCCGACACGTGGGAGATATAGCCGCATCGTGGGTGTTACAAATGCCCTCCGTCATAATTATCCATCATTAATCCATTGCCTACGAGCTTTTCACATGTTGATCTTTGCTACGTTACTTTGTCGTTGCCATTGTTACAATTGCTACAAAACTGCTACTGTTACTTGTGCCACCGTTACTGTAGCTTCCATACTACTTGTAAGACCCCGAGTGTCACGCTACAGTAAACTCCTATTAATGGCGCCACATCACCATAATTAATTTTTTATAATCATCACTTTGTTCCAAACTGACCTCAAATTTCAAATTTAAAAGACAAGTCAAATTATTATTTTCTTGAGACTATAGAACAAAAATGTTCGCTGGGTTGCAAAAATTCACTAACTAATTTTCATATTGAAACCAACTTCATTTGCCTCACAAATAAATTCTTAGGAAATTAATAAATTATCCAACAGCAAATAAAGTGGCCTTTTCAAAATAAACAATCATATGAGCATTTCCAAAAAAATGAAACTTTGTGTGTAGCTCCCAAAATATTGTATTCGATTTATATGTGAAGTAACATGTATAGCTAAATATTATTTAGTGCCTAAAATAAATAGAAAACTAAGGGAATAAATAAAGCAGAAAAGGAAAAATAGAAAAGGACCTAAACTGGGCCACTTGGCCCGAGTGGCCATAGTACACGGCCTAGCCCATCATCAGCTTTTTCCCCTACCTCCTGCTACAAGAGGCAGGGAGAAGGCGTGGCTGCCATCCGCCCGCCATGGCGTCGCCTTGGACACGTGCAGGCCATCCGGCTCCTCCCCAACCGCCTATAAGCCACCCCGAAGCCCCTGACGAACCCTGGATGCTCTCCTCCTCTTCCTTTCGTGTCGCTTCTCCCTCACAACATGAACCCGAGCGAAGCTGTCGCCTTGTCGTCGGGGCCTTCATGGACATGGTCGTCCCCAAGCGACAACAAGATGTCTAGAGGCAGCGTCGTCCTCTTCTCCATCGACTTTAACCACCGGACCAAGCAGGGAGGCCCTCATGCATCGCCATCGAGCTCATCTCCACCTCTGCATCTCGACGGCCGCCATCGTCAATTCGGCCGATCCGCTGCAACCCCGAGCCCGCCGACCCTCACTGCCGCACCAATGTGAGCTCCTCCCCTGTTTCCTTCTCGCCCCAGTCCCGATCCATCGTTGGAGTGCGTCTCCCGCCCGTAGCCATAGCCGTCGTCCGTCACGGCCAGCGCCCGCGCGACTCGCATCCGCCCCACCCCCATGCCGCACATGCACTCCCGCTCCCGTTGCGCCTTGCCATGCCGCAGACCCGCGCCCGCCTGCTCGTGCCCTCGCCATCGTTTGTCGCGCCCCTACCCTTCGCCCCTGCACTCGCACACATGCACCCTCTCCGCGCCGAGGCCGCCTCTGTCCGCCCACGCCCGCACGCCCTTGGCTGCGGCCTCCTGCTCGCGTGGACAAAGCCCGCGCCTGCTCGCCTGGCCACCCCGCTTCCGTCATCAACCGCTGTCGCCCGCAGCCGCAGCAACCAGCTGCTCGCCTGAGGTCCGGCAACGCCCCTCCTCCCTGCTCGCCCGCACGCCCCGCTGAGGTCGTCTCGCCTCGCCGTGCGGCCTCCTACTGGCTGCGCCACCGCCTCCCCTGCTCCACCACACCACCACCGCGCCGGCTCACCTCGCTGCTGCTCCCTCTGTGCACGCGCACATGGCGCTGCCCGCGCACGTCGCCACCCTGCTACCGCGGCCCCCGCCTCCCCCCGCATTCGCTCGGCACGCCGCTCGCCGCCTATACCCCCGCCGCCCTTGCCTGCGCTGCTTGCCGGTCGCGCCTGGCCACATCGAGGCCGCGTCGTGGCCGCCCCCTTCCTTCCTCGGCGGCTATGGCTGCTCGTGGCCGCCGGCGCCCCGCCAGTCCCGCCCTTGGCTTGGGAAAGTAGGCTAACGGGCTGGCTCCCACGCGCCCGCACCGCTTCCCGCTCCGCCTCTGGGCCTATGGCAAGAGGGCCCCACGCCTAAAAAACAATAGTTAATTAATTAGTTAAATAAATAATTAACTTAATTAAGTCTGATAAATTAACCTAATCACTTAATTAAATTAACTAACATGTTTAGTTAATCTCACTCAATGATAGTGGGACCCACTTGTCAGGTTGACCAAGTCAACAGTCAACTGCTGACATCATGCTGATATCATGCTGACGTCATAATTACCTTTTCTAATTAAATTAATTCTGTTAGTTCTAGAAAAGGATAAAATCCTTTTTAAATTAATATAAAATAAACCGTAGCTCGGATGGAAAAACTGTGTACATGAAAGCTGCACAGAACGCGAGACGAATTCGGATACGTAGCCCGTTCGTCCACCACACATCCCTAGCATAGCGAACACGCAACTTTCCCCCTTCGGTTCATCTGTCCGAAAACACGAAACACTTGGGATACTTTCCCGGATGTTTCCCCCCTCCGCCGGTATCACCTCCTAGTGCGTTAGGGCACACCTAGCACCGTTACTTCTCTTGTCATTCATCGATATGCATCTGTTTGCATTGTATTCATTGTATCTCCCCCCTCTTCTCTCCGGTTGACTACGAGAATGACGTCGCTGCTAGCACCCCGATCAACCACGTTGTTGACGAACCCTCCTAGCCAGAGCAACCAAGCAAGCCCCCCCCCTTGATCAACCCGATGTCGCCTATTCCTTCTCTTGGTTACTGCTTTCGGTTAACCCTATTCTGTTGTGTAGCATGTCTTTGCTACTACTATTGTTACCTTTACCTGCAATCCTAAATGCTTAGCATAGGATGCTAGTATTCCATTAGTGGCCCTACATTCTTGTCCGTCTGCCATGCTATACTATCGGGCCATGATCACTAGGAGGTGATCACCGGTATATATTATATATCTTATACATGATACATGTGGTGACCAAAGACGGGTCGGCTTGTAGAGTACCCGCGAGTGATTCATAGATTGGGGGCTGAACGGACATTTTTCCCGACGGCCCATTGGGTGGATCTTTGTGGCGGAGCGACAGGGCAGGTTGAGACCACCTAGGTGAGAGGTGGGCCTGGCCCTGGTCGGCGTCCGCGGTTACTTCAAAATAACACGCTTAACGAGATCTTGGTATTTGATCTGAGTCCTGCCACTGGCCTATACGCACTAACCAACTATGCGGGAACACTATGGGCACTCGACATCGTGGTATCAGCCAAAGCCTCCTAGACGTCAGCGACTGAACGCGCACGCCGGGTTGGACCGTGTAATGCAACTTCCTTTGTAATGGAGGTTGCTAGGTCTGCTCACCGACCGTGTATGCAACATGCAGGTGTGCAATGGGCGATGGGGCCAGATCCCTGCGCGCATAGGATTTAGACCAGTGTGCTGACCTCTCTGTTAGGCCTAGGTGGGGTTGCTACGTGTTCATCTTCCGGGGCTAGGCATGACCCAGGAAAGTGTGTCCGGCCAGAGGGATCAAGCGTGTTGGGTACTGTGGTGCACCCCTACAGGGAAGTTTATCTATTCGAATAGCTGTGTCCCTCGGTAAAAGGATGACCCGGAGTTGTACCTTGACTTTATGACAACTAGAACCGGATACTTAATAAAACACACCCTTTCAAGTACCAGATACAACCCGGTGATCGCTCTCTCACAGGGCGATGAGGGGAGGATCGCCGGGTAGGATTAAGCTATACGATGCTACTTGGTGAACTTACCATCTACTCTCTCCTATATGCTTCAAGATGGAGGCTGCTAGAAGCATAGTCTTTGATAGGACTAGCTATCCCCCTCTTATTCTGGCATTATGCGGTTCAGTCCACAGATACTACCCATTTTGTTGATATCGATGCATCTGTAGTGTAAATCCTTGCTTGCGAGTACTTTGGATGTGTACTCACAGTTGCTTTGTTGCCCCTTTTCCCCCTTCCCATTCTTCTCGGATGTTGCAACTAGATTTTGGAGCCCAAGAGCCAGACGCCACCTTCGACGATTCCTACTACACCGACGGTGCCTACTACTACGTGCAGGCCACCGATGACCAGAAGTAGTTTAGGAGGATCCCAGGCAGGAGGCCTATGCCTCTTTCGATCTGTATCCCAGTTTGTGCTAGCCATCTTAATGAAACTTGTTTAACTCATGTCTATACTCAGATATTATTGCTTCCACTGACGCTTGTGTATTCGAGCTTATGTATTAGAGCCCTCGAGGCCCCTGTCTTGTAATATAAAGTTTGTATTATTTTAATTTGTGTCTAGAGTTGTGTTTGGATATCTTATCGTGAGTCCCTGATCTTGATCGTACACATTTGCGTGTATGATTAGTGTACGGTTGAATCGGGGGCGTCACAAGTTAGTATCAGAGCCGACTGCCTGTAGGAACCCCCCCCCCCTTCCATACTCCTTGGCTGAAGTCAAGTCTAGACATTGCAAAAAACTTTTAGGCTCCGTTCGGTATACAGGATTTTCAGAGGAACTTTTGGAGGTTTGGTTTCCGCAGGAATTTCTACCAACAGTGCGTTCATTTTGGAGGAATCTCGGTGGCCAATTCCATCGGAAAGACACACCAACCTGTACTTTTCACAGGAAAACCAAAATCTACCAGAATCTCATGTTCTCGCAGGAGGCCCGAGGCTAACCTCTGGCTTTAGGGCAGTCCAGCTGAATAAACAATCTAGCTGCATGGGGGTTCACGAGAGGTCATCACTTCTCAAGACAATAAAGAAATCTAATCAACACTATCAATGCCCATTCCTGCATCGTGCTCTAAGGTCCTATTCCTACAAACCGAAATGGCCAAAAGGCTCCCTAGGTTTGCTCTTTGCAATCAACTCTATTCATGTGTAGTTACTTATTCCTTTGTTTTTTCTGCCTACAAACTGAACAGAGCCTTACTAACATGGTTGTGTGCCTTACGGGCCCATGTCGCCATTTGGGTGATATTAGGATCTTTTATTCCTCGACCTATACTCTGGGACTCTGATCTCTCTTCTATTCGGGTTAAATGATTTTTACTAACTCTGACTCTAGGTTCTCGATAATACTTTGTCCTGGAGAGCCCATTTATACAGATTATCGCCTGTTGTACCAGAAGATCTCTCGAGACTTTGTGCCATCACTTTTGCAATTCCCTTCCACCGATATTCCCCCCTATGGATGACCACGTACACTTGCCATTCATACAATCACCCCCATTGATCTTGTTATTACAAGATAGCCCGAAATCCTCTCTATTGTTCCGAGAATACTTTGTGCCTACTGCCTTGCGGTTCCTTGCCACCTGAATACCCCTACGGATAATTCTCGCACTTACCAAGTATCCGTTCATCCCGAGTTGATTCACGTATTTCACACAAGTCTTCAAAATACCCTTGAATCTTCCAAAAACCATCGGTAGCCTATTGCTCTTGAAATTCTTGCATGCTTGCATTATGATTAATCCCATAAGTGTGGTAATCTTATTGTCATCCTTTGTCATTATCATTTTGAGTCAGTTGATTCAATATGTTGTGAATGCTCGCAATCCTTAGTCGAATCCTAGAATTCATCCTTCCGGCTCAAATATCATTTTAAACACGAGCTGGATTTCGACTAATCAAATTCCCATCTATTGTACCCCTAAGCCTACTCAACTTATCCATCCTTAATCAGAGCATTTTCTTCTAATCCCTTGATTTGGAAATCATAACTCTTTTCCATTTGAGCTTTGAATTAGTCAATTGTTTCTATAATCTGATCTCCTTACATTCTTTCTTCCTCTAGTTGAGTGCCGATGCTCACATCAGATCCCTTGAGGACCACCGGATCCTTTGTTGGATTTTATATGACAACTTCCTTCATATTCAATCACTTTGGAAGTTCCTTCCCTGATACATAATGCCATTGGAAAATCCTATTATCTGACTTGACCAACCATGCTCTGCCTTCGAGCTAGTGATAATTACTCTTGAAGCTTGTGGTATATGTTTCTAAGATGCCCTAATGGGTTGAACCTATGCCTTCCTTAATCTATGTGAACCCGAAAGTTTTTCATGGGCCATACTCCTCTGGTAGTTCACCAGGTAAGGTTTTCACAATGAAATCATTTTTCTTAGAGAAGTGAATGAATGGTCATGCATTAAAGAAGTGGGAGTCGACCTTGAACTTTGTGTTCATGCCCATGGACACGACGCGGATCTTATCATGAAATCTTCTCGTAAAAATAATTACCCCCTTGTTATAAGTTCATCTTGTATCTATGTTTGGTCATCTACAACCATGGTTTTGACCATGGTTGTTCTCCTTTGATTCTATTTCTCAGACAAGTTAAAGTACTTGCCTTCTGTAGATCAGTATGCCTGCCCAACCTCTATTTTGTTCTACCTTCGAGTATTACCCCCTGGTATCTCAAGGATATCAACCCATTGCACTTCATCTTATGAATTTCTGTTGAAGTGGTACCTTTCCCCGTCATAGTAACTCCACGGGTTCTGGGTTGTCGTCAACCGAGAACACCGATTTGTGAATCGAATCAACACTGTGATTCAGTACTCCTGGTACTTTGTTGTTGTTGATAAGTTTAATACTCCATCACATCATTCCTAGCCTGGTCGACTATATCATTATTGTGCTAAATTTTAACTGTGCTACCTGGTCCTTCTTCCAGGAGCACAATTTTCTATGATGAGCTAACCTTATGTCGATCTTACTCATCGTATCATTTTGCCTTGAACAGCAAGCTTGATTTTGAGTTTGTGTCGTACCCTTGGTTCCAAAAACCTTTCGCTTCATCATTCCTTTGACTTGATGTCATCACCGATCGATTACATCTTCATGAAATCTCTCGACAATTGTGTCGTGATCATCATCAACAATCTGAGCTCTTCCAGGATATCAATCGATTTTCTGATGGGGATTACCATCCTTGTTCCCCGTTAATTTGTGTTGTCATTGACTACTTCCTTGCCTTCTTTCCAACACAAACTTGTTCGTGTTTTGTGTTATACCTTGAGTTCCTTGCTATCCATCATTTATTCTTCTTTACCTTGGAGTATCACCATCTTTTATGTCAAGAATGCCATGAGAATTTCACCACCTCGTAAGAATTCTTGATACAAGTGATACTTCTTGCCATATCCGTTCATTCCTTGGTCTCTGTGTTGTTTTTAACCAGAGAACCGACAATTGAACTATGACGTGCGAATTCAAAACTTCTAGCAACACTATCGCTTTGAAGTTAATGGTCAACAGTTCAGTCTTAGACCATTGGTTATTGAAACACCTTTCTAACCTCGATCATGCTACCTAAGCCCATATTTCCGGTGCAGCTTTCAACCAATGTTTAATTATGTATGTTTTCCTCGAGCATACCTCATTATATCATTTGATCTGACAATGGTTATCTCCTTGTTCATATAATCGTGGAAATCCATCTTTTTGGAAATCTCAATGGAATGTCGCTGAGTCCATCATCCACCTCCTCACCCTCTCCTTGGTTTAATGATGAACTCTTGTTTTGGAACTCGCTTCCATAGTTCATTTCCCCGAGAATCTTACAATGTCATCTCGTCAATTTGCATTGCACCTTTTCTTCTTAGGCATCCCGAGTCTGAGGTATCTTGACACCAATCAGATCTGAATCTCGATCAGATATGATGGTTGGAACATATTTTCAAGAGTTATAACATTGATCCTCATATGACCCGGTAAGGTGATGTCATGCCTATCACACCTGGCCGGAGGACCTAGTGTTATAGTTTCCTTTTTAACAAGGTTAACCATTTTCCATGAGGAGATTGAATGCCTTGTTTAATAAGTTTATCCCGATGGATCCTTTGTATATCCAAAGTCTGACCTTTGCTTGAAGACCATGCCAATGCTATCTCGAAGCATGTTTGTGGTACTCTGAATTTCAATAAGAACATTTGAAGCATAATGCTAAATTTTCTTTATCAATTATCCAAACACTGTTGTATGGGTAATGGCATGAAATTTCTCTCCCCTTTCCTAACGGGTTTTCTACGTTATATCCCGTCGTGGATATCATGCTCTGCTTGTCCTTGGGAAGGAAATAACCCTGAAATATGTGTTTAAACACATTTTCCTTTCCATTATTTTGTTTAACCTTTCTTGTGGTCTATAGGATCTAAGCAGTAATATTCTCCTGCTTATGTAAACACCTCGGTGTACCACCCTGCCAAGTATAACCCTGTTACTATTGTTGATAACATTTCGTTAGCCACCGACGGATGAGAACTTTGCCTAATGGTCTGCCTCATTCAACGAGCAGGAAAATGGTTCTCTTCGTCCCTCGCCCTTGGTACCGACATTGTTGCCGACATAACTGATGGGCTACCCTCTGACATGACCGTGCAAGATGTCAACGCCCTTCCTACTTTAAACCACATGGTGGGCCCATAACCCACAGTTCCACGGGATCGAAACCTGACTCTCCTGTACACCCCTGTAGCCAAAGATATTCCTCGCGCTTGGTTCTGTATGTAATTCATGGGCCACCTTCCCAGTGAACTATTCTGGTATCAGACGCAATACTTATTCCCATTGCTCTGAACCCCTTTCACACTTTGTTTCAGGCAACGGACAATTGCTTATGTGCTTGAAACTTCTATTTTGCACCTTCTTACCTTGCTCTCGATGACTTTCTTGAATTTCAACTCAAGAGATGCATCTATGCCTCGTTCACTAAGATAGTCCCCAGTTACCTAACATGTGTTGAGCTCCGTCCTTCCTGAGTCTCCCCCCTTATCTTTTCCATAAGTACGATGGAGATCCTGAAGAAAGGATGTCGGCTTCATCATGATGACCTGAAGCAGAGAAATGAAGACATCAATGTATTGGATCAACCTCTTCGAGAAGAGTAACGAAGATCGAGAACCCTCGCTAGAGTTTCGTAACCAGAACTTTCCCCCTTACTCCTCTCTTAAATCTTGGGACGAGATTTCTTATAGTGAAGGAGATTTGTAACACCCAGGTGTCACGCTACAGTAAACTCCTGTTAATGGTGCCACGTCATCATAATTATTTTTTGCTAATCATCACTTTGTTCCAAATCGACCTCAAATTTCAAATGTAAAAGACAAGTCAAATTATTATTTTCCTCAAACTATAAAACAAAAATGTTCGCTAGGTTGCAAAAATTCACTAACTAATTTTCATATTGAAACCAACTTCATTTGCCTCACAAATAAATTCTTAGGAAATTAATAAATTATCCAACAGCAAATAAAGCGGCCTTTTAAAAATAAACAGTCATATGAGCATTTCCAAAAAAAATGAAACTTTGTGTGTAGCTCCCAAAGTATTGTATTTGATTTATATGTGAAGTAACATGTAGAGATAAATATTATTTAGTGCCTAAAATAAATAGAAAACTAAGGGAATAAATAAAGCAGAAAAAGCAAAATAGAAAAGGACCTAAACTGGGCCACTGGGCCCTAGTGGCCATAGTACACGGCCCAACCCATCATCAGCCTTTTCCCTACCTCTTGCTATAGGAGGCAGGGAGAAGGCGTGGCTGCCATCCGCCCGCCATGGCGTCGCCTTGGACACGTGTAGGCCATCTGGCTCCTCCCCGACCGCCTATAAGACACCCCGGAGCCCGAAATGAACCCTAGATGCTCTCCACCTATTCCTCTCGTGCCGCTTCTCCCTCGTAGGACGAACTTGAGCGAAGTCGTCGCTGTGTCGTCATGGCCTTCATGGCCATGGTCGTCCCCGAGCGACAACAAGATGTCTAGAGGCAGCGCCGTCCTCTTCTTCGTCGACTTCAACCACCGGACCAAGCCGGGAGGCCCTCGCGCGTCGCCATCGAGCTCATCTTCGCCTCTGCATCTCGGTGGCCACCGTCGTCAATTCGGCCGATCCACTGCAACCCAGAGCCCGCCGACCCTCACTACTGCACCAATGTGAGCTCATCCCCTGTTTCCCTTTCGCCCCATTCTCAATCCATCGTCGGGGCGCGTCTCCCTCCCATAGCCGTAGCCGTCGTCCGTCATGGCCAGTGCCCACGCGACTCGCGTCCGCCCTGCCCCCACACCGCACATGCACTCCCGCTCCCGTCGCGCCTTGCCATGCCGCAGACCTGCGCCCGCCTGCTCGTGCCCTCGCCACCGTTCGTCGCACCCCTACCCCTCGCCCCTGCACTCGCACACATGCACCCTCTCCGTGCCGAGGCCGCCTTTGTTCGCCCATGCCCGCGTGCCCTTGGCCGCGGCCTCTAGCTCGCGTGGCCGAAGCCCACGCCTGCTCGTCCGGCTGCCCCGCTTCCGTCGTCAAGCGCTGCCGCCCGTAGCCGCAGCAACCAGCTACTCGCCCGAGGTCCGGCAACGCCCCTCCTCCCTGCTCGCCCGCGCACCCCACTGAGGCCGTCTCGCCTTGCCGTGCGGCCTCCTACTGGCCGCGCCACCGCCTCCCTTGTTCCACCACACCACCACCATGCCGGCTCGCCTCGCTGTTGCTCCTGCCGTGCACGCGCGCATGGCGCT
>NC_041382.1:382051740-382059761 GCF_002162155.2 Triticum dicoccoides | reverse complement strand
CGCTCGCCGCCTATACCCCCGCCGCCCTTGCCTGCGCCGCTTGCCAGCCGCGCCTGGCCGCACCGAAGCCACGCCGTGGCCGCCCCCTTCCTTCCCCGATGGCTGCAGCCGCTCGTGGCCGCCGGTGCCCCGCCAGTCCCGCCCCTAGCCTGGGCAAGTGGCCTAACGGGCTAGGGCCCACGCGCCCGCACCGCTGCTCGCTCCGCCTTTGGGCCTATGGCAAGAGGGGCCCACGCCTAAAAAAGAATTAAAAAAACAAAAGGTAATTAATTAATTAATTAGCTAAATAAATAATTAACTGAATTAAGTTGATAAATTAACCTAATCACTTAATTAAATCAACTAACATGTTTAGTTAATCTCAGTCAATGACAGTGGGACCCACTTGTCAGGTTGACCAAGTCAACGGTCAACGTTGACTGCTGACGTCATACTAACATCATGCTGACGTCGTAGTTACCTTGTCTAATTAAATTAATTCTGTTAATTCTAGAAAAGGATAAAATCCTTTTTAAATTAATAAAAAATAAATCGTAGCTCGGATAGAAAAACTTTGTACATGAAAGTTGCTCAGAACGACGAGACGAATCCGGATACGTAGCCCGTTCGTCCGCCACACATCCCTAGCATAGTGAACATGCAACTTTCCCCCCTCCGGTTCATCTGTCCGAAAACGTGAAACACCGGGGATACCTTCCCGGATGTTTCCCCCTTCGCCGGTATCACCTCCTACTGCGTTAGGGCACACCTAGCACCGTTACTTGTCTTGTCATGCATCGATATGCATCTGTTTGCATTGTATTCATTGTTTCTTCCCCCTCTTCTCTTCAGTAGACTACAAGATCGACGTCGTTGCTGGTGCCCCGATCGAATACGTTGTTGATGACCCCTCCTTGCTAGAGCAACCAGGCAAGCCCCCCCCCCTTGATCAACCCGATATCGCCTATTCCTTCTCTCTACTGCTTGCATTAGAGTAGTGTAGCATGTTACTACTTTCGGTTAACCCTATTCTGTTACATAGCATGTCTTTTCTACTACTGTTGTTACCTTTACCTGCAATCCTAAATGCTTAGTATAGGATGCTAGCATTCCATCAGTGGCCCTACATTCCTGTTCGTCTGCCATGCTATACTATTGGACCGTGATCACTAGGAGGTGATCATGGGTATATACTATATATCTTATACATGATACATGTGGTGACTAAAGACGGGTCGGCTCGTAGAGTACCCACGAGTGATTCACAGATTGGGGGCTGAACCGACATTTTTCCCGACGGCCCTCTGGGTGGATCTTTGTGGCAGAGCGACAGGGCAGGTTGAGACCACCTAGGTGAAAGGTGGGCCTGGCCCTGGTCGGCGTCCGCGGTTACTTCAAAATAACACGCTTAACGAGATCTTGGTATTTGACCTGAGTCTGGCCACTGGCCTATATGCACTAACCAACTACGTGGCAACATTTATGGGCACTTGGCGTCGTGGTATCAGCCGAAGCCTCCTAGACGTCAACGACTGGGCGGCGTGCGCCGGGTTGGACCGCGTAACGTAACTTCCTTTGTAATGGAGGTTGCTGCGTCTGCTCACCGGCCACGTACGCAACATGCAGGTGTGTAATTGGCGATGGGCCCAGACCCGTGCGTGCATAGGATTTAGACCAGCGTGCTGACCTCTCTGTTAGGCCTAAGTGGGGTTGCGATGTGTTGATCTTCCGAGGCCGGGCATGACCCAGAAAAGTATGTCCGGCCAGAGGGATTGAGCGTGTTGGGTAATGTGGTGCACCCCTACAGGGAAGTTTATCTATTCGAATAGCCGTGTCCCTCGGTAAAAGGATGACCCAGAGTTGTACCTTGACCTTATGACAACTAGAACCGGATACTTAATAAAACACACCCTTTCAAGTGCCAGATACAACCCGGTGATCGCTCTCTCACAGGGCGGGAGGGAAGGATCGCCGGGTAGGATTATGCTATGCGATGCTACTTGGTGAACTTACCATCTACTCTCTCCTATATGCTTCAAGATGGAGGCTGCTAGAAGCGTAGTTTTCGATAGGACTAGCTATCCCCTCTTATTCTGGCATTCTGCGGTTCAGTCCACAGATACTACCCATTTCGTTAATATCGATGCATATGTAGTGTAGATCCTTGCTTGCGAGTACTTTGGATGAGTACTCATGGTTGCTTTGTTCCCCCTTTTCCCCTTTCCATTCTTCTCGGATGTCGCAACCAGATTTTGGAGCCCAGGAGGCAGACGCCACCTTCGACGACTCCTACTACACCGAGGGTGCCTACTACTACGTGCAGGCCACCGATGACCAGGAGTAGTTTAGGAGGATCCCAGGCAGGAGGCCTACGCCTCTTTCGATCTGTATCCTAGTTTGTGCTAGCCATCTTATGGCAACTTGTTTAACTCATGTATGTGCTCAAATATTATTGCTTTCGTTGACCCTTGTGTATTCAAGCTTATGTATTCGAGCCCTCGAGGCCCCTGGCTTGTAATATAAAGTTTGTATTATTTTAATTTATATCTAGAGTTGTGTTGTGATATCTTCCCGTGAGTCTCTGATCTTGATCGTACACATTTGCATGTATGATTAGTGTATGGTTGAATCGGGGGTGTCACACTACTTTGCTACTAAATACTTTGTTGTAGATATTAAGTCTTTTCAGGTGTGGTTGAATTGACAACTCAGCTGCTAATACTTGAGAACATTCTTTGGCTCCCCTTGTGTCGAATCAATAAATTTGGGTTGAATACTCTACCCTTGAAAACTGTTGTGATCCCCTATACTTGTGGATTATCATGCCTATGTACATGATCATACCATGAATATCATCATAACTATGCGCGTTTTGATCAATGGCCCAACAGTAATTTGTCTACCCATCGTATGCTATTTTTATGAGAGAGAGAAGCATCCAGTGAAAACTATGGCCCTTGGGTCTACTTTAATCATATTACAAATACCAAAAATACCTTGCTGAAATTTCATTATTTTTATTTTACTTTTCAATTTATATATCTACTACTATTAGATTTAATCCCCGCAATTAACGAGTACAAGGGGATTGACAACCATCTCTGTCCGCGTTGGCTGCAAGTATTTGCTCTGGTGTGTAGGTGCTCTTGACGGGCATTTTCATGAGTCTCATATTGGTTTGATAACCTTGGTTCTCTAATGAGTGAAATACTATTCGCTAGTATATTGCTTCACCTTCCTCTTCGGGAAAAATCCCAATGTGTATCAGGAAATGTGGTGCACCCTTGTAGGGAAGTTAAACTATTCGAATAGTCATGTCCATGGTAACATGAAGACTTGGAGTTGTATCCCGACCTCTTAACTAAAACTAGGTTCTTTATAAAGCACACTTAGATAACAGACAATTACCCCGAAGACCGCTTTCTCACAGGGTGGCGCAGAGAGAATCTCTGTGTAGGATTATTGCTATACGTATGTACAAGTTGATACCAAATACACTCCTCTCTTCTACTACTGAAAGATGTAGTCTTTGATAGGATTAGCTTCTCCCCCTTATTATGGCATTTTTGTAGTTTAGTCCACATATATTACCCCACTCCTTTGATACCGATGCATATCTAGTATAGACATGATGTAAGTCTTGCAAGTACTTTGGATGAGTACTCACCGTTGCTTTGCTACTCTTTTCATTCGACCCGGTTGCTTCAACAGCTGGTAGCACTGCTGATGTGTGTTACCCCGATGGTGCTTACTACATGGACACTGACTACCAGGAGTATTCTAGAGGTCCGAGGTAGGAGGCCTTTGCTGCTTGTGAGTTGCGTTCGGATTTCCCCGAAGAGGATAGGATGATGCAGTACAGTAGAGATACGCATTTCCCTCATTTAAGAACCAATGTTATCAATCTAGTAGGAGAACCACGCGAAACCTCGTTAGCAGCACCTACACACAAAAGAGCAAATACCTGCATCCAATGCGATCAAGGGGGTTGTCAATCCCCTTAGCGGTTATTTGCAAGGCTCAAATCTAATAGTGATAGATAGATAAATCAAACACAAATAAAATGATAGTAAATAAATTGCAGCAAGGTATTTTTGGATTTAATATATGATAAAGGTAGACACGGGGGCCATAGTTTTCACTAGAAGCTTCTCTCTCGAATAAAAAGCATAAGGTGGGTAAACAGATTACTGTTGGGCAATTGATAGAAAAGCGCATAGTTATGACGATATTCAAGGCAATGATCATGTATATAGGCATCACATCCGAGACAAGTAGACCGACTCCTGCCTGCATCTACTACTATTACTCCACCCATTGACCGCTATCCAGCATGCATCCAGGGTATCCATGTCCTCGACCTCCTCAGAGGCGCAATCCAGCATAACAGTTAAGTCCTCGATAGTGGCTACTAAGTGGGTGGGATGTAAAATTCCCCCTGTGGCCTGTCTCCAGTCCGATCCGATTATAGACGAAAGACGACCCATCTGCGATGCTTATCGACTGCATCCGATCTAATGTCTCGTTTAACAGCGAGAGATCGGCCGGACTCATCTTGTGGTATCTTTCGAAGTTAACCTCCAGTGCGACCGCACAGAGGGCGCGCTTGGCCAGGGCTGACTCCTGGTTCTCTGATTTAGAGGTCGGACCCGAGCTCAAAGCCAGATCTGAGGTAAAGATCAGCTCGGAGGTGGGGTAGAGAAGAAGGTTCAAAGTGAAGCTTTGAGATTCGTGGGTTCCTTAGGTGAGGCTGAGAACCCAGTAAAGATCCAATCTCCCCGGGCGTCAACGACGTACTCTAGGTTGTTTAACTTGATCTCCTGCTCAGGGGCGAAGTTGTCGATTCGGTCAAGGTGATCGGTCGAATTGGCGTGTAGAACGATGTTGCCGAACGCGAATAGCTAGCTGGGGACAAAGATATCCCCGGCACTGATGCCATCATTGACGACTAAGCGAGCCATCGATCCTTCGACGATCCCACAACAGAACTATCAATGAAAGCACCAATGTCTTTGTCAAAACCGGCATATCTCGGGTAGGGGGTCCCGAGCTGTGGATCTTGGATCAATGGGAAAAAGTGAACGCATGGACAATATTTACCCAGGTTCGGGCCCTATCGAAGAGGTAAAACCCTACGTCCTGCTTGATTATATTGATGTGTATATGATGGTTACAGAGTTGATCTACCTTGAGATTGGATGAATAAACCCTAGATGAGTAGGATGATGGTTCTTCTGTCCTCTATGGACTAAACCCTCTGGCTTATATAGACACTAGGGATACCTAGGGTTACACATGGTCGGTTGCTATCAGGGAATAAACATGCCGATTCTACCATCTTGACTTGGAGGACACACCAAGGCTTCAGAGGTTTCCTTCCTGAACACGGAGTCGCCTATAGCTTGGCCTTCCAATAATAGTGGCCCAACTGTCCAGCCCATAAGAGATAGACCGACATCCTGAGGACCCCTTAGTCCGGGACACCCTCACTAGGGGCGCGCCCCTAGGCTTGTGGCCCCCTCGTGGACTTTCCCATCTCCGTTTTCCTTAAAAGTTACTTGTCCTGCATGAAAAAATTCATTATATATATTTCCCGAGGTTTTGACTACCATATCACAGAAATATCCCCTATTATTGTTTCGTGTTGTTTTGTATCAGATCTATCAAACCAAGCATCATGTCTTCTCCCTCCTCTAAGAACGTAGAAGACGATGCTTGGCTGCTGACGATGGAGCTAAGGAGAGAGGGAACCAAAGAGGACAATGGCAACGAGGAGAAGATCAAAGAAGTTGTAAACAACCATGTTCACTAAGGAGGAGAAAACTGCAAAGGAGGGAGATATCCTTTAACCCTTTTATGAACGTCTCTCCTCATCTGAAATTGAAGCCCTAAGGATCTTTGAAATGATTTGTGTTCAAATACTTATTTCACTCATGAAGTTATCTTGTTGGAGGAGCAAAACATCAGCCTTCAGAACATCAATCGAAAATTGGAGTATCTGCTAAGGTTGAAGGACAACCTTACCACTTCATCATCACCTAAGAAGGAGACTTGAGCACATGGGTATGGGCACTCCCCTTGGCTTGCGCCAAGCTTGGGGGAGGTGTCCCGGTATCGTATCACTGCCACTTTTATTATCTTTACCTATTTTAGTTTGATCCTTAGTTATTCCGTGATTTAGTTGAATAAAAGTTTAGTATGATCTTTTTTCGAGTGCTAGTTTCATGATCTATCTATCTATGCAATCGAGTTGAGAGTTGTATAGTAAAGAGCAGTTTGATTTTTTTGCTTCTTTACTTTTATGTTTCAATCCTAGCAATGAAAATAATGAAAAATATCATATGCTAATCTTATGGAAAGTAATGACATCACATAAGGAAAAGTATAAGTAGTAAAATTTATTGAAAGTCGACAAACATAGCATTGGTCAATGATGCAATTCATGAGAGAATTAATAAGGGAAGAGAAGATTCACATGCAAATATACTATCTTGGGCATCTTTTATGATTGTGAGCCCCCATTAAGTATTTTATGCCAAATTGTTGATGTTGGACAAAGAAGACAATGTAATGAATTATGTTTGCTTATATTTACATAGAAGTTATATTTTCATAGATCCCCCAACATGTGGTGCTTTCCCAATATCTTTGCTAACTAAAAATCTACACCAAGTAGAGATACTACTTGTGCATCCAAAAACCTTAAACCCAGTTTCATGTCATGAGAGTCCACTACAACCACCTATGGATTGAATAAGATTCTTCAAGTAAGTTGTCATCGGTGCATAAAGCAATAAAAATTGCTCCTAAATATGTTTGATCTTTTATTGTAAGGGAAATACGCGTTGTACAAACTTGTGATGGCAAAGTAATAAAAGCGACGGACTACATAATAAAAGTTGCTATCATAAGAGGCAATATAACGTGAAATTCCTTTGTATTAAGAGGTTTTGCATCCAAAAACAAAAAGCGCATGGCAACCTCTGCTTCCCTCCGCGAAGTGCCTATCTTTTACTTTAATGTATTTACTATTTACGCAAGAGTTAATAGTGTCCTCCTCTATGCCAATTTATTTTTATCTTTCATAAGCATCATGTGGTGGGGAAAGATCTAGACACATATATCCAGTTGGATATGAGTGATCATGAGTTATTATTGTTGACATCACCCCTGAGGTGAATAAGTTGGGAGGCAAAATTATAAGCCTCTGTCTTTCTATGTGTCTGGCTGAAACTTTTTGCTCCATATATATGTTGCGAGTGTTAGCAATCATAGAAGGCTAAATGATGGTTGAGTATGTCGACTTGCTAAAAAGCTCCGACATGAGACCTTTCCTAAAAACATGATGTAACACCCCGGATGTAACTTTCCCAATTTGTACTCCAACTCTTGCCATTTCCGGTGTTAAGTTATTTTATTTTCTCGGGTTCGGATTTTTGTCCCTGTGTGTTGTTGTCGTTGTCATGCATCTCATATCATGTCATCATGTGCATTGCATTTGCATACGTGTTCATCTCATGCATTCGAGCATTTTCCCCGTTGTCCGTTTTGCATTCCGGCGCTTCGTTCTCCTCCGGTGGTCATTTCTATCTTTCTTTCGTGTGTGGGGATTAAACATTTCCGGATTGGACCGAGACTTTCCAAGCGGCCTTGGTTTACTACCGGTAGACCGCCTGTCAACTTTCGTATCATTTGGACTTCGTTTGATGCTCCAACGGTTAACCGAGGGACCGAAAAGGCCTCGTGTGTGTTGCATCCAAACACCCCTCCAATTTGGCCCAAAACCCACCAAACTCTGATCCATGTCCTAGAGCGTTCGATCACGATCGCGTGGCCGAAAACAGCACCTTATTTGGACTCTCCTAGCTCCCTCTATGCCTATATATACACCCCCCATTCCAAAATCGCGGATCCTCTCCCCCCTAACCCTAAAAAATCCCAGATCCGCCGCCGCCGGACGTGTCCGGAGCGGGCCGGACAACGTCCGCCGCCCCCCGCGCCCAGTCAGACGCTGCCACGTGGCCGCGCGCCGCCGCTCACCG
>NC_041382.1:382044042-382051336 GCF_002162155.2 Triticum dicoccoides | reverse complement strand
CACCGCGCCGCTCCGCCGACCGGAGCCGGGCCCGGCGCCGCCAGCCGCCACCCTCACCGACCGGCCTCGCCTTCCCTCTTCTCCCCGCCGACCACCACGACGCCATCGCCGGCGACCTCGGCTCCGACGTGAACAGTGCCGCCGCCGCCTCGGGCCGCGTGCCCCGAAACCATAGATCTGATCCGGGGTGGGTTTTTTTTCACTAAGTCCCGGATATTTTTAGTTCATATGCCCATGTTAGAGGCCCCATAACTTTGCATCCGTAGCTCCGATTCGAGGCCCCGCAACTTTGCATATGTAGCTCCGATTCATGCATATAGCATATCAAAATGTTCATCTCAGAGAGTACATCATTTCATTCCATTGCATCATTTCCATTTGAGCTCGTCTTGATGCCCGAAATGCTGTTAGAAGAAGGCTACTTGAGATAATTGTCAGATCTGTTACTCCGTTTAGCACTTTTGTCATTTTTTGCCATGATTAATGTGTGCATGATATGCCCGTGAGTTCTTCATATGTTTTGTTAAGGGTTTTGTCATCTCTCCAGAGGTGCAACCCATGTATTTTTAGGATGTGTGTGGTGACTTGTGCAAGGTTACAAAGTGGTGCACTTGCTAATTCTGTTTTCAGGGACTTAGTGATTTCACTAAGTCCTGGGATTGTTTAGCTCATGATGCCATATGTTCTTATTGTTTCCTAGTGATCCGTGCCTCTTTTGAGGATGATCAGTAAGGGAGTTTTGTTAACCTTGTAGTGCTTTATCCATCCATGTCTTTGTTTGCAATTATGGAGCACCCTAGCTTGAGTCAATCGAGCTCTACTTTTGCTTCGTTGAGAATCTGGGCAGATCGTCAACTTGTTTGCGATTTTGCCGATGTTATTGTAGTTGATCCGTGCATGCTATGTCATTGTTCTTGCCATGTCTAGGTTGTATTTTGTGCCTTCTTTATGGGTGTATGCTTGTCTTGCCATGACTTGCTCTGTAGTGAGTGCATCGAGCTCGTAAACATGCCTTCGTGAGTTATGTTTCAGCATGTCCCAGTTTTTACAAGTCTGAAAACTGATTATGTTTTTGCTATGTTCGTGTGCTTGTTAGTATATTTTGTGATCCCTTTTGGCTCAAGGTCACTAAGGGACTTTTGTTAAGCTTGTTGAGTAGCTCCATGCCATGTCTTTCTTTGTCATGTTCAGGTCTTGTAGCGTGTTGTTTTGTTGCTCCGAAGAGGGCTATATGATTTGAAATTCCAGACAAGTGTTAATTTAACTAAGTCTGAGATCTGTTTGTCATTTGCGTTTTTGCCATGCTTGTTTGAACCTGTTAATGGATGATTTGGCCGTAGCTCAGTGCTAGACTTTTGTTAAGCATCTTGAATGCATCCCTGCCATGTATTTTGTGTTCATGTTTGGGTGCTGTAGCATGTTCATCTCATTGCATTTAGATGCCTACTTGCTGTAAATCGCAGACCGGTGTCATTTTTGAATCGCTTGCCATTTCCAAACCGTAACTCCGATTCCGACGTTCTTTATATCGTTTTCAAGCGATTTCATCTCATCTTTCCAGTGGCCACACTTGGTTTTCCATGTTGAGGCCAGGTTCATGCATTTTCCTGTCATATCTTGCATTTTGCATCCCGCATCGTATCCCGCATAGCATATCATCATTTCATCTTGTTGCTTGTTCTTGCACGTGGTTGATTGTATCCTTGTTGCTTGTTTGTCTTGTTTGGGTAGAGCCGGGAGACGAGTTCGCTAACGAGGAGCCCGTTGAGTTTGCTTTTGAGGATCCAGTCAACTCTGACAACTGTGCAGGCAAGATGATCATACCCTCGAAATCACTACTATCTTTGCTATGCTAGTTTGCTCGCTCTTTTGCTATGCCATTGCTACGATGCCTACCACTTGCTTGCAAGCCTCCCAAATTGCCATGTCAAACCTCTAACCCACCATTGTCCTAGCAAACCGTTGATTGGCTATGTTACCGCTTTGCTCAGCCCCTCTTATAGCGTTGCTAGTTGCAGGTGAAGATCGGAGGCCATTCCTTGTTGGAACATCTTTTAATTACTTGTTGGGATATCATTATATTGCCATGTTATCTTAATGCATCTATATACTTGGTAAAGGTTGGAAGGCTCGGCCTCTCGCCTAGTGTTTTGTTCCACTCTTGCCGCCCTAGTTTCCGTCATATCGGTGTTATGTTCCCGGATTTTTGCGTTCCTTACGCGGTTGGGTTATAATGGGAACCCCTTGATAGTTCGCCTTGATTAAAGCTTTTCAGCAATGCCCAACATTGGTCTTACCATTTGCCACCTAGCCATTTCTTTCCCTTGGGTTCTGCAGACTCAAGGGTCATCTTATTTTACACCCCCCCGGGCCAGTGCTCCTCTGAGTGTTGGTCCCACCGAGCGATGTCCGGGGCTACCAGGGGCAACTCTGGGCTGGCCTACCCGACGTCTGGCTCATCTGAGTGTGCCCTGAGAAAGAGATATGTGCAGCTCCTATCGGGATTTGTCGGCACATTCGGGTGGTGTTGCTGGACTTGTTTTAACCTGTCGAAGTGTCTTGAATTACCGAGATACCGAGTCTGATCGGAATGTCTTGGGAGGAGGTCTATTCCTTCATTGACTGTGAGAGCTTGTCGTGGGCTAAGTTGGGACTCCCCTGCAGGGATTGAACTTTCGAAAGCCGTGCCCGCGGTTATGGGCACATGGGAATTTGTTAATGTCCGGTTGTAGATAACTTGAACCTTAATTTAATTAAAATGAATCAACTGAGTGTGTTACCGTGATGGCCTCTTCTCGGCAGAGTCCGGGAAGTGGACACGGTGTTGGAGTAATGTTTGCGCAGGTTGTTCTCTAGTTTCTCGCTCATGCTTTGCCTCCTCTTCTCGCTCTCCTTTGCGAATAAGTTAGCCACCATATTTGCTAGTCGCTTGCTGCAGCTCCACTCATATTTTACCTTACCATTCCTATGAGCTTAAATAGTCTTGATCACGAGGGTGCGAGATTGATGAGTCCCTGTGGCTCACAGATTACTATTACACTAGATGCAGGGCCTGATGATTCCGCTCCAGGAGACGCGTACGAGCTCAAGTGGGAGTTCGACGAAGACTCTCAACGTTACTATGTTTCCTTTCCCGATGATCAGTAGTGGTGCCCAGTTGGGGGTGATTGGGACCGTGTCGCATGTTGGGTTCTCTTTTATTTTGGCGCCGTAGTCGGGCCATGAGTGTTTGGATGATGTAATGTTATTTATGTACTTGATTGACGTGGCGAGTGTAAGCCAACTATGTTATCTCCCTTTTTATTATCATATTACATGGGATGTTGTGAAGATTGCCTAACTTGCGACATATGCCTTCAATGCGATTATGTCTCTAAGTTGTGCCTCGACACGTGGGACCTATAGTCGCGTCGAGGGTGTTACAAGTTGGTAATCAGAGCCTTCCCCGACCTTAGGAGCCCCATTGCTTGATCGTTTTTAGCGGCCGAGTGGTGTCTAGAAAAATGTTTTGAGTCATTAGGAATTATATATCGGAGAGATTAGGAATTCTTTTTACTTCCCAGTCTCCTCATTGCTTTGGTAAGGCTTCCTGACGTAGAGTTTTGACTCTTCTCTTCTCAAATTTCACTAAAAAAAATTTAGGATCACGCGGGTATCTTGGAATCGTTCCGATGGTTTTATGATGAGAACATTGTCTTGGTGCCTCCTGTCAGGGGTTTAGTGGAAGTGTCCCGGGGAGTTGAGCTCTGAGGTGTTGTCATCATAATTTTATCGTTGCAGTTCTGGAATACCTGAGTTTAGTACGCCAACATCGAAAATCTCTTTTATGCAGTTCGTTGGTGAGATAACCTCGACGCCACCCAGTACCGGGGCGGGAGTTCGGGAGTATCGCCATAACTTGCATAACGGATGCTTTTCGAAGGTTGAGGTAGATGGTTTCCGAAGGTTTCTTGGTTATGTGTTGACGAGATTTCTGAGCTCATCATATTCCGCAGAGCGTGGTTGAAAGCAAGCATGAGGAATTCTGCAATCTGAAGCAAGGCTCTTTGTCTGTCTATGACTACAACAAGTTGTTTCAGAAGCTCGCCCGCTTTGCCAAGCAGGACGTCCCTAATGAGAAGAGCATGATATATCAGTTCAGGGGTGGTCTCAGAGAAGAAATTCAGCTCGCTCTTGTCCTCTTTGAGCCCTTGAGATACGATGAGTTCTACAACATGGCACTGAAGCAAGATGCTGCTCAGTTGAGATGTGATGCTTCCGAGAAGCGAGTCAGAGATGTTACTCCTTCTTCCTCTACTCAAGTGGCCAAGCAGCAGAAGTTTTGGCTTCCTCCTCCTCCGTTCCGCCTGCCGTATCAGCAGAAGAGCAAAGGTGGCAGTGGTTCTTCCCACCCACCCAACCCTGGCTTTCAGAACAAGACTTCGTCTCAAGCTCCAAGATCGAGTGCTCCGTATCACCGTCCGCTTTCAGAGGTCACGTGCAACAAGTGCCAACAGAAGGGTCACTATGCCAACAAGTGTTTCAACCAGAGGCGTCTTCCTCCTCCTCCTCCTGTCAGATCGTCAAGTACGTTTGGTCTCCGGAGTGTGATATTGCTTTCAACACTTTGAAAGAGAAATTGATCACTGCTCCAGTTCTGACTCCGCCTGATGAATCCAAGCCGTACGAGGTCTTTTGTGATGCCTCTCTCCAAGGTCTTGGCGCAGTATTGATGCAAGAGAAGAAAGTTGTTGCTTATACTTCTCGCCGGTTAAAGCCTAATGAGAAGAACTACCCCACTCATGATCTCGAGTTGGCGGCAGTTGTGCATGCTCTTTTGACTTGGAGACATCTTCTATTGGGAAGAAAAGTGGACATTTTCACTAATCACAAGAGTCTCAAGTACATCTTCACTCAGCCTAATCTCAACCTCAGGCAAACTCGATGGGTCGAAATGATTCAAGAGTATAATCCGAGTATTGAGTATACTCCAGGCAAGGCCAATGTGATTGTTGACGCTTTGAGCAGAAAGGCCTACTTCAACAGTCTGATTCTTAAGCCTTATCAACCCGAGCTTTGTGAAGCCTTCCGCAAACTTAACCTGCAAATTGTTCCTCAAGGTTTCCTCGCCAACCTTCAAGTCTCTCCTACTTTGGAAGACCAGATTCACCAAGCCCAACTTCTTGATGCTATGGTGAAAAAGGTGAAGATTGGGATTGCCAAGAGCCAGTCCAAGTACAAATGCTACCGCCTTGTTGACAAGGACACTCTCTTCTTCGAGGATCGAATTGTGGTACCCAAAGGTGAACTTCGTAAAGTGATCATGAACAAGGCTCACAATTCTCTCCTCTCCATCCACCCTGGGAGCACGAAGATGTATCAGGACCTTAAGCAAGCTTATTGGTGGACTCGAATGAAGCGCGAGATCGCTCAATTCGTGAATGAATGTGATGTCTGCAGAAGAGTGAAGGCAGAATACCAAAGGCCCACTGGTCTCCTCCAACCTCTTGCCATTCCAGAATGGAAGTTTGACCACATTGAAATGGACTTCGTGACTGGGTTTCCGAAGTCCAAGCGTGGCAATGATGCTATATTCGTTGTCATAGATAAACTCACCAAAGTGGCTCACTTTCTGCCTATCAAAGAGTCGATCACTGCAGCTCAATTGGCGGAACTCTATAACTCTCGAATTGTCTCTCTGCACGGTATTCCGATCTCTGCAGACCGTGGCAGCATCTTTACCTCGAAGTTTTGGGATTCTTTTCAGAAGGCCATGGGCACAAACATCCGTTTCAGCACAGCTTTCCATCCTCAAACTAGCGGTCAAGTCGAGCGTGTCAACCAGATTCTTGAAGATATGCTCAGGGCTTGTGTGATCTCCTTCGGCATGAAGTGGGAGGATTGTCTTCCTTATGCTGAATTCTCCTACAACAACAGTTTTCAAGCAAGTTCGGGCAAGTCCCCATTTGAAATTCTGTATGGCAGGAAGTGCCGTACCCCTCTCAACTGGTCTGAAACCGGTGAACGTCAGCTTTTGGGTAATGACTTAATCACAGAAGCAGAAGAATTGTGCAAAGTCATTCGAGATAACCTCAAAGCAGCCCAATCCCGCCAGAGGAGCTACTATGATAGTAAGCACCATGATTTGGCTTTCGAGATCGGAGATCATGTTTACCTCCGCGTCTCTCCTATGAAAGGTACTCGTCGCTTCGGTATCAAAGGGAAGCTTGCCCCTAGATACGTGGGACCTTTCAAGATTGTCAGCAAGAGAGGCTATCTCGCCTATCAACTCGAGCTTCCTTCAAACTTTGCAAATGTTCATGACGTGTTCCATGTCTCTCATCTTCGAAAGTGCTTCAAGACTCCGGACCGCACCGTCAACTTCGAGGACATTGAGCTCCAAGAAGATCTCTCTTATAGTGAGCACCCAGTTGCTATTCTTGAAGAGACTGAACGCAAGACTCGCAACAAGTCAATCAAATTTCTCAAAGTCAAGTGGTCACACCATTCCGACCGTGAAGCTACCTGGGAACGCGAGGATCACCTCCGTTCTGAGTACCCGGTGTTCTTTCAGTCCTAGATCTCGGGACGAGATCCTTTCGTAGTGGTGGAGTGTTGTAACACCCCGGATGTAACTTTCCTAATTTGTACTCCAACTCTTGCCATTTCCGGTGTTAAGTTATTTTATTTTCTCGGGTTCGGGTTTTTGTCCCTGTGTGTTGTTGTCGTTGTCATGCATCTCATATCATGTCATCATGTGCATTGCATTTGCATACGTGTTCGTCTCATGCATTCGAGCATTTTCCCCGTTGTCCGTTTTGCATTCCGGCGCTTCGTTCTCCTCCGGTGGTCATTTCTATCTTTCTTTGTGTGTGGGGATTAAACATTTCCGGATTGGACCGAGACTTGCCAAGCGGCCTTGGTTTACTACCGGTAGACCGCCTGTCAAGTTTCATATCATTTGGACTTCGTTTGATACTCCAACGGTTAACCGAGGGACCGAAAAGGCCTCGTGTGTGTTGCAGCCCAACACCCCTCCAATTTGGCCCAAAACCCACCAAACTCTGCTCCATGTCCTAGAGCATTAGACCACGATCGCGTGGCCGAAAACCGCACCTCATTTTGACTCTCCTAGCTCCCTCTATGCCTATATATACACCCCCCATTCCAAATTCGCGGATCCTCTCCCCCCTAACCCTAAAAAATCCCAGATCCGCCGCCGCCGGACGTGTCCGGAGCGGGCCGGACAACGTCCGCCGCCCCCCGCGCCTAGTCAGACGCTGCCACGTGGCCGCGCGCCGCCGCTCACCACGCC
>NC_041382.1:382033945-382043492 GCF_002162155.2 Triticum dicoccoides | reverse complement strand
GGCCCGCCGCCTCCGCCCGGCGCCCCGCGCCGCCACCGCGCCGCTCCGCCGACCGGAGCTGGGCCCGGCGCCGCCAGCCGCCGCCCCCATCGACCGGCCTCGCCTCCCCTCTTCTCCCCGCCGACCATCACGACGCCATCGCCGGCGACCTCGTCTCCGACGTGAACAGTGCCGCCGCCGCCTCGGGGCGCGTGCCCCGAAACCCTAGATCTGATCCGGGGTAGTTTTTTTTCACTAAGTCCCGGATATTTTTAGTTCATATGCCCATGTTCGAGGCCCCGCAACTTTGCATATGTAGCTCCGATTCATGCATATAGCATATCAAAATGTTCATCTCAGAGAGTACATCATTTCATTCCATTGCATCATTTCCATTTGAGCTCGTCTTGATGCCCGAAATGCTGTTAGAAGAAGGCTACTTGAGATAATTGTCAGATCTGTTACTCCGTTTTGCACTTTTGTCATTTTTTGCCATGATTAATGTGTGCATGATATGCCCGTGAGTTCTTCATATGTTTTGTTAAGGGTTTTGTCATCTCTCTAGAGGTGCAACCCATGTATTTTTAGGATGTGTGTGGTGACTTGTGCAAGCTTACAAAGTGGTGCACTTGCTAATTCTGTTTTCAGGGACTTAGTGATTTCACTAAGTCCTGGGATTGTTTAGCTCTACTTTTGCTTCGTTGCGAATCTGGGCAGATCGTCAACTTGTTTGCGATTTTGCCGATGTTATTTTAGTTGATCCGTGCATGCTATGCCATTGTTCTTGCCATGTCTAGCTTGTATTTTGTGCCTTCTTTATGGGTGTATGCTTGTCTTGTCATGACTTGCTCTGTAGTGAGTGCATCGAGCTCGTAAACATGCCTTCGTGAGTTATGTTTCAGCATGTCCCAGTTTTCACTGTCTGAAAACTGATTATGTTTTTGCTATGTTCGTGTGCTTGTTAGTATATTTTGTGATCCCTTTTGGCTCAAGGTCACTAAGGGACTTTTGTTAAGCTTGTTGAGTAGCTCCATGCCATGTCTTTCTTTGTCATGTTCAGGTCCTGTAGCATGTTGTTTTGTTGATCCGAAGAGGGCTATATGATCTGAAATTCCAGACAAGTGTTAATTTCACTAAGTCTGAGATCTGTTTGTCATTTGCGTTTTTGTCATGCTTGTTTGAACCTGTTAATGGATGATTTGGCCGTAGCTCAGTGCTAGACTTTTGTTAAGAATCTTGAATGCATCCCTACCATGTATTTTGTTGTCATGTTTGGGTGTTGTAGCATGTTCATCTCATTGCATTTAGATGCCTACTTGCTGTAAATCGCAGACCGGTGTCATTTTTGAATCGCTTGCCATTTCCAAACTGTAACTCCGATTCCGGCGTTCTTTATATCGTTTTCAAGCGATTTCATCTAATCTTTCCAGTGGCACACTTGGTTTTCCAAGTTGAGGCCAGGTTCATGCATTTTCCTGTCATATCTTGCATTTTGCATCCCGCATCGCATCCAGCATAGCATATCATCATTTCATCTTGTTGCTTGTTCTTGCACGTGGTTGATTGTATCCTTATTGCTTGTTTGTCTTGTTTGGGTAGAGCCGGGAGATGAGTTCGCTAACGAGGAGCCCGTTGAGTTTGCTTTTGAGGATCCAGTCAACTCTGACAACTGTGCAGGCAAGATGATCATACCCTCGAAATCACTACTATCTTTGCTATGCTAGTTTGCTCGCTCTTTTGCTATGCCATTGCTACGATGCCTACCACTTGCTTGCAAGCCTCCCAAATTGCCATTTCAAACCTCTAACCTACCATTGTCCTAGCAAACCGTTGATTGGCTATGTTACCGCTTTGCTTAGCTCCTCTTATAGCGTTGCTAGTTGCAGGTGAAGATCGGAGGCCGTTCCTTGTTGGAACATCTTTTATTTACTTGTTGGGATATCATTATATTGCCATGTTATCTTAATGCATCTATATACTTGGTAAAGGGTGGAAGGCTCGGCCTCTCGCCTAGTGTTTTGTTCCACTCTTGCCGCCCTAGTTTCCGTCATATCGGTGTTATGTTCCCTAATTTTTGCGTTCCTTACGTGGTTGGGTTATAATGGGAACCCCTTGATAGTTCGCCTTGATTAAAGCTTTTCCAGCAATGCCCATCATTTGTCTTACCATTTGCCACCTAGCCATTTCTTTCCCTTGGGTTCTGCAGACTCAAGGGTCATCTTATTTTACCCCCCCCCCCCCGGGCCAGTGCTCCTCTGAGTGTTGGTCCCACCAAGCGATGTCCGGGGTTACCTGGGGCAACTCTGGGCTGGCCTACCCGACGTCTGGGTCATCTGAGTATGCCCTGAGAAAGAGATATGTGCAGCTCCTATCGGGATTTGTCGGCACATTCAGGCGGTGTTGCTGGACTTGTTTTAACCTGTCGAAGTGTCTTGAATTACCGAGATACCGAGTCTGATCGGAACGGCTTGGGAGGAGGTCTATTCCTTCGTTGACCGTGAGAGCTTGTCATGGGCTAATTTGGGACTCCCCTGCAGGGATTGAACTTTCGAAAGCCGTGCCCGCGGTTATGGGCAGATGGGAATTTGTTAATGTCCGGTTGGAGATAACTTGAACCTTAATTTAATTAAAATGAATCAACTGAGTGTGTTACCGTGATGGCCTCTTCTCGGCAGAGTCCGGGAAGTGGACACGGTGTTGGAGTAATGTTTGCGCAGGTTGTTCTCTAGTTTCTCGCTCGTGCTTTGCCTCCTCTTCTCGCTCTCCTTTGCGAATAAGTTAGCCACCATATTTGCTAGTCACTTGCTGCAGCTCCACTCATATTTTACCTTACCATTCCTATGAGCTTAAATAGTCTTGATCGCGAGGGTGCGAGATTGTTGAGTCCCTGTGGCTCACAGATTACTATTACACCAGATGCAGGGCCTGATGATTCCGCTCCAGGAGACGCGTACGAGCTCAAGTGGGAGTTCGACGAAGACTCTCAACGTTACTATGTTTCCTTTCCCGATGATCAGTAGTGGTGCCCAGTTGGGGGTGATTGGGACCGTGTCGCATGTTGGGTTCTCTTTTATTTTGGCGCCGTAGTCGGGCCATGAGTGTTTGGATGATGTAATGTTATTTATGTACTTGATTGACGTGGCGAGTGTAAGCCAACTATGTTATCTCCCTTTTTATTATCATATTACATGGGATGTTGTGAAGATTGCCTAACTTGCGACATATGCCTTCAATGCGATTATGTCTCTAAGTCGTGCCTCGACACATGGGAGCTATAGTCGCGTCGAGGGTGTTACACATGATGAATTGCAATTGCATTGTTGATTGAGAACATAGTTTGTGAGTTTTCAAGAAAGTTTATGCCTTATACTTCATTGTTGTGATGAATTGTTACTTGCTCGTGAGAATTTATATGATAATGAATATTGCTTTTTTGTTAATGATCATGATGCTCCCATGTCCGTATTTTAATTTTTTATCGACACCTCTCTCTCTAAGCATGTGGTCATGATTATGGACTTTGGCTTTCGCTTGAATACAACCGAGGTCTAAGCTTGGGGAAGTTGATACATCCATTTTGCATCATGTTTTTATGTCAATATTTATTGCATTATGGATTGTTATTTCAATTTATGATACAATTCTTATGTCTTTTCTCTCTTATTTTGCAAGTTTCACATAAAGAGGGAGATTGCCGGCAGTTGGAATTCTGGACCGGAAAGGGCTATATCAGAGGCATTTTTTCAGAACATCTCCAAATGAGCTGAAAATTGATGGAGAATTATTTTGGAATATACTAAAATTAATGGCGAAAGAAGTATCGGAGGGGGGGCACCAGGCAGCCACAAGCCTGGGGCGCGCCCCCATGGCTTGTGGTGATCCTGGCAGGTTTCCGGGGCCCATCTTCTGGTATATAACCCCATTCACCCTAGAAAAAAAAAATCAATAGGAAGGTTTCGGGACGAAGCGCCACCGTCTCGAGGCGGAACCTGGGCAGGAGCACTTTTGCTCTCTGGCGGAGTGATTCGACGGGGAAACTTCCCTCCGGGAGGGGGAAATCGAAGCCATCGTCATCACCAACGATCCTCTCATCATGGGAGGACCAATCTTCCTTCATCAACGTCTTCACCAGCACCATCTCGTCTCAAACCCTAATTCATCTCTTGTATTTAATCTTTGTCTCAAAACCTTAGATTGGTACCTGTGGGTTGCTAGTAGTGTTGATTACACCTTGTAGTTGATGCTTGTTGGTTTATTGGTGGAAGATCATATGTTCAGATCCATTATACTATTCAATACTCCTCTGATCTTGAACATAAATATGTTTTGTGAGTAGTTACGTTTGTTCTCGAGGACATGGGAGAAGTCTTGTCATAAGTAATCATGTGAATTTGGTAATGATATGTATGTTGTTGTTTCCCTTAGTGGTGTTATGTGAATATCGACTACATGGCACTTCATCATCTTTGGGCCTAAGGGAAAGCATTGTGGAGTAGTTATTAGATGATGGGTTGCTAGAGTGACAGAAGTTAAACCCAAGTTTATGCGCTATTCCGTACGTGACTAATTTGGATCCATATGTTTCATGCTATGGTTAGATTATTCTTAATTCTTCTTTCATAGTTGCGAATGCTTGCGAGAGGATGTAATCATAAGTGGGAGGCTTGTTCAAGTAAGAACAACACCCAAGCACCAGTCCACCCACATATCAAATTATCAAAGTAACTAACGCGAATCAAACAAACATGATGAAAGTGACTAGATGAAATTCCCGTGTGTCCTCAAGAACTTGCTTATTATAAGAGACCTTTCCGGCATCTCCTCTGCTATAAAAAGGATTGGGCTACCTTGCTGCACCTTTGTTACCGTTACTATTACTTGCTCATTACAAATTACCTTGCTATCAAACTATCTGTTACCGACAATTTCAGTGCCTGCAGAAAATACCTTGCTGAAAACCACTTGTCATTTTCTTTTTGCTCCTCATTGAGTTCGACACTCTTACTTATAAAAAGGACAATGATTGATCCCCTATACTTGTGAGTCATCAAGAACCCGACAGCATGACAAAGATCAGTGCGGACGGTGGCGTTCCCGCGCCAAGGGAGGCGGCGCGAGGCATACCATGGGAAGTCAACGCATGGGGATGGCAGAGTGGACCGCGGGCTGCAGCGCTGCGGCCTGAAGGGGCAATGAAGCGGCAGCTGGCGGGTCGGGGCGACGACGGGAATACCTTGAGGTGGTGGCAGTGACCTTGTGCCGCGACGCTACGACACGAAGGGGCGGCGCAGTGGCGGAGCGCAAGTCGGTGCAACTGCGGGAATGGCCTCTGGCGGCAACAGAGACCGCGTGCCATGCTCGCTATGGCCCTATAGGCCGACACAACTACAACGCGAGGGTCGGTACAGCCGTGGGGACGACCTAGATAGGGCGGCCTCAGGGCGGCAGTAGACCGCGGGCCGTGACACTATGGCCCGAAGGGCGACACAGCAGCGGCATGCGGGTCGGTGCAACCGCGGGGAGAACCACGGGGCGGCGGCGCTGCGGTCCGACGGGATGCTCGATCGGTGTAGGGGCGCGCTGTACTCTGGACGGTCATCACGGGACCTACGAAGGCGCGCGCAACTGACAGGCCAGGTCGGTCACATGGCGTAGATGAGGCGGATCGCAGCAGCGGGCGGGTGATCAATCCAAGCGCGCGTGAGGTTGGGAACGCCGCTCGATGGAGGGTGGTGGTGGAGTCCAGGCTGAAACAGGCGACGACGACCGGCATAAGACAACGTGCAGACGAGTGTGCCATTGGTGACGTGCGGGGGCCAAAATAGCGTCGGTGCCCTGGCAGCGATGCCCGAGCGGCTAACGCATAAGTGGCACCCGATTGGCCGGCCCGGAGCGGCAAACACAACATCGTGCAGATGCGGCCGTACATACACGGCGGAGGCGGGAGGTGATGCAGGAGTCCCGGTCCAAGCAGGGCGATGACGACCAACTAGGGTTTGTCCGCCGGTCATGTTGACCACCTGCCCTAGAGAGTCTTTTTTCCGATCCTTTGCTCGGGGGTTTCTCTCTCTCACTGGTCACTTTGATTAGCGTTTACTCTTTAGTTTTTCAATCTAAGATCGGTTTGCGTCGCTCGTCGCCGCTGTCGACCCGCGTGCGCCTCTACTCCGACACCGGCGCGACACTCGACCTTTTCTCCGACCCGTCGGCCTCGCGCTACGCGACGGTCCGTCACGGCCGTCGTTCACGCCTCTGTCCGCCCGTCGCTATAAGCCGGCCGTCGCCGCCCTGCTACGACCGGGACTCATGTAACATCCCCCCGACGGTCGTGACAAGACAAGGTGGAATAAATCTAACGCGATCTTATGTTTTCTAGATAAACATTATACTCGACAACAAGTACTCTTCCATCGTTCATGAATATAAGATGTTTTAGTTTTTGTGTGAATCGGATGTATATAGACATGGTTTAGTGTGTTTGTCCACTTGTTTCAATCCTTATGTAGTGTATATATTAAAAATATGTAAAACATCTTATATTTGCAAACGGAGGGAATACATAACACATATTAATATGAAATATAGAAACTACTGTACATTATAAAATTATTACCAGCTACTAATACATTTTATAAATTGAAAAAGGAAATCAGCGAGGCTTCGCCATTTTTCATTTCCGGTCCTCCAGCCTTGCAAGCGCTCGCTAATAAACGGCAGGCACTAATCTCGGGGACGCGCAACGTGGGGGAGCGGGGAGCGCGAGGGACGAAGGAGGGGCAGGGCGAGACCTTCGGGGAGACTCCCACCCATACCGCGCCACCGAGCGAGCGAGATCCCGCCCTTTCCCCTTCTCCACCCACCCGCCCTGCCGGACCCGATCCCGATCTGATCTCGCCGCCGCCGCCGCGCGCCGGACAAGATGGCCCCCGTGTCGGCTCTGGCCAAGTACAAGCTGGTCTTCCTCGGCGACCAGTCCGTCGGCAAGACCAGCATCATCACCCGCTTCATGTACGACAAGTTCGACAACACCTACCAGGCACGGCCCCTCCCCATCCCCCAATCCCGCGCCTGTTGCCTGATTCAGTTTCTTTCCTCTGTTTTGCCGCTTCCTCTCCTCGAGCCGGGATGGTTGGATCTATCCATGTCATCGAGGCGAGATCCGGCCCGACCGAGCGTTTCAATCTGACCCTGTGAACGGGAGATTAGATCTGTTGATCGGGTGCGTAGCATGTGTGTCCAGCTCTTCTTGATTTGGGGCTTGGAGCGATCCATGGTTACAGTATTTGAGACTTGTGCATCTGCTATTTTACAACCTTTTGTCCGTGATGTATCACGGAGCGACGAAATGCTCATGATCCCTGGCTGAGGAAGTTGAATTGGCGTGTGGCCACTGCAATCTTATTTTCTGTGTGATTTGGAATTTAATGCATGAGAAATTGTCCTGCCGTCAATGGTGTCTTCCCAGGATCACAGCGTTGTTTGGTGACAAATGTGCCCAGGCTGCTCGGCCTAGCTTTGACTTGCTGGAGAATTCTGGCGGATGTAACGTAGGGAATTCTAGCTAATACGTACGAGTTGTTTCAATGCCACTTTGCTACCTGAGAAAGAGAGAGAGGTACCATGACGCCTGTGATTCCAGACGGAACCTTTTGCTAATTCTAGGAGTTCACTATGATACCTGCGAGCCCAATTAGATATGGAATGTTTGCCATTTCTATGACTTAAAGACCTTCAACGCAGTGTAGAATATATGCACAATCTGAACTCTTAACTAACACTGAGCCTCTTCATATGTATATCGGTACTTACAACAGACTTGGTTTTCCTGGTGAACAATGATGTCTTGTTAACATTGTGCTGTATTATTGTGGGAGTGACGATCAGTTGTTCTGATTCTATTTTCCTGTAACGTACTTCATAGATAAAATGTCTGCTTATAATAATGTATCTAAGTTAATTTCATATGTTATGTTCTTCCCTAAACAGGCTACGATTGGTATTGATTTCCTGTCGAAGACAATGTACCTTGAAGATAGAACTGTGAGACTCCAACTCTGGTATGCTCACATCTGTTACCTCATTACTGACAGACTGTTCTGTCCATTGGAGTGCTGATCATTGTCATATGTATTTTTGTTCTTTATTTTCAGGGATACAGCTGGTCAGGAAAGATTCAGGAGTTTAATTCCAAGCTACATCAGAGACTCTTCAGTTGCTGTTATTGTATTCGATGTTGCAAGTATGCTCTCTCTCTCTCTCATAAATATTTTCTTCATCAAATAATGATTTCTGATGACGCAAAGTTGCAAATTTTACTGGCATTACCCTTATTTATTTTTGTTTCATGCTTCAGGCAGGCAGTCTTTCTTAAACACGTCGAAGTGGATTGAGGAAGTTCGCACTGAGAGGGGCAGTGATGTCATTATTGTGCTTGTTGGGAACAAAACTGACCTTGTGGACAAGAGGTGAGAGTGTGGTTCACATTGCTATCCATTCAATGAGTGCACTATATTTGAGTATTTCCATTTGTTACTACTTGGTCACATGTGATATCCTATGTACTCTGCAGATGTACCAAAATTTGCAGTTCTATTGTTTTGTGTAACTTTTGTTACATGTTGTGAGTGATACTAGCGTAGTTAAGCATAACAAATATGTGAAGCAAAATTAACTAGCACTATTCTGATTATTCTGCTTTGAGTACAACAGATTGTACTCTCAGTCTGATCCACTTGTCGATTTATTTAAGCAAACTGCCTTTTTGTTTTATTCAGAGTTTCAGACGCATCATGGTGCGTGAATTTATCGCATGTGTTAAATATGGTCAGAACCTCAATTTTCATGGCCTTGTTAATTGGAGATATACAATTCTTTGCAGGCCACATGATATTTGTGTGATCCTTCACCGTCTCACTGAGGGATTAGGCATTTAAGGAACTAGATGATACCCCGCACGTTGTTGTGGGAATATTTGCATTATATTTTGATGATATTTGATTTGTATGGAATGTGAATAGTAATACTATGAAAACTAAAAAATTGTAAATTCAGATGCTTTATTGTGTTTGATTAATGTATTGTAAATATTTATTAAATATCTCATTTATGTTTGCATGTTGAGATGGACATTTTCTTATGCATGAATACATGTTGTGGTGGTCCTTTTGCCATGCATGTTGCTTGATGATGTGGCATGCTTGCATGTTGAGAGAAATATGTTAGTGGGGGCTAGCTATTTAGATATAGAAGATTTCCCTTGATGTTGTAGTATGACTGAAGTACAAAGTGTATTTATAACCTTGTGGGCGTTGAATTTGTCCCCACATTCCAGAGAAGTCCAAATTGAACCATGTTCCATAGAACATGTTATCCCCCCCTCCCCCCCAACACACAGACACACGCACAAATAATGTTGAAAATCAGTACATCCTTTGACTTGACATCCGGTTGAGTTTGATTTGTTGGGTCAAGTAAGGCAACGAGCTAGCAACCACCTTATACAGGGAGACAAGAAGTTAAGGGAGAAAGAGTGCAACTGTAATATTACTGGCATGGGGTCGATTCGGAT
>NC_041382.1:382031735-382033301 GCF_002162155.2 Triticum dicoccoides | reverse complement strand
ATGTGGCATGCTTGCATGTTGAGAGAAATATGTTAGTGGGGGCTAGCTATTTAGATATAGAAGATTTCCCTTGATGTTGTAGTATGACTGAAGTACAAAGTGTATTTATAACCTTGTGGGCGTTGAATTTGTCCCCACATTCCAGAGAAGTCCAAATTGAACCATGTTCCATAGAACATGTTATCCCCCCCCCCCCCCCAACACACAGACACACGCACAAATAATGTTGAAAATCAGTACATCCTTTGACTTGACATCCGGTTGAGTTTGATTTGTTGGGTCAAGTAAGGCAACGAGCTAGCAACCACCTTATACAGGGAGACAAGAAGTTAAGGGAGAAAGAGTGCAACTGTAATATTACTGGCATGGGGTCGATTCGGATGGAACATGTAAACAGAGTGTAAATGAGCTATTTTTTTCTTAGCTACATTAGCTAAATCACCAATGGTTTTGGATCTCCTTTGTTTGTAAAGTACTAATATGATTGTCACAAATGTTACTCACCTCTCTTGCTTAATTTTTATTGCTATCTTGTGCAACAGGCAAGTATCCATTGAGGAAGGGGAAGGCAAGGCAAAGGACCTCGGTGTGATGTTTATTGAAACCAGTGCTAAAGCTGGTTTTAACATTAAGGTGTGCCTTAAAAATAGATATTTTCATTTCATTTAATAAAAGCTGGCTTCATGTTGGTCATAGTATTTTTCTTCTTGAACTCAAAAGCAGCGGAATAGGGTTATTCTCATGAACTGGTCACATGACATTACTTTCTGCTTGTTTTGTATTAACACAAGCACAATTTCTTGACCAGGCTCTGTTCCGCAAGATTGCTGCTGCACTGCCTGGAATGGAGACCCTTTCATCAGCAAAGCAGGAAGACATGGTTGATGTGAACTTAAAGTCCAGCAATGCTAACTCATCTCAGTCGCAGGCACAGGCTGGGGGATGCAGTTGTTAGCTCCAGTCCCTAACACTCGCAGCTCATGATGTCAAAGATCCCATGCCCATCAAACAGCAACCCTACCTTACTGCTTCCCTCTCGGTCTCAGGAGGATTGATTGTCTCACGGCAGTTGAGTCCATGATCCAAGTCAATGAACGAGAACCATTTTGTTGGAAAGATACGTTTTTATGTGTTCTTAGTATTTTGTCAGTGGCCTAAGCTAGCAACAGTGTATAGTTGGGTTGGCACTGTGAACTCCTATCGCTCGGCTGAGTATTAGAGTAAGTGATTGGTTTATGTTTCAACCTATATTTACATCGCCCATCTTGTTGTGTTTTTCTATGGTGTACTGAATATATATATATATATATATATATATATATATATATTGGAATTTTTGTAAGCTAATAAGTCCTGTGTTACTCCAGGTATTTGAGCACTATAGTGCTTGGTTTATGGTTCCAATCACAGATAGCCAGGCCTACCGAAAATGAATTCACATGAAATTCATCCTTCCGTTATTGACAATTGTCGGGCTGGATACAACAATTGCTACGCCTGCAGATAAATTTTCCCAAATAATGATAAGCATCACACTGGCACGTAGTAATACCACCCTGAAGTTTT
>NC_041382.1:381996289-382031340 GCF_002162155.2 Triticum dicoccoides | reverse complement strand
CCCCTCCCTCCCAAAAAAATTTGAAAATTGTCATCTAAACAGAAAGTTGCCGTGCTTTATAACTATTGTCATCAAAAAATGTGACGGAATTGCTTCATGTCACACGTGTGACACTTATCAGGTCCTAAATTTTATGAGAACTAACTTACAATCTGGTGTGGCCCTTTTTAGTTTTTGGTTAGAAATTCAGGAGGGAGAGAGAATACTGGTTGTAGTTGCTCAGTGATCAATATTTAAAACGAATCAAAACTCAAAATGTCCGTTCTGTTTACTAGAGGTATATTCCACTACCAGCAACATGAGAGCTGTGATAATCCCCACGTTGCATCTATGGTGGTACCGGCAGAAAGACTAAGCATCTACAATCGAGGTCGCCGAATCCGGATGCGTCGGGTTCGTCCGCATGCAGTGACCAGGCAATCGTCAAACTTCCTCATTCACGTATGTGTATCTCGTATTCGATATATTATATCCAAACATAAATATGCGGCCTCAATAGAACTATGCAAATCATCAAACCGGCATAGAAACGGACATAGAAATGTGCATTTTGATCGCGAAAGATCACCAACAGATCTCCAAAAGACCGCCACAGTTCACATAATTCACATAAACGACAGAGAAGTCTAAACTAATTACTAAATACTTAAAATTAAAGACAGATGCCTGAGACTCACCACTTCCTCGCCGGCCCTTTGCCCTTCTGGTCGCTGGCGCTGCTGTAGGAGTCCACGACAGCAGGTGGGTCATCGGAGCTGTCGGAGTCAGAGTCGTCGGAAAAAGAGGAAATGACGATGTAGACATTCAGTTGTCAGACAACTCGGTCCTGCTTCTTCTTGAGCTTGGCCACCCTCGCCGCCTCTGCCGTTGCCTCTGTCGCCTCGTGCTTGGACTGCTCAATGCCTAGCTGGAGCGCCTTGGCGTTCTTCCTCCGGAGCCGGCGAGCATCCACCTTCGTCATCGTCAGTGACCGCCGGTACACCCACGCGAGGAGCCGCTCCTCCTCGTCGGGCACCGTAGGCAACCCGCGTCGTCGGCAGGAAGACTGTGCGACGACATTCGATGCGGCCGCCCACTCCCTTGCCCACTGCCTTTCTCGGTGGGCGGCGCGCACCTATGATTCTGACATCTGTGTCCGCGGTGCCGGCGAAGCAGGCACTAGAACCCACTGTTGCCCTTGCGGAGCAACTGCGGGCGAAGGAGGTGGTCGATTGAGGGGCGGTGTGGATTGAGTAGCCCGTGTAGAGCTGTGTGCGAGGCGAGAAGGGCCAGCTCTGGCGTCGGCGTTGCGCCAGTTGGCGACAGGTGATGGAGCAGATCTAGAACTGCCCCATGTGTCCACCCGCGGCCGCTGCAACGCGATACGGAGGGCGATCTCACGGCTGCCTCGCGGAGGAAAGCGCCCCAGTCAACGCCAGAGTCGTCCGAGCGGTTGCCGGAGCTCGACATTGTGTACGAAGATGGGATTTATTTGTGGAATTGTTTCATTAATATTTGAAATAATTTCGACAGGAACTGGAAGCGTTTCGGGGTCACCGAAATGTTGGGGAACATAGTATTTCAAAAATATGCCTACGAACATGCAAGATCTATCTAGGAGAAGCATAGCAATGAGCGGGGAGAGTGTGTCCATGTACCCTCGTAGACCGAAAGCAGAAGTGTTAAGTAACGCTGTTGATGTAGTCGAACGTCTTCGCGATCCAACCGACCAAGTACCAAACGCACGACACCTCCGTGATCTGCACACGTTCAGCTCGGTGACGTCCCTCGAACTCTAGATCCAGCTGAGGTCGAGGGAGAGTTTCATCAGCACCACGACGTGGTGACAGTGATGATGAAGTTACCGACGCAGGGCTTCGCCTAAGCACTACGACAATATGACCGAGGTGGAAAACTATGGAGGAGGGCACCACACACGGCTAAGAAATCAACTTGTGTGTCTATGGGGTGCTCCCTCCCCGTATATAAAGGAGTGGAGGAGGGGGCCGGCCGGCCTCATGGGGTGCGCCCCAAGGGGGGGATCCTACTCCTACTAGGCGTAGGTTCCCCCCTTTCCTAGTTCAACTAGGAGGGGAAGGAAAGGGAAGAGGGAGAGAAGGAAAGGGGGCCCGGCCCCCTCCCAATTCGGATTGGGCTTGGGAGGCGCGCCCCTCCACTTTATCGCCTTCTCCTCTCTTCCACTAAAACCCATGAAGGCCCATTAACCCCCCGGGTACTCCGAAAAATGCCCGAACCTATCTGAAACCTTTCCGATGTCCAAACATAACCTTCCAATATATCAATCTTTATGTCTCGACCATTTCGAGACTCCTCGTCATGTCCGTGATCACATCCGGGACTCCGAACAACCTTCGGTACATCAAATCAGATAACTCACAATACATATCGTCATCGAACGTTAAGCGTGCGGACCCTACGGGTTCGAGAACTATGTAGACATGACCGAGACTCATCTCCGGTCAATAACCAATAGCGTAACCTGGATGCTCATATTGGTTCCTACATATTCTACGAAGATCTTTATCGGTCAAACCGCATAACAACATACATTGTTCCCTTTGTCATTGATATGTTACTTGCCCGAGATTCGATCGTCGGTATCATCATACCTAGTTCAATGTCATTACCTGCAAGTCTCTTTACTCGTTCCGTAATGCAACATCCCGCAACTATCTCATTAGTCACATTGCTTGCAAGGCTTATAGTGGGCCCAGAGGCACCTCTCTGATAATCGGAGTGACAAATCCTAATCTTGATCTATGCCAACTCAATAAACACCATCGGAGACACCTGTAGAGCATCTTTATAATCACCCAGTTATGTTGTGACGTTTGATAGCACACTAAGTGTTCCTCCGGTATTCGGGAGTTGCATAATCTCATAGTCATAGGAACATGTATAAGTCATGAAGAAAGCAATAGCAATAAACTAAACGATCAAAGTGCTAAGCTAACGGATGGGTCATGTCAATCACATCATTCTATAATGATGTGATCCCGTTTATCAAATGACAACTCATGTCTATGGTTAGGAAACTTAACCATCTTTGATTAACGAGCTAGTCAAGTAGAGGCATACTAGTGACGCTCTGTTTGTCTATGTATTCACACATGTACTAAGTTTCCAGTTAATACAATTGTAGCATGAATAATAAACATTTATCATGATATAAGGAAATATAAATAACAACTTTATTATTGCCTCTAGGGCATATTTCCTTCAGTCTCCCACTTGCACTAGAGTCAATAATCTAGATTACATTGTAATGATTCTAACACCCATGGAGTCTTGGTGTTGATCATGTTTTGCTTGTGAGAGAGGCTTAGTCAACGAGTCTGCAACATTCAGATCCGTATGTATCTTGCAAATCTCTATGTCTCCCTCCTTGACTTGATCGCGGATGGAATTGAAGCGCCTCTTGATGTGCTTGGTTCTCTTGTGAAATCTGGATTCCTTTGCCAAGGCAATTGCACCCATATTGTCATAAAAGATTTTCATTGGACCCGATGCACTAGGTATAACACCTAGATCGGATATGAATTCCTTCATCCAGACTCCTTCATTTGTTGCTTCCGAAGCAGCTATGTACTCCACTTCACACGTAGATCCCGCCACGATGCTCTGCTTGGAACTGGACCAACTGACAGCTCCACCATTCAATATAAATACATGTGCGGTTTGTGACTTAGAGTCATCCGGATCAGTGTCAATGCTTGCATCGACGTAACCATTTACGACGAGCTCTTTGTCACCTCCATAAACGAGAAACTTATCCTTAGTCCTTTTCAGGTATTTCAGGATGTTCTTGACTGCTGTCCAGTGATCCACTCCTGGATTACTTTGGTACCTCCCTGCTAAACTAATAGCAAGGCACACATCAGGTCTGGTACACAACATTGCATACATGATAGAACCTATGGCTGAAGCATAGGGAATGACTTTCATTTTCTCTCTATCTTCTGCAATGGTCGGGTATTGTGTCTGACTCAACTTCACAACTTGTAACACAGGCAAGAAACCCTTTCTTTGCTTGATCATTTTGAACTTCTTAAAAACTTTATCAAGGTATGTGCTTTGTGAAAGTCCAATTAAGCGTCTTGATCTATCTCTATAGATCTTGATGCCCAATATATAAGCAGCTTCATCGAGGTCTTTCATTGAAAAATTCTTATTCAAGTATCCTTTTATGCTATTCAGAAATTCAGTATCATTTCTGATTAACGATATGTCATCCACATATAATATTAGAAATGCTACAGAGCTCCCACTCACTTTCTTGTAAATACATTCTTCTCCAAAAGTCTGTATAAAACCATATGCTTTGATCACACTATCAAAGCGTATATTCCAACTCCGAGATGCTTGCACCAGTCCATAAATGGATTGCTGGAGCTTACACACTTTGTTAGCACCTTTTGGATCGACAAAACCTTTTGGTTGCATCATATACAACTCTTCTTTAAGATATCCATTAATGAATGCAATTTTGACATCCATTTGCCAAATTTCATAATCATAAAATGCGGCAATTGCTAACATGATTCGGACGGACTTAAGAATCGCTACGGGTGAGAAGGTCTCATCGTAGTAAACTCCTTGAACTTGTCAAAAACCTTTTGCAACAAGTCGAGCTTTATAGACAGTAACATTACCATCAGCGTCAGTCTTCTTCTTGAAGATCCGTTTATTCTCTATGGCTTGCCGATCATCGGGCAGGTCAACCAATGTCCACACTTTGTTCTCATACATGGATCCCATCTGAGATTTCATGGCCTCAAGCCATTTCGCGAAATCTGGGCTCATCATCGCTTCCTCATAGTTTATAGGTTCGTCATGGTCAAGTAACATGACCTCCAGAATAGGATTACCATACCACTCTGGTGCGGATGACCTACGAGGTTCGGTAGTAACTTGATCAGAAGTTTCATGATCATCATCATTAGCTTCCTCACTAATTGGTGTAGGAATCACCGGAACTGATTTATGTGATGAACTACTTTCCAACAAGGGAGCAGGTACAATTACCTCATCAAGTTCTACTATCCTCCCACTCACTTCTTTTGAGAGAAACTCCCTCTCTAGAAAGGATCCATTCTTAGCAACGAATATATTGCCTTCGGATCTGTGATAGAAGGTGTACACAACAGTCTCCTTTGGGTATGCTATGAAGACACATTTCTCCAATTTGGGTTCGAGCTTATCGGGTTGAAGCTTTTTCACATAAGCATCGCAGCCCCAAACTTTAAGAAACGACAACTTGGGTTTCTTGCTAAACCACAGTTCATATGGTGTCGTCTCAACAGATTTAGATGGTGCCATATTTAACATGAATGCAGCCGTCTCTAAAGCATAACCCCAAAACGACAGCGATAAATCAGTAAGAGACATCATAGATCACACCATATCTAATAAAATACGATTATGACGTTCGGACACACCATTACGCTATGGTGTTCCGGGTGGCGTGAGTTGCGAAACTATTCCACATTGTTTCAAACGAAGACCAAACTCGTAACTCAAATATTCTACTACATGATCAGATCGTAGAAACTTTATTTTCTTGTTACGATGATATTCCACTTCACTCTGAAATTCTTTGAACTTTTCAAATGTTTCAGACTTATGTTTCATCAAGTAGATATACCCATATCTTCTCAAATCATCTATGAAGGTCAGAAAATAACGATACCCGCCGCGAGCATCAACACTCATCGGACCACATACATCAGTATGTATTATTTCCAACAAGTCTGTTGCTCGCTCCATTGTTCTGGAGAATGGAGTCTTAGTCATCTTGCCCATGAGGCATGGTTCCCAAGCATCAAATGGTTCATAATCAGGTGCTTGCAAAAGCCCATCAGTATGGAGTTTCTTCATGCGCTTTACACCAATATGACCTAAACGGCAGTGCCACAAATAAGTTGCACTATCATTATTAAACTTATATCTTTTGGCTTCAATACTATGAATATGTGTATGACTACTATCAAGATTTAGTAAAAATAGACCACTCATCAAGGGTGCATGACCATAAAATATATTACTCATATAAATAGAACAACCTTATTCTCTGATTTAAATGAATAACCGTGTCGCATCAAACAAGATCCAGATATAATGTTCATGCTTAACACTGGCACCAAATGACAATTATTCAGGTCTAAAACTAATCCCAAAGGTAGATGTAGAGGTAGCGTGCCAACGATGATCACATCGACTTTGGAACCATTTCCCACGCGCATCATCACCTCGTCCTTAGCCAATCTTTGCTTAATCCGTAGCCCCTGTTTCGAGTTGCAAATATTAGCAACAGAACCAGTATCAAATACCTAGGCGCTACTGCAAGCATTAGTAAGGTACACATCAATAACATGTATATCAAATATACCTTTCACTTTGCCATCCTTCTTCTCCGCCAAATACTTGGGGCAGTTCCGCTTCCAGTGACCAATCCCTTTGCAGTAGAAGCACTCAGTCTCAGGCTTAGGTCGAGACTTGGGTTTCTTCACTTGGGAAGCAACTTGCTTGCCATTCTTCTTGAAGTTCCCTTTCTTCCCTTTTCCCTTCTTCTTGAAACTAGTGGTCTTATTGACCATCAACACTTGATGCTCCTTCTTGATTTCTACCTCCCAGCCTTTAGCATTGCGAAGAGCTCGGGAATTGTCTTATCCATCCCTTGCATATTATATTTCATCACGAAGCTTTTGTAGCTTGGTGGCAGTGATTGAAGAACTCTGTCAATGACACTATCAATCGGAAGATTAACTCCCAATTGAGTCAAGTGATTGTGGTACCCAGACATTCTGAGTATATGCTCATTGACAGAACTATTTTCCTCCATTTTGCAGCTGTAGAACTTATTGGAGACTTCATATATCTCAATCCGGGCATTTGCTTGAAATATTAACTTCAACTCCTGGAACATCTCATATGCTCCATGACGTTCAAAACGTTGTTGAAGTCCCGGTTCTAAGCCGTAAAGCATGGCACACTGAACTATCAAGTAGTCATCAGCTTTGCTCTACTAGGTGTTCATAGAATCTGGCGTTGCTCCTGCAGCAAGTTTGGCACTCAGTGATGCTTCCAGGACGTAATTCTTCTATGTAGCAATGAGGATAATTCTCAATTTACAGACCCAGTCCGTGTAGTTGCTACCATCATCTTTCAACTTAGCTTTCTCTAGGAACGCATTAAAATTCAACGAAACAATAGTGCGGGCCATTTATCTACAACAACATAGACATGCAAAATACTATCAGGTACTAAGTTCATGATAAATTAAAGTTCAATTAATTAGATTACTTAAGAACTCCCACTTAGATAGACATCCCTCTAATCATCTAAGTGATCACGTGATCCATATCAACTAAACCATGTCCGATCATCACGTGAGATGGAGTAGTTTTCAATGGTGAACATCACTATGTTGATCATATCTACTATATGATTCATGCTCGACCTTTCGGTCTCAGTGTTCCGAGGCCATATGTGCATATGCTAGGCTCGTCAAGTTTAACCCGAGTATTCTGCGTGTGCAAAGCTGGCTTGCACCCGTTGTATGTGAATGTAGAGCTTATCACACCCGATCATCACGTGGTGTCTCGGCACGATGAACTGTAGCAACGGTGCATACTCAAGGAGAACACTTGTACCTTGAAATTTTAGTGAGAGATCATTTTATAATGCTACCGCTATACTAAGCAAAATAAGATGCATAAAGGATAAACATCACATGAAATCAAATAAGTGATATGATATGACCATCATCATCTTGTGCCTTTGATCTACATCTCCAAAGCACCATCATGATCATCATCGTCACCGGCTTGACACCCTGATCTCCATCGAAGCACCATTGTCGTCTCGCCAACTATTGCTTCTACGACGATCGCTACCACTTAGTGATAAAGTAAATCAATTACATGGCGATTGCATTTCAAACAATAAAGCGACAACCATATGGCTCCTGCCAGTTGCCGATAACTGTTACAAAACATGATCATCTCATACAACAAATTATATATCATCACGCCTTGGCCATATCACATTACAGCAAGCCCTGCAAAAACAAGTTAGACGTCCTCTACTTTGTTGTTGCAAGTTTTATGTGGCTGCTACGGGCTTCTAGCAAGAACCGTTCTTACCTATGCATCAAAACCACAACGTGGTATAGTGATTGCTTTTTGATCTTCAGAAAGAACCCTATTCATTGAATCTGATTCAACTAAAGTTGGAGAAACTGACACCCGCCAGCCACCTGTGTGCAAAGCACGTCGGTAGAACCAGTCTCATGAACGCGATACCGCCAAATCAAGAAACAACTAGTGACGACAAGCAATATGTATATACCCACGCACACAACTCCTTTGTGTTCTACTCGTGCATATAACATCTACGCATAGACCTGGCTCTGATGCCACTGTTGGGAAACATAGTATTTCAAAAAATTTCCTATGAACACACAAGATCTATCTAGGAGAAGCATATCAATGAGAGGGGAGAGTGTATCCACGTACCCTCGTAGACCAAAAGCGGAAGTGTTAAGTAACGCGGTTGATGTAGTCGAACGTCTTCGCTATCCAACCGATCAAGTACCAAACGCATGACACCTCCGCGATCTGCACACGTTCAACTCGGTGACGTCCCTTGAACTCTAGATCCAGCTGAGGCCGAGGGAGAGTTTCGTCAGCACGACGGCTGGTGACGGTGATGATGAAGTTACCGACATAGGGCTTCGCCTAAGCACTACGAAAATATGACCGAGGTGGAAAACTATGGAGGGGGCACCGCACACGGCTAAGAAATCAACTTGTGTGTCTATCGGGTGCCTCCGCCCCCGTATATAAAGGAGTGGAGGAGGGGGCTGGCCGGCCTCATGGGGTGCGCCCCAAGGGGGGATAGGAGTAGGTTCCCCCCTTTCCTAGTCCAACTAGGAGGGGAAGGAAAGAGAAGAGGGAGAGAAGGAAAGGGGGGCCGTCCCCCCTCCCAATTTGGATTGGGCTTGGGGGGGTGCTCCCCTCCACTTGGCCGCCTTCTCCTCTCTTCCACTAAAGCCCATGAAGGCCCATTAACCCCCCGTGGGGTTCCGGTAACACCCCGGTACTCCGGAAAATGCCCGAACCTATGCGAAACCTTTCTGGTGTCCAAACATAACCTTCCAATATATCAATCTTTATGTCTCGAGCATTTCGAGACTCCTTGTCATGTCCGTGATCACATCCGGGACTCCGAACAACCTACGGTACATCAAATCACATAACTCACAATACATATCGTCATCAAACGTTAAGCGTGCGGACCCTACGAGTTTGAGAACTATGTAGACATGACTAAGACTCATCTCCGATCAATAATAAATAGCGGAACCTGGATGATCATATTGGTTCCTACATATTCTACGAAGATCTTTGTCGGTCAAACCGCATAACAACAAACGTTGTTCCCTTTGTCATCGGTATGTTACTTGCCCGAGATTCGATCGTCGGTATCTCAATACCTAGTTCAATCTTGTTACTGGAAAGTCCCTTTACTCGTTCCGTAATGCAACATCCCACAACTAACTCATTAGTCACATTGCTTGCAAGGCTTATAGTGATGTGCATTACCAAGAGGGCCCAGAGATACCTCTCCGACAATCAGAGTGACAAATCCTAATCTCGATCTATGCCAACTCAACAAACACCATCAGAGACACCTGTAGATCATCTTTATAATCACCTAGTTATGTTGTGACGTTTGTAGCACACTAAGTGTTCCTACAGTATTCGGGAGTTGCATAATCTCATAGTCATAGGAACATGTATAAGTCATGAAGAAAGCAATAGCAATAAACTAAACAATCAAAGTGCTAAGCTAACGGATGGGTCATGTCAATCACATCATTCTCTAATGATGTGATCCCGTTTATCAAATGACAACTCATGTCTATGGTTAGGAAAGTTAACCATCTTTGATTAACGAGCTAGTCAAGTAGAGGCATACTAGTGACACTCTGATTGTCTATGTATTCACACATGTACTAAGTTTCCGGTTAATACAATTGTAGCATGAATAATAAACATTTATCATGATATAAGGAAATATAAATAACAACTTTATTATTGCCTCTAGAGCATATTTCCTTCACGAAAGGGTTTCATAGTTTATCAGGCAATACCGGGTATTACCAAATAATATATATGTGGAAAATGTTTCCAATGATGGTAAATTATATGTAAAAGACTCTAGTAATTGTTAGAGGGCTTTTATATACATATATAATTTAATGTCAATGGGCCTTAAAAGACCTAGTGGTGGAAGGCAACTTGGGCCACCAAGGCCAAGTGGAGGTGGCCCCCTTTCCTTGGAGGGGAGGTTGAATTGGAGTGGGGGAGGGTTTCCCTCCACCTAGGCAGGTGCACCAAGGAGGGAAACCTTCCCTCCTTGTGTAGCGCCCCTCCCTCTCCCTCCAACCTATATATACTAGAGGATTTTTGTCCAATGAGACAGAAGTTATGGAGCCTCCTCTAGTTCTTGTTGGTCCTAGTTGACTAATCAGAGCTAGAGCTAGTTCCTCTAATCCTCATAATTAAAAGCCCTGTAACACCCACGATGCGATTATATCACCCACGCGTCGAGGCACAACTTAGAGGCACAATCGCATGGTGGTTTTGTCGCAAGAGGGGTAATCTTCACACAATCCCATGTACTGAATAAGAGAGGGATAAAGAGTTGGCTTACAATCGCCACTTCACACAAATAACAAGTTAAACATACATCATCTAGAGTACAATCAAGGTCTGACTATGGAACCAAAATAAAAGAAGACAATCCCAAATGCTAGATCCCCGATCGTCCCAACTGGACACCACTACTGATCAACCGGAAAAGACACAAAACAACGATCAAGATCTTCATCGAGCTCCCATTTGAGATGGGTTGCGTCACTTGCACTTGTATCATCGGCACCTGCAACTGTTTGGAAGTATCTATGAGTCACGAGGAGTCAACAATCTCACACCCGCGAGATCAAGACTATTTAAGCTTATGGGTAGGATAAGGTAATGAGGTGGAGCTGCAACAAGCGCTAAGCAAATATGGTGGCTAACATACGCAAATAAGAGCGAGAAGAGAAGCAACGCAACGGTCGAGAAGCTAGAAGTGATCAAGAAGTGATCCTGAAACTACTTACGTTCAAGCATAATACAAGACCGTGTTCACTTCTCGGACTCTGCCGAAAAGAGACCATCACGGCTACACACACGGTTGATGCATTTTAATTAAGTCAAGTGTCAAGTTCTCTACAACCGGACATTAACAAATTCCCATTTGCCACATAACCGTTGGCACGACTTTCGAAAGTTTAAACCCTGCAGGGGTGTCCCAATTTAGCCCATCACAAGCTCTCATGGTCAACGAAGGATATTCGTTCTCCCAGAAAGACCCGATCAGTCTCGGAATCCCGGTTACAAGGCATTTTGACAATGGTAAAACAAGACCAGCAAAGCCGCCCGACTGTGCCGACAAATCCCGATAGGAGTTGCACATATCTCGTTCTCAGGGCACACCAGATTATCCAAACTTCCGGTAGGCCAGCCCAGAGTTGCCCCTGGTGGCCACCTGCGGTTGACAGGTTGGACCAACACTCAGAGGAGCACTGGCCCGGGGGTTAAAATAAAGATGACCCCTGAGTCTGCAGAACCCAAGGGAAAAAGGCTTAGGTGGCAAATATTAAAAACCAAGGTTGGGCCTTGCTGGAGGAGTTTTATTCAAAGCAAACTGTCATGGGGTTCCCATAAGACCCAACCGCGTAAGGAACGCAAAATCAAGGAACATAACACCGGTATGACGGAAATTAGGGTGGCAAGAGTGGAACAAAACACCAGGCAAAAGGCCGAGCCTTCCACCCTTTACCAAGTATATAGATGCATTAATTAAAATAAGAGATATTGTGATATCCCAACATAAACATGTTCCAACATGGAATAAACTTCAACTTCACCTGCAACTAACAACGCTATAAGAGGGGCTGAGCAAACGCGGTAACATAACCAAACAACGGTTTGCTAGGAAGGTGGGTTAGAGGCTTGACATGGCAATATGGGAGGCATGATATAACAAGTGGTAGGTAGCGCGACATAGCGATATAACGTACAACTAGTAAGCAAAGATAGAAGTGATTTCGAGGGTATGATCATCTTGCCTGAAATCCTGCAAGGAAGAAGAACGAGTCCATGAAGAAGACAAACGGACGTAGTCGAACGGATCCTCACAAACACGACGTTACCAAAACTAACAAGAAGAAGCAACACCGGAAAGGAGCAAACAACATGGTAAACACACTAGCATAAACATGGCATGATGCACAATCAAGTATGATGCATGTCCGGTTTAATGAGGCATGGCATGTCAAAGTGCACACACAAAACTACAAATTAAGTGGAGCTCAATATGCAATGAGTTGCATATTGACGAAAACACCACATTCAATTACTTAGTTCTCTCTCGTTTATGTACCCAACAATATTAAATGTTATTAACCATGGCAAGAGGTGAAATATGAGTAAAATACACAGTTAGGCATTTTAGAGGCCGGAAACATCAAACAACAATTCCGGTAAATCCTCATGTGCATTAGCAATTTAATGCAACAACAATTTTAAACATTTTAAATGTTATTATCATGATGTGGATGACATGTGCAAGTTATATGCAATTTTTGTTAAAAGTTGACATGAGCATTATGAAGCATTTGTCACCGTGGTGGAAAGAAAGGGGTGCCACGGCAACGACAACGGAAATGGTGCCACGACAACATTCCGGTTCCGGTAGCTCATGGAGATACAGGTGCAAGGAAGTGTGCGGAAGTGAGAAACATGCCAAAGATAGTGGGGTGATCCCGTTTACCGGGTTCCCATGGTTCGACGGCATGACAACATAGAGAAAAGTGCAAGAGTCAAACCGGTCATGGTGCAAACATAGGGTGCATCTCATACAACACATACATTCATCCACGGGCGGTCATTCTTGGCGGTATACCTTTAAAGCATGCAACCGGGACGGTTCGGTTCGGTGCAATGAAGAGGAAGTAGACGTTCCTGGGACGGTCGTAGTGGAAGTAGTCGTTCACGGGTCGTTGTGGGAAGTAGTGGTTCCCGGTTCAGAGGGGAACTTGACGAATCCGAGTCCTTCGAGGGTTCGACGGTAGTGGTACTCGTGACGGTAGTGGAACTTGACATTTATGGTCCACGGGCTTTCGCGATGGTAGTTGTACATGCTCCGATGGTCAGGGTCGGTAGAGGTACTCGCGGTATTAACGACAGTCGTACACGGTTCGTTTCAGATAGGAACTTGATGAATCCGAGGGCCCCAGGCGTCGTGGTACTTGCGCATCTAAAGGGTACCTGGTGAAACCACGTAGTCGAACACGAGTCATAGAGGTACTTGATGCATCGTCGAGGTACTTGGCAAAATCTCGGGGAAGATGCTTGACGTTCTGGGTATGGGTCTTGGCGTGTCCAAAACGTAGCAGAACAGAGGTCTCAGTTGCGGTCATGATCTTAAGGAGGTCAACAGGATCTGGGCCAGAGGAGCTGGCAGCGCTCGGCCTTGGCAAGGCTGACATCAGGCCGCGTGGCCCACATGCGAATAGTGAGGGCGAGGAGGCAGCCCTAGGCGCGGTCGATGTAGGCGTCCTTGCTACGCTCCTAATCCTGCTCGATGCAGAGAGTTGCGGGGGCGGCGCCTGCAGTTGCAGGGAGGCAACGACGCACATAGGGAAGGCCGACGAGGACTTGGCGCGGCAGAGCTCTCCAGTGAAGCAGCAGGGTCGTCGGGCAGCGCGCGGGACCACGATGAGGATGCGAGGGAGAGGAGCGGCGCAAGGCGGCGACCTCCTGGTGGTCGCCGACGGCGGCGGGTGGCGATGGGCCACCGGAGCGGGCGGTGGCCGGACGGGTCACGGAGGAGATGGTCTGGTGGTCGCGGCCTGGTTCTGCGGGATCCATGGCAGCTGCGGGTGTGCCGACGCTGGTGGGAGAAGGAGGCGGGGCAGGGACGCACGACGGCGAGGGTGCATGGCCATGGGGATCGGGATCCCCCTCCTGGTTGCGCTGAGAGGTGAGGGAGGGAGCGAGAGGAGGGAGGAGCGAGAGGAAGAGGGAGGTTGGCGGCGCTGTGGGAGGGAGATGGGGATCGAGGGAGAGATGGGCTAGGGTTGCAAGCGTTGGCGGGGGCGGCTAGGCCTAGCAGGCCGCGAAGCAAGATGGGCCGGCCTAGCTGAAGGGATTTAGTAGAGGTGGGCTAGCTGCTGGGAGCAAGCCGAGCTGCTGCTGCTCTTCTTCTTATTCTTTTCCCAAAAGCTGAAAAATGACAGAGAAGAAAAGGAAGAAGAAAGGAAGGTAGATATAGAATTTGGGCAACGGATTGATTTCCTCGGACTCATAAAAATGAGTTTGTTCCGAGAAAGTAGAAAAGGCCAAGATTGAAAGATGTAAATTCAAACTCATTTGAATTTAGTTCAAATGGGTTTGAACTAGGACTTGGTAATAGGAAGGTCCAAAAATGTTTGGATTTTTGGTGGAACTCCGGAATATGATGAAAGAATATATGGCAAGGTTGGAGACCAAGAATTAAGATAACAAAGGCATTGGGATATTTTGCAAGTGTGTTATGGTGAAATCCAAATTAATGAAATATTTAATATAGCTCCCTAATATTGGGAGGATATGTTATAAAGAGCAATCACCATGTGAGTCCCCTCGGTTTAAATAGATCAAAAGATCTATGCAATTTATTTAGTTGAGCTTAAAAAAAGGGTGCAAGATGACATGATGCAATGCAAATGATGCAAAGATGAATGCAACGAACCCAACAAAACACACGACGAAACTCAGAATAGCTGGAAGTCTTCTGGAGCGTCGGTCTCGGGGCGTCACAAGCCCAGTGTGGTTTTAATCTGCTCGCTCTAATTCTTTGGTGATGATTAGCTCTGGACAACGAAGCGCTGGCAGATCGTGAAGACCATATGCTTGCAACCAAGTAGAGATGCCGTGCTTTCGGTCTTCCATTAGAGGGAGCGTTCGAGGGCGGTTCATGGGATCGTCATCAATGGTTCGAGGGACTCCAAGTACGATCTACACCAACTCGTCTAATTTTGCTGTAGTTCAGAGTCAGTAACGATTGTTGATCCAAACCCTATATGCATCTTCATACTATTCCTGGGTGATCGTTGTTGGGGAACGTAGTAATTTCAAAAAAATTCCTACGCACACACAAGATCATGGTGATGCACAACAACGAGAGGGGAGAGTGTTGTCTATGTACCCTCTAGACCGGAAGCGGAAGCGTTATAACAACGCGGTTGATGTAGTCATACGTCTTCACGGCCCGACCGATCAAGCACCGAAACTATGACACCTCCGAGTTTTTGCACACGTTCAGCTCGATGACGATCCCCGGACTCCGATCCAGCAAAGTGTCGGGGATGAGTTCCGCCAGCACGACGTCGTGGTGACGATCTTGATGTTCTACCATCGCAGGGCTTCGCCTAAGCACCGCTACAATATTATTGAGGATTATGGTGGAGGGGGGCACCGCACATGGCTAAGAGATCAATGATCAATTGTTGTGTCTTTGGGGTGCCCCCTGCCCCCGTATATAAAGGAGTGGAGGAGGGGGCCGGCCAAGGAGGGTGGCGCGCCCAAGGGGGGGGGGAGTCCAACTCCCACCGGGAGTAGACTCCCCCTTTTACTATTAGGAGTAGGAGAGGGAAGGAAGAGGAAGGAGGGAGGAAGGAAAGGGGGGCCCGGCCCCCCTCCCAATTGGGATTGGGCTTGGGGGGGGGCGCCCCCTCCCTTGCTCCTTTCCCCTCCTTTCCACTAAGGCCCAATAAGGCCCATATACCTCCCGGGGGGTTCCGATAACCTCCCGGTGATCGGGTATTGTCCCAATCTCACCCGGAACCTTTCTGGTGTCCAAATATAGTCGTCCAATATATCGATCTTTATGTCTCGACCATTTCGAGACTCCTCGTCAAGTCCGTGATCACATCCGGGACTCCGAACAACCTTCAGTACATCAAAATATATAAACTCATAATGAAACTTTCATCGTAACGTTAAGCGTGCGGACCCTACGGGTTCGAGAACAATGTAGACATGACCGAGACACGTCTCTGGTCAATAACCAATAGCGGAACCTGGATGCTCATATTGGCTCCTACATATTCTACGAAGATCTTTATCGGTCAGACCGCATAACAACATACGTTGTTCCCTTTGTCATCGGTATGTTACTTGCCCGAGATTCGATGGTCGGTATCTCAATACCTAGTTCAATCTCGTTACCGGCAAGTCTCTTTACTCGTTCCGTAATACATCATCTTGCAACTAACTTATTAGTTGCATTGCTTGCAAGGCTTAAGTGATATGCATTACCGAGAGGGCCTAGAGATACCTCTCCGACAATCGGAGCGACAAATCCTAATCTCGAAATACGCCAACCCGACATGTACCTTTGGAGACACCTGTAGAGAACCTTTATAATCACCCAGTTACGTTGTGACGTTTGGTAGCACACAAAGTGTTCCTCCGGTAAATGGGAGTTGCATAATCTCATAGTCATAGGAACATGTATAAGTCATGAAGAAAGCAATAACAACATACTAAACGATCGGGTGCTAAACTAATGGAATGGGTCATGTCAATCACATCATTCTCCTAATGATGTGATCCCGTTAATCAAATGACAACTCATGTCTATGGTTAGGAAACATAACCATCTTCGATTAACGAGCTAGTCAAGTAGAGGCATACTAGTGACACTTTGTTTGTCTATGTATTCACACAAGTATTACGTTTCTGGTTAATACAATTCTAGCATGAATAATAAACATTTATCATGATATAAGGAAATAAATAATAACTTTATTATTGCCTCTAGGGCATATTTCCTTCAGTCTCCCACTTGCACTGGAGTCAATAATCTAGTTCACATCGTCATGTGATTTAACATCAATAGTTCACATCACCATGTGATTAACACCCATAGTTCACATCGTCATGTGACCAACACCCAAAGGGTTTACTAGATTCAATAATCTAGCTAGTTCTCATCGCTATGTGATTAACGCCCAAAGAGTACTAGGGTGTGATCATGTTTTGCTTGTGAGAGAAGTTTAGTCAACAGGTCTGCCACATTCAGATCTGTAAGTATTTTGCAAATTTCTATGTCAACAACGCTCTGCACTAAGCTACTCTAGCTAATTGCTCCCACTTTCAATATGTATCCAGATTGAGACTTTGAGTCATCTGGATCAGTGTCAAAACTTGCATCGACGTAACCCTTTACGATGAACCTTTTGTCACCTCCATAATCGAGAAACATATCCTTATTCCACTAAGGATAATTTTGACCAATGTCCAGTGATCTACTCCTAGATCACTATTGTACTCCCTTGCCAAACTCAGGGCACGGTATACAATAGGTCTGGTACACAGCATGGCATACTTTATAGAACCTATGGCTGAGGTATAGGGAAGGACTTTCATTCTCTCTCTATCTTCTGCCGTGGTCGGGTTTTGAGTCTTACTCAACTTCACACCTTGTAACACAAGCAAGAACTCCTTCTTTGACTGTTCCATTTTGAACTACTTCAAAATCTTGTCAAGGTATGTACTCACTGAAAAACTTATCAAGCGTCTTGATCTATCTCTATAGATCTTGATGCTCAATATGTAAGCAGCTTCACCGAGGTCTTTCTTTGAAAAACTCCTTTCAAACATTCCTTTATGCTTTGCAGAATAATTCTACATTATCTCCGATCAACAATATGTCATTCACATATACTTATCAGAAATGATGTAGTGCTCCCACTCACTTTCTTGTAAATACAGGCTTCACCGCAAGTCTATATAAAACTATATGCTTTGATCAACTTATCAAAGCGTATATTCCAACTCTGAGATGCTTGCACCAGTCCATAGATGGATCGCTGGAGCTTGCATATTTTGTTAGCACCTTTAGGATTGACAAAACCTTCTGGTTGCATCATATACAACTCTTCTTTAGTAAATCCATTAAGGAATGCAGTTTTGTTTATCCATTTGCCAGATTTCATAAAATGCGGCAATTGCTAACATGATTCGGATAGACTTAATCATAGATACGAGTGAGAAACTCTCATCGTAGTCAACACCTTGAACTTGTCAAAAACCTTTTGCGACAATTATAGCTTTGTAGATAGTAACACTACTATCAGTGTCTGTCTTCCTCTTGAAGATCCATTTAATCTCAATGGCTTGCCGATCAATGGGCAAGTCAATCAAAGTCCATACTTTGTTCTCATACATGGATCTCATCTCAGATTTCATGGCCTCAAGCCATTTCGCGGAATCTGGGCTCATCATCGCTTCCTCATAGTTCGTAGGCTCGTCATGGTCAAGTAACATGACCTCCAGAACAGGATTACCGTACCACTCTGGTGCGGATCTCACTCTGGTTTACCTACGAGGTTCGGTAGCAACTTGATCTGAAGTTACATGATCATCATCATTAGCTTCCTCACTAATTGGTGTAGTAGTCAGAGGAACATATTTCTGTGATGAACTACTTTTCAATAAGGGAGCAGGTACAGTTACCTCATCAAGTTCTACTTTCCTCCCACTCACTTCTTTCGAGAGAAACTCCTTCTCTAGAAAGGATCCATTCTCAGCAACGAATATCTTGCCTTCGGATCTGTGATAGAAGGTGTACCCAACATTTTCTTTTGGGTATCCTATGAAGCCGCACTTCTCCGATTTGGGTTTGAGCTTATCAGGTTGAATTTTTTTACATAAGCATTGCAACCTCAAACTTTAAGAAATGACAGCTTAGGTTTCTTGCCAAACCATAGTTCATACGGTGTCGTCTCAACGGATTTAGATGGTGCCCTATTTAACGTGAATGTAGCTGTCTCTAATGCATAACCCCAAAACGATAGCGGTAAATCAGTAAGAGACGTCATAGATCGCACCATATCTAATAAAGCACGGTTACGACGTTCGGACACACCATTACACTGTGGTGTTCCAGGTGGCGTGAGTAGTGAAACTATTTCACATTGTTTTAACTGAAGCCAAACTCGTAACTCAAATATTTTACTTCTGCGATCATATCGTAGAAACTTTTATTTTCTTACGATGATTCTCCACTTCACTCTGAAATTCTTTGAACTTTTCAAATGTTTCAGACTTGTGTTTCATCAAGTAGATATACTCATATATGCTCAAATCATCTGTGAAGATCAGAAAATAATGATACCTGCCGTGAGCCTCAATATTCATCGAACCACATACATCAGTATGTATGATTTCCAACAAATCTGTTGCTCGCTCCATTGTTCCAGAGAACGGAGTCTTAGTCATCTTGCCCATGAGGCATGGTTTGCAAGCATCAACTGATTCATAATCAAGTGATTCCAAAAGCCCATCAACATGGATTTTCTTCATGCGCTTTACACCAATATGACCTAAACGGCAGTGCCACTAATAAGTTGCACTATCATTATTAACTTTGCATCTTTTTGGCTTCAATATTATGAAAATGTGTATCACTACGATCGAGATCCAACAAACCATTTTCATTGGGTGTATGACCATAGAAGGTTTTATTCATGTAAACAGAACAACAATTATTCTCTAACTTACATGAATAACCGTATTGCAATAAACATGATCCAATCATATTTATGCTCAACGCAAACACCAAATAACATTTATTTAGGTTCAACACTAATCCCGAAAGTATAGGGAGTGTGCGATGATGATCATATCAATCTTGGAACCACTTCCAACACACATCGTCACTTCACCCTTAACTAGTCTCTGTTCATTCTGCAACTCCCGTTTCGAGTTACTACTCTTAGCAACTGAACTAGTATCAAATACCGAGGGGTTGCTATAAACACCAGTAAAGTACACATCAATAACATGTATATCCAATATACCTTTGTTCACCTCGCCATCCTTCTTATCCGCCAAATACTTGGGGCAGTTCCGCTTCTAGTGACCAGTCCCTTTGCAGTAGAAGCACTCAGTCTCAGGCTTAGGTCCAGACTTGGGCTTCTTCACTTGAGCAGCAACTTGCTTGCCATTCTTCTTGAAGTTCCCTTTCTTCCCTTTGCCCTTTTTGAAACTAGTGGTATTTGTCAACCATCAACACTTGATGCTTTTCTTGATTTCTACCTTCGTCGATTTCAGCATCACGAAGAGCTTGGGAATTACTTTTGTCATCCCTTGCATATTATAGTTCATCACTAAGTTCTAGTAACTCGGTGATAGTGACTAGAGAACTTTGTCAATTACTCTCTTATCTGGAAGATTAACTCCCACTTGATTCAAGCAATTGTAGTACTCAGACAATCTGAGCACATGCTCACTAGTTGAGCTATTCTCCTCCATCTTGTAGGCAAAGTACTGTCAGAGGTCTCATACCTCTCGACACGGGCATGAGTATGAAATATCAATTTCAACTCTTGGAACATCTTATATGCTCCATGGTGTTCAAAACGTCTTTAAAGCTCCGATTCTAAGCCGTTAAGCATGGTGCACTAAACTATCAAGTAGTCATCATATTGAGCTAGCCAAACGTTCATAACGTCTGCATCTGCTCCTGCAATAGGCCTGTCACCTAGCGGTGCATTAAGGACATAATTCTTCTGTGCAGCAATGAGGATAATCCTCAGATCATGGATCCAATCCGCATCATTGCTACTAACATCTTTCAACTTAATTTTCTCTAGGAACATATAAAAAATAAAACAGGGGAGCTAAATGCGAGCTATTGATCTACAGCATAGATATGCTAATACTACCAGGACTAAGTTCATGATAAATTTAAGTTCAATTAATCATATTACTTAAGAACTCCCACTTAGAAAGACATCCCTCTAATCTTCTAAGTGGTCACGTGATTCAAATCAACTAAACCATAACCGATCATCACGTGAAATGGAGTAGTTTTCAATGGTGAACATCATTATGTTGATCATATCTACTATATGATTCACGCTCGACCTTTCGGTCTCCAGTGTTCCGAGGCCATATCTGCATATGCTAAGCTCGTCAAGTTTAACCCGAGTATTTCTGCGTGTGCAAAACTGGCTAGCACCCGTTGTAGATGGACGTAGAGCTTATCACACCCAATCATCACGTGGTGTCTGGGCACGACGAAATTTGGCAACGGTGCATACTCAGGGAGAACACTTTTATCTTGAAATTTAGTGAGAGATCATCTTATAAAGCTACCGTCGAACTAAAGCAAGATAAGATGCATAAAAGATAAACATCACATGCAATCAAAATATGTGACATGATATGGCCATCATCATCTTGTGCCTTTGATCTCCATCTCCAAAGCATCATCATGATTTACATCGTCACCGGCATGACACCATGATCTCCATCATCTTGATCTATATCAATGTGTCGGTACATGGTCATCTCGCCAACTATTGCTCTTGCAACTATTGCTATTGCATAGCGATAAAGTAAAGCAATTATTTGGCGCTTGCATCTTATGCAATAGAGAGATAACCATAAGGCTTTTGCCAGTTGCCGATAACTTCAACAAAACATGATCATCTCATCACGTCTTGACCATATCACATCACAACATGCCCTGCAAAAACAAGTTAGACGTCCTCTACTTTGTTGTTGCAAGTTTTACGTGGCTGCTACTGGGCTTAGCAAGAACCGTTCTTACCTACGCATCAAAACCACAACGATAGTTTGTCAAGTTGGTGCTATTTTAACCTTCGCAAGGACCGGGCGTAGCCACACTCGGTTCAACTAAAGTTGGAGAAACTGACACCCGCCAGCCACCTGTGTGCAAAGCACGTCGGTAGAACCAGTCTTGCGTAAGCGTACACGTAATGTCGGCCTGGGCCGCTTCATCCAACAATACCGCCGAACCAAAGTATTACATGCTGGTAAGCAGTATGACTTATATCACCCACAACTCACTTGTGTTCTACTCGTGCATATAACATCAACACATAAAACCTAGGCTCAGATGCCACTATTGGGGAATGTAGTAATTTCAAAAAAATTCCTACGCACACGCAAGATCATGGTGATGCACAACAACGAGAGGGGAGAGTGTTGTCTACGTACCCTCGTAGATCGGAAGCGGAAGCGGTATAACAACGCAGTTGATGTAGTCATACGTCTTCACGGCCCGACCGATCAAGCACCGAAACTACGACACCTCCGAGTTTTTGCACACGTTCAGCTCGATGATGATCCTCGGACTCCGATCCAACAAAGTGTCGGGGATGAGTTCCGTCAGCACGACGGCGTGGTGACGATCTTGATGTTCTACCGTCGCAGGGCTTCGCCTAAGCACCGCTACAATATTATTGAGGATTATGGTGGAGGGGGGCACCGCACACGGCTAAGAGATCAATGATCAATTGTTGTGTCTCTGGGGTGCCCCTGCCCCCGTATATAAAGGAGTGGAGGAGGGGGCCGACCAAGGAGGGTGGCGCGCCCAAGGGGGGGAGTCCAACTCCCAACGGGAGTAGGACTCCCCCTTTTCCTATTTGGAGTAGGAGAGGGAAGGAAGAGGAAGGAGGGAGGAAGGAAAAGGGGGGGGCCTCCCAATTCGGATTGGGCTTGGGGGAGGGGGCGCCCCTTCCCTTGCTCCTTTCCCCTCCTTTCCACTAAGGCCCAATAAGGCCCATATACCTCCCGGGGGGTTCCGATAACCTCCCGGTGATCGGGTATTGTCCCAATCTCACCCGGAACCTTTCCGGTGTCCAAATATAGTCGTCCAATATATTGATCTTTATGTCTCGACCATTTCGAGACTCCTCGTCAAGTCCGTGATCACATCCGGGACTCCGAACAACCTTCGGTACATCAAAATATATAAACTCATAATGAAACTGTCATCGTAACGTTAAGCGTGCGGACCCTACGGGTTCGAGAACAATGTAGACATGATCGAGACACGTCTCTGGTCAATAACCAATAGCGGAACCTGGATGCTCATATTGGCTCCTACATATTCTACGAAGATCTTTATCGGTCAGACCGCATAACAGCATACGTTGTTCCCTTTGTCATCGGTATGTTACTTGCCCGAGATTCGATCGTCGGTATCTCAATACCTAGTTCAATCTCGTTACCGGCAAGTCTCTTTACTCGTTCCGTAATACATCATCTTGCAACTAACTTATTAGTTGCATTGCTTGCAAGGCTTAAGTGATGTGCATTACCAAGAGGGCCCAGAGATACCTCTCCGACAATCGGAGCGACAAATCCTAATCTCGAAATACGCCAACCCAACATGTACCTTTGGAGACACCTGTAGAGCACCGTTATAATCACCCAGTTATGTTGTGACGTTTGGTAGCACACAAAGTGTTCCTCCGGTAAACGGGAGTTGCATAATCTCATAGTCATAGGAACATGTATAAGTCATGAAGAAAGCAATAGCAACATACAAAACGATCGGGTGCTAAGCTAATGGAATGGGTCATGTCAATCACATCATTCTCCTAATGATGTGATCCCGTTAATCAAATGACAACTCATGTCTATGGTTAGGAAACATAACCATCTTCGATTAACGAGCTAGTCAAGTAGATGCATACTAGTGACACTTTGTTTGTCTATGTATTCACACAAGTATTACGTTTCCGGTTAATACAATTCTAGCATGAATAATAAACATTTATCATGATATAAGGAAATAAATAATAACTTTATTATTGCCTCTAGGGCATATTTCCTTCAATCATAGGGTGACTTTTTTCTACTATGTTACCCAACACAGGGGTGACGTGGGAGCGACGCGGACTGCACAGCCCTTGCGGAGCCGTGCACAGACTGGGAGGGGCTAGCTCCGACGTTTGTGCTGTAGCAGCAGTGGAGAGGTGAGGTGATAGGTCCCAAACTGCCCCTTGTGTCCACCTTGGACCTCTTGAGGGCAATGCGGAGGACCAGTTCCTCGTCGACATCGAGGTCGGAGTCTGAGCGGTTGCCCGCGCTCGACATGGTGGCTGGATTTGTCGGAATGGATCGAAATCGGAGAAATTAGAGTAGGAGGAGAAGAAGAGACGGAGCGAGAGTGGAGTGAACTGAGTTAGGGTTTCTGGATTGGGGAATTTTGTGGGGACAGAGTGGGGTCGGGGTCGGCCGGCTGACATGGCGGACGCGCCCGGGCTACCCCATATCTGTCCTACATTTGGGCTGGATATGAGGGGTGCCGGACAATCTGGGCGTTTGAGGCAGGTTTGAGGTGCCCGGGTGGATCGGTTTTTTTGACCAGTCAGTGACCGTGCCGTCCATCCGGGCGTTTGAGGCAAGTTTGGGGTGCCTGGCTGTAGATGCTCTAAACGCTCTTATATTTCTTTATAGATGGAGTATTTTGGAACGAGGTAATACGTAAGATAATCTACCACTGGGCGCCCTAAACCCACCTCAAACACTCGGGTGGACATCTCGATCACAAAAAAGCAACCGAGACGAGCGCCTCAAACGGGCCTCACACGTCTGGGCTGGCCGGCACCCCTTATATCCAACCCAAATGTAGGGCGGATATGGGGTGCACCCGGGTGAGCTCGGGTGCGTCTGTCACGTTGGTTGATGACCCACAAGTATAGAGGATCAATCATAGTCCTTTCGATAAGTAAGAGTGTCGAACCCAACGAGGAGTAGAAGGAAATGACAAGCGGTTTCACCAAGGTACTTTCATTAAGCACTGAAATTATCGGTAACTGATAGTTTCGTAGCAAGGTAATTTGTAGCAAGTGACAAGTAGAAATTGTAACAAAGGTGCAGCAAGGTAGCTCAATCCTTTTGATATCAAAGGACAGGCTGGGACATTCTCTTATAGCGAGCAAAGCGTTCTTGACGACACATGGGAATTCAACTAGTCACTTTCATCATGTTTGTTTGATCCGTGATTGCTACTTTGATAATTTGATATGTGGGTGGACCGGTACTTGGGTGTTATTCTTACTTGAACAAGCCTCACACTTATGATTACCCCCTCTCGCAAGCATCTGCGACTATGGAAGAAGAATTAAGATAAATCTAACCATAGCATGAAACATATGGATCCAAACCAGCCCCTTACGGAATAGCGCATAAACTAGGGTTTAAACTTCTGTCACTCTAGCAACCCATTATCTAATTACTACTCCACAATGCCTTTCCTTAGGCCCAAGTATTATGAAGTGTCATGTAGTTGACATTCACATGCCACCACTAAAGGAAGCAACACCATACATATCATCAAAATATCAGTCAAATACCAAATTCACACGATTACTTATAAACAGACTTCTCCCATGTCCTCAAGAACAAAAATAACTAATCACAAATCATATTCATGCTCAAGATCAAAGGGGTATTGAATATCATTAAGGATCTGAACATGTAATATTCCACCAAATAAACCAACTAGCATCAACTACAAGATGTAATCAACACTACCAACAACCCACAGGCACCAATATGAGGTTTTGAGACAAAGATTGAATACAAGAGATGAACTAGGGTTTGAGATGAGATGGTGCTGGTGAAGATTGCTCCTCCCATGATGAGAGGATCATTGGTGATGTTGATGGCTTTGATTTCCCCCTCCCGGAGGGAAGTTTTCCCGGCGAAATCGCTCTGCCGGAGAGCAAAAGTGCTCCTACCCAGGTTCCACCTCAAGACGGCGGTGCTTCACCCCGAAACCTTTCTTCTGATTTTTTCTAGGTCAAATGGAATCATATAGCAGAAGATGGGCTTCACAGGTCTTCTAGGGGCCCCACAAGTCCTGGGGCGCGCCCCCTGGCTTGTGGCTGCCTGGTGGGTCCCCTGGTGTTGTTTCTTTCACCAATAATTTTTATATATTCCAAAATAATTCTCCATCAATTTTTAGGTCATTTGGAGTTGTGCAGAATACGTGTCTCCGATATAGCCCTTTCCGGTCAAGAATTTCAACTATCGGCAATCTGCCTCTTCATATGAACCTTGCAAAATAAGAAAGAAAAGGCATAATAATAGTATAATAAAGTAAAATAACAGTCCAAATTGCAGTAAATATCAATAGGAAAGCATGATGGAGAATTGACATATCAACTCGCCAAGCTTAGATCTCGCTTGTCCTCAAGCGAAAGTCGACATCGATAATCATGACAACATGTTTAGAGAGAGAGAGAGGCGTCGATAAAAACAAAATACGGACATGAAAGCATCATGATCATTATTATAACAATAATATATCATCATAATACTTCTCATGCTAAAGTAACAATTCATTCACAAGGTAAAATATGAAACGTAAAATTTATTGGAAACTAACAAACTATGGTTTCATTCATTGAAACAATCACAATTGAAAGCACACGTGCTCCCTGGGTGATTTTGGTAATTAATGTCAACATATATCTGGTTGGACTAATGCTTTTATCTAGTGCATTTCAGACAAGTTCAATGATACGTCTCCAACGTATCTATAATTTTTTATTGCTCCATGCTATTATATATTCTGTTTTGGATGTTTAATGGGCTTATTTATACACTTCTATATTATTTTTGGAACTAACCTATTAACCGGAGGCCCAACCCAAATTGCTGTTTTTTTGCCTATTTCAGTGTTTCGCAGAAAAAGAATATCAAACGGAGTCCAAACGGAATGAAACCTTCAGGAGCGTGATTTTTGGAACAAACGTGATCCAAAGGACTTGGAGTGGACGTCAAGAAACCAACGAGGAAGCCACGAGGCAGGGGGCGCGCCTACCCCCCTGGGCGCGCCCTCCACCCTCGTGGCTCCACCGACCTACTTCTTCCTCCTATATATACCAACGTACCCTGAAAACATCAGAGGGCACCTTGAAAACCTAATTCCACCGCCGCAACCTTCTATACCCGTGAGATCCCATCTTGGGGCCTTTTCCGGCGCTCCGTCAAAGGGGGCATTGATCATGGAGGGATTCTACATCAACACCATAGCCTCTCAGATGATGTGTGAGTAGTTTATCTCAGACCTTCGGTCCATAGTTATTAGCTAGATGGCTTCTTCTCTCTCTTTGGATCTCAATACAAAGTTCTCCTCGATTCTCTTAGAGATCTATTCGATGTAATCTTCTTTTGCGGTGTGTTTGTCGAGATCCGATGAATTGTGGGTTTATGATCAAGATTATCTATGAACAATATTTGAATCTTCTCTGAATTCTTTTATGTATGATTGGTTATCTTTGCAAGTCTCTTCGAATTATCAGTTTGGTTTGGCCTACTAGATTGATCTTTCTTGCAATGGGAGAAGTGCTTAGCTTTGGGTTCAATCTTGCAGTGCTCAATCCAAGTGACAGTAGGGGAAACAATACATATTGTATTGTTGCCATCGAGGATAAAAAGATGGGGTTTATATCATATTGCATGAGTTTATCCCTCTACATCATGTCATCTTGCTTAAAGCGTTACTCTGTTCTTATGAACTTAATACTCTAGATGCATGCTGGATAGCGGTTGATGTGTGGAGTAATAGTAGTAGATGCAGGCAGGAGTCGATCTACTTGTCACGGACGTGATGCCTATATACATGATCATACCTATATATTCTCATAACTATGCTCAATTCTATCAATTGCTCGACAGTAATTTGTTAACCCACCGTAATACTTATGCTATCTTGAGAGAAGCCACTAGTGAAACCTATGGCCCCCGGGTCTATTTTCCATCATACAAGTTTCCAATCTATTTTATTTTGCAATCTTTACTTCCAATTTATATCATAAAAATACCAAAAATATTTATCTTATTATTATCATCTCTATCAGATCTCACTCTTGCAAGTGGCCATGAAGGGATTGACAACCCCTTTATCGCGTTGGTTGCGAGGTTCTTATTTGTTTGTGTAGGTACGAGGTGACTCGCGCGTGGTTTCCTACTGGATTGATACCTTGGTTCTCAAAAACTGAGGGAAATACTTACGCTGCTTTACCGCATCACCCTTTCCTCTTAATGGAAAACCAACGCATGCTCAAGAGGTAGCAAGAAGGATTTCTAGCGCCGTTGCCGGGGACTTCTACGCCAAGTCAAGACATACCAAGTACCCATCACAACTCTTATCCTTCACATTACATTATTTGCCATTTGCCTCTCGTTTTCCTCTCCCCCACTTCACCCTTGTCGTTTTATTCGCCCTCTTTTCCTTTCGCCCTCTTTTTCGCTTGCTTCATCATTATGGCTAGTCCTTTATCCGCTCCTTTGTCTCCCGAGAATGAAGTTCTTAATTTTAAACAATGGGAGGGAGAAAATCTAAAAGATGATTGGTACATAATTTGCAATGCGCAAAATAGATCTACCAGGAAGAAGCAATCTACTTCCGCTCTTCTTCGCAATTTTTATGTAGGCATAACTCCTTGGAATAGATATATTCTTGATACCATCACCGGAGGAAATTTCTTGGGTAGCCATACTTTTGATTCTTATAATGCTATGATAGATTTGTTTGGCCCACCACCTCTTTTGGTCAATGGGACTATTTTAACTTCGGAACATGTGATGCAACAACTTAAAATTATTGAAAATAAAGTTGCCACTGTAGAGTTAATTGAAAATTTTGGATAGAAAGATCCATAACCAAATTACCCAATACGGATCTGAGGTAGGAGTTGCTCTTAAATTTTTTAAATAAAAGGGACCTATGGTTAATGAAAAGATAGATCAAGATTCCACTAGAATTGATAAAATTGAGGATATTATTACCAACCTAGGGTCTGCCTTTTCTTCCGTGAAAAACACTCCTTCTAATGCTAAGATTGCCAAATTGATGTATGTTCCTAAAAATAAGGGGGAAACTTCTAGTAAGGGAAATGCGGACCTCAAATCCATAAGTGTTCACCCCAACTTTCTCACTATCCTTAAGGAACCTTTTGCTACAAATGATTTTCTCGATCTCGTGCCTAGGAGTTCCATAATTAATAAAAAGAAAGAGACTCCTAGGAGTTATAGGTGTCTTATTGAAGAATTGCCTACCGAAGATGGCAATACCTAGATCTATCCTCGCTTTTATGCCTAGCTAAGGGCGTTAAACGATAGCGCTTGTTGGGAGGCAACCTAATTTTATTTTTATTCCTTGCTTTTTGTTCCTGTTTAGTAATAAATGATTTATCCATCCTCTGTTTTTGTTGTGTTTTTATGTTTAATTAGTGTTTGTGCCAAGTAGAACCGTTGGGAAGACTTGGGGAAAGTCTTTTTGATCTTGGTGTAAAAAACAGAAACTTTAGCGCTCGTGAGGATGTGGAACCCCTTCAAAATGCTAAGGACACATATTGGCAAAAGCTCAAGACTCTTCATTTCATTTTTAGTGACCGAAGATCACATTGAGTCCATAGGAAAGCCAATAGTATTAAAATGGGATGAGGTGTTGCTTAATGGTCTACCTGCTCAAAATGCTTAGTGATATTGCTCGAAAGCCCTCAACCACTTTCTCATTCCAAATATGTCAAACCCTAAACTCCAACTCGGCTCATATGAGTTCATATGACACAACCACTGCCAGAAACCCTAACAGTTCGGTCACACCGATACGGATCTCGGTCTCACCGAGATGGCCTTGCCAAGTCTCTGTTACCTGTTGCAATTATTTCGGTCTCACCGAAATAGCGATCGGTCTCACTGAGTTGGCTTGACATTTTCTCTGTTGCCTTATTGCTTCACTTCAGTCTCACCGAGTTGATGCAATTGGTGACACCGAGTTGATGTTTGCCCTAAGCCCTAGCACATCAGCCCCGCCGAGTTGTTCCAGTCGGTCCCACTGAGATTCCTAATGTTCACATTTTTTAACTAAATCGGTCTCATCGAGTTCTTCTATTCGGTCTAACCGAGTTGGGTCAAATGTGTGTAACGGTTGGATTTTGTGTGGAGGCAATATATACCCCTACACCCCCTTCTCCATATGTGAGAAAGCCATCAGAATGTGCCAACACTTCCAACATATATTTTCTAAGAGAGAACCACCTACTCATGTGTTGAGATCAAGATATACCAATCCTACCACAAGAATCTTGATTTCTAGCCTTCCCCAAGTTGCTTTGCACTCAAATCATCTTTCCACTATATCCAAATCTGTGTGAGAGAGAGTTGAGTGTTGGGGTGACTATCATTTGAAGCACAAGAGCAAGGAGTTCATCATCAACACACCATATATTACCTTTTGGAGAGTGGTGTCTCCTAGATTGGTTAGGTGTCGCTTGGGAGCCTCTGACAAGATTGTGGAGTTGAACCAAGAAGTTTTTAAGGGCAAGGAGATTGCCTACTTCATGAAGATCTACTCGAGTGAGGCAAGTACTTCATGGGCGATGGCCATGGTGGGATAGACAAGGTTGCTTCTTCGTGGACCCTCTGTTGTTGGAGCCCTCTGTGGACTCGCACAACCATTACCCTTTGTGGGTTGGAGTCTCCATCAACGTGGATGTACGATAGCACCACATATCGGAACCATGCCAAAAATCTCTGTGTCTTCATTGCGTTTGCACACTCCAATCCCACCCCTTTACTTTCTTGCAATTAGCATGCTTTACTCTTTGCACTGCATAAACTCTTGTCATGCTTGCTTCAAATGTATTGTGAATTCTTAAACTTGTGCTAAAACTCCACTTTAACTTGAAGAACCTAAAAGTTGCCACTTTTACTTGTTGAGGGTCTAATCACCCCCTCTAGACCCCTCTTCTCGTTCCTTTCAATTGGTATCAGAGCATTTGTCTCCATTACTTTGGTTTAATCGCCATTGGAGGAAGATGGATGAGTCTACGATCAGGAGTATTAGACATAGAGTGCCTATGCTTGACAGAGAGTTCTATGGTTCTGGGAAGAATGAGATGCTTGAGATTTTCAATGAATATAATTTGAACAAGTATATTTCTAGCCCTTATGTGCCTCCCATTGATCCTTTGCATCCTACCCCCGATGAGTATCTTGACATGACCCGTAATCTTAGAACTATTGATCTTATCATGAGAGGATTGCCTAGAAATTTGCTTGTATGCTTGCCTACATTTGAATGTGCTTATACTATATGGAAATATCTCGAGGAGCGCTTTCCAAACTATTCCTTGAAAAAACTAGATGAGATTCTTCAAAATTCCATTGCTTTTCAAAATATGGATCCTAGTGATCCTAAATTTGATGATTGTCTATTTGAGCTCCGTGACCTTATGTGTACCAAAGGAAATGTTGGAGTCATTAGTAGCATTATTTCGCAAATTATTAGAATTCATAAACGTGCACATTGCCATAGTCATAAATCTAATGAGTCACTCTCTCTAGGTGATGATCATTCACATGATGATGTTGAACATGGATATTATCATGAGGATGATGATAGTGACTTTGATCTTGATGAGTCAATGAGACACTTTGGTCTTATGGCTAACCTTCGTGGTTACATGGTCGCAGGAAAGGAATGGGTTCTTGATAGCGGATGTACTGATCATATGACTGGAGATAACGACATCTTTCGTGAGCTTGCTAAGGTCGACGGTCCCCGTAAGTATGTCACCTTTGGTGACAACTCCAAGGGTAAGGTAGTTGGCCTTGGTAAGGTGGCCATCTCCCATGATAGCTCTATCCAAAATGTTATGCTTGTTGAATCTCTTGGTTATAATCTACTTTCCGTATCTAGACTAGCTGACTTCGATTTCAATGTTCTATTTACTGAAGTAGATTGCCAAGTGTTTCAAAGAGATAAACATAATATGGTATTTACCGGTATTCGTAGAGGTGACCTATACATTGTTGATTTCACTAAGAGAGCTCAACCTCGTACTTGCTTAATTTTTAAATCTTCTAAAGGTTGGTTATGGCATAGAAGACTAGGTCATGTGGGCATGCGAAATCTTGATAAGATTATTAAAGGTGATCATATCCTTGGTGTTAAAGATGTCATATTTGACAAGGATAGACTTTGCAGCGCTTGTCAAGCAGGAAAACAGGTTGGAAGTCATCCCGTGAAGAACATCATGACCACAAGAAGACTGCTTGAGCTACTTCATGTCAATCTTTTCGATCCCAATGCCTACAAGAGTCTCGGTGGTAACTCGTTCGGTTTGGTCATTGCTGATGATTTTTCAAGATTTACGTGGGTGTTCTTTCTTGATGATAAATCACAAGTCCAAAAGATCTTCAAGTACTTCACTAGGAAGGCCCAAAACCAATTTGAAGTGAAGATCAAGAAGGTTCAAAGCGACAACGGAATGGAGTTCAAGAACGCCAATGTGGATACCTTTCTTGACTAAGAAGGAATTCCACATGAGTTCTCGGCTACGTACACACCTTAACAAAATGGAGTTGTTGAGAGGAAGGACCAGACACTTATTGAGATGGCAAGAATGATGCTTGAAGAATACAAGATGCCAAGACACTTTTGGGCGGAAGCGGTTGAGATAGCTTGTCATGCTACGAATCGATTATGTCTTCACAAGCTTCTCGACAAGACGACATACGAGCTTCTCACCGGTAACAAACCCCAAGTTGGATACTTTCGAGTATTTGGCTCAAAGTGTCACATTCTTGATAAGCATTCTCGCTCAAAATTTGCTCCTAAATCTCATGAAGGTTTCCTACTCGGTTATGGCTCAAACTCTCACACTTACCATGTCTACAACAATTTCACCCGAAAGGTTGAAGAGACGGTAGATGTGAAGTTCGATGAATCTAACGGCTCGCAAGTAGAGCAATTCCCAATTGATGTAGGAGACAAATATCCTTTGGAAGTAATCCAAGATTTGTCCATTGGCAAGTTTCGCCCAACGGAGGTGAAGGAGAGTACCTCGTCCGTTCAAGTGGAAGCCTCAACTTCACATCAAGATGAAGCACAAGTTGATTTGGAGGCATCCACAAGTGTAACACGTCAAGAAGGAGGAAACAAGGAAGTACAACAAGATGAACCACCTCGACCTCCCTCTCCACCTCCACGAGAGATACACAACGCCAACAACAATGAAGGAGGACAAGAAGAAGAAGAAGAAGACAATGAATAGGATAGTCCACCCCAACCCAAACAAAAGCTTTCACGAGTTAGAGCAAGAGTCACAAGAGATCATCCCATCAAACAAATCTTCGATGATATTCGAACCGGGAGAATTACTCGGTCTAAAACTCGTTTGGCTAACTTTTGTGAACACTACTCATTCATTTCTAGTATAGAACCTATGAAGATTGAAGAAGCTCTTGAGGATCCGGATTGGGTGAACGCTATGCATGAAGAGCTACACAATTTCGAGAAGAATCAAGTGTGGACATTGGTCGAAAATACGGATGACAACCACAATGTCATTGGAACCAAATGGGTGTTTCGGAATAAGCAAGATGAAGATGGACATGTTGTACACAACAAGGCCCGTCTCATCGCCCAAGGCTACACTCCAGTCGAAGGTATGGACTATGGTGAGACATATGCCCCCGTTGCTAGACTTGAGTCCATATGCATCTTACTTGCTTATGCCAATCACCATGACATCACTTTATACCAAATGGACATTAAAAGTGCTTTCCTAAATGGAGAAATTGAGGAGGAAGTTTATGTTAAACAACCTCCTGGCTTTGTCAATCCTAAGAAACCTAATGATGTCTACAAACTTCACAAAGCTCTTTATGGTCTTAAACAAGCTCCTAGAGCATGGTATAAATGCTTGACCAAGTTCCTTATTAAAAAATGCTTCGAAATTGGGAAGATTGATTCTACACTTTTTAATAAAAGGGTTAATGGTGAATTATTTGTGTGCCAAATTTATGTGGATGATACCATATTTGGTTCAACTAACCCCCATTTTAGTGAAAAGTTTGGAAGGCTAATGTCGGAGAAGTTCGAGATGTCTATGATGAGTGAACCCAAATTTTTCCTTGGTTTGCAAATCAAGCAAACTAAGGAAGGTACCTTTGTCTCTCAAACAAAGTATACCAAGGATCTTTTCAAGAAGTTCAACATGCAGGAAATCAAAGGTATGAAAACACCCATGCCTACTAGTGGACATCTTGACTTGACTAAAGATGGCAAACCGGTGGATCAAAAGGTTTACCGCTCTATGACTGGTTCATTGTTATATATATGTTCCTCCCATACCGATATTATGCTAAGTGTGTGCATGTGTGCATGATATCAAGCGGCCCCTCAAGAATGTCATCTTAAGGCCGTGAAAAGGATAGTGAGATACTTAATTCATACACCAAACTTTGGCATTTGGTACCCTAAGAGGTCATCTTTTGATCTTATTGGCTACTTCGATTCAGACTATGCCGGTGACAAGGTTGATAGAAAGTCCACTTCAGGCACTTGTCAATTTCCTGGTAGATCCCTCGTGTCTTGGTCCTCCAAGAAAAACAACTCGGTAACCTTATCAACCGCGGAAGCGGAATACATTGTCGTCGGATCATGTTGTGCTCAATTACTTTGGATGACCCAAACCCTTAAGGATTATGGGATACATGTGAACCATGTTCCATTGCTTTGTGACAATGAAAGTGCTATTAAGATTGCTCACAATCCCGTACAACATTCTTGAACCAAGCATATTGAAGTTCATCATCATTTCATTCATGATCATGTTGCTAAATGAGATATCAATCTTAAACATGTTCGTACCGATAAGCAATTGGCGGATATATTTACCAAACCGCTTGATGAGAAAGTATTTTTCCGTTTGAGAGGTGAATTGAATATCATTGATGCCTCAAACTTGGAGTAGAAGCTGCATTTGGATACATGCAATGGATGCACCTTATATGACTAATCCTTGATGTTTCTCTTATGATGATGATCATATGTCATGGATCTATACTTGTACCCTTGCATGTTATCTAACCCTTGCAGGTACTGATACGTCTCCAACGTATCTACAATTTTTGATTGTTCCATACTGTTATATTGTCATTCTTGCATATTTTATAATCATTTTATATCATTTTTGGTACTAACCTATTGACATAGTGCCAAGTGCCAGTTGCTTTTTTTTGCATGTTATTTACATTGCAGGAAATCAATATCAAACGGAGTCCAAACACCGTGAAACTTTTTGTGGATTTTTATGGACCAGA
>NC_041382.1:381973507-381995650 GCF_002162155.2 Triticum dicoccoides | reverse complement strand
GGTGGGTTGTTCCCACCTCGGTGGCCTCCCGCACCCCCTCTTTACCATATAAATTCCCAAATATTCCGAAAACCCTCGGATTTAACCTATATCAGAAGTTCCGCCGCTGTGAGGCTCTGTAGCCACCGAAAACCAATCTAGACCCCGTTCCGGCACCCTATCGGAAGGGGGAATCATCTCCGGTGGCCATCTTCATCATCCCGGCGGCCACCACGATGAGGAGGGAGTAGTCCACCCTCGGGGCTGAGGGTTTGTACCTGTAGCTATGTGTTTAATGTCTCTCTCTCTCTCTCTCTCGTGTTCTTGAGATGTCACAATCTTGATGTATCGCGGGCTTTGTTAATATAGTGGATCATATGGTGTTTCCCCCTCTCTATCTTGTTGCGATGAATTGAGTTTTTCCCTTTGAGATTTTGTTGTTATCAGATTGAATACTTTTATGGATTTGAGAACACTTGATATATGTCTTGCATATGAATACTCGTGGTGACAATGGGGTATCATATTGATTCACTTGATATGTGTTTTGGCACTCAACTCGCGGATTCCCGCGGTGACATTGGGGTAATCTATGCATAGGGGTTAATGCACGTTCTCGTCTTTTGTTTCTGCGATAGAAATCTTGGGGCACTCTTTGAAGTTCTTTGTGTTGGATTGAGTATTACGAATCTGAAATTATTTGGTCTTTTTTTAGTACAAACTCTTGGATAGATCGATCGGAAAGAATAGCTTTGAGGTGGTTTCGTACCCTACAAACGATTTCTTCTTATGTTCTCCGCTAGATAGGAACTTTGGAGTGATTCTTCGTTACACGTTGAGGGATGGTTATATGATCCAATTATATTAGCATTGTTGAGAGATTGCACTAGCAAAAGTACGGACCCTAGGCCTCATTTTTAAGCATTGCAATACCATTTTTGTGCCCGTTTACTATTTGCTACCTTGCTGCTTTTATTTATTCAGATTATAAAAATATATTTCTAGCATGCATATGACACTTTTATCACCATCTCTTCGCCAAACTAGTGCACCTATACAATTTGCCATTGTATTAGGTGTGTTGGGGACACAAGAGATTTCTTGTATTTGGTTACAGGGTTGTTTGGGAGAGACCATCTTCATCCTACGCCTCCCACGAATTGATAAACGTTAGGTCATCCACTTGACGACAAATTGCTACTGTCCTACAAAACTCTGCGCTTGGAGGCCCAACACGTGTCTACAAGAATAAAGTTGCGTAGTAGACATCAAGCTCTTTTCCGGCACCATTGCCGGGGAGGTGAGTGCTTGAAGGTATATCTTTAGATCTTGCAATTGAATCTTTTAGTTTCTTGTTTTATCACTAGTTTGGTTTATAAAAGAAAACTACAAAAAAATGGAATTGAGGTTGCATCATATTATTCATCTTTATAATGTATTTCGTGAAAATGATGGAAAGGAAAATTGTGCTCAATTGATAGAAGAAGAATTCAATAGAATGTTTGATATAAATGATGAGCATGATTGCAATGTTGTTAGTATGAATTCTTTGAATATCCATGATGCTAATGATATGCAAAGCCATAAGCTTGGGGATGCTATGTTTGATGAAGATGAAATTTTTAGTCCCCCAAGATTTGATGTGGAAATTTGTTATAATGATTTCATGCCTCCTATTTATGATGATTATAATGATGAAAGTGTATTTGAAGAGGTCATGACTTTATTTAGTGATGAATCCACCACTTTGGATAAGGTTTCAATTGACTATGATAACAAAGTTGCTATTTATGATGATTATGGTGATGACATGTATGCTATAGAGAATAATGATAACCATGAAACTTGTCATCATGATTTTAATTTTCACTCTCATGATAGTTATTTTGTTGAATTTGCTCCCACTACTATTGATGATAAGAAATTTGCTTATGTGGAGAGTAATAAGTTTTCTATGCTTTTGTGTCATGAAAAGAATGCTTTTATGTGAGGGTTATATTGTTGAATTTCTTCATGATGATACTGAAAATTATTATGAGGGAGGAACGTATGCTTGTAGGAATTGCAATAATATCAAGTTTCCTCTCTATGTGTTGAAAAGCATGAAGTTGTGCCTGTTTTGCCTTCCTATGCTAGTTGATTCTTGTTCCCATAAGTTGCTTGCTCACAAAATCCCTATGCATAGGAAGTGGGTTAGACTTCAATGTGCTAGTCACATGCTTCATGATGCTCTTTTCTTGTTTCAATTATTTACTTTTATGCGAGCATCATTGAAATCATCATACCTAGCTAAAAAGGCATTAAAGAAAAGCACTTGTTGGGAGACAACCCAACATTTACCCCTACTGTTTTTGTGTGTTAACGTGATTAGGTCACTGTAGTAATCATGTTTTGTTGTTTCCGTTTCAATAAAGTGCCAAGTAAGACCTTTGGGATGGTCTATGGCGATAGTTAATTTGATCTTACTGAAAAACAGAAACTTTTGCGTTCAAGAAAATAATTCCCATTTTTAACAGAAGCATGATAAAATGCTGATTCGTTTTGCAGAACATTAATAGACAAATTGCCCAGGTTTTCCTAATTTTTCAGAATTTTTGGAGTAACAGAAGTATGGTTGGAGTACATATTACTACAGACTGTTCTGTTTTTGACAGATTCTGTTTTCAATGCATAGTTTTCTTGTTTTCTAGTTTCTATGACTTATATTGCTCAATATAAATTGTGGTAATGATATGCTACAGTAGGCATTGTATGGAAATAATTATTAATCTTGTCTTTGATAGTACCAAAGTGAAATGGTCTGATCTTTATCATACTAACCTATCTCACGAAGTTTTGTTAACTTTTGTGTGATTGAGGTTTTCAAGTTTTGGGTGAGATGTCGATATGAGGAGAATAAGGAGTGACAAGACCCTAAGCTTGGGGATGCCCAAGGCACCCCAAGGTAATATTCAAGGAGTATCCAAGCAACTAAGCTTGGGGATGCCCCGGAAGGCATCCCCTCTTTTGTCTCCAATATTATTAGTAACCTCACTTGGAGCTACACTTTTATTCGTCACATGATATGATGTGACCGTAAATGCAAGAGATAATCCTCCAAACATGTTACAAATTGGCTCTTTTAACTTTGAGGTGCCGCCAACTGAACCGGAGAAGGATGCAGTGAAGCCAAACTTCAGAACCCCTCCAAACTGAAGTAATATTGGTACTATTTTCATGTCCGGTGGAGTAGTTCCAATTGTACGAGCAAAGCTATTCTTTTATTATTTTAAATTATGTGATCAGCGTGGCCGGTGATCAACGTGGCCGTATTGATTAATTAGCGTTATAATTAAAAGAGTACTACCCAGGACAGAGGTCCTCATACAAGTTTGTTATTAGGTAGTTTAGTTTTTTTCTCCGACATGTAAAAGGAGAGGATCTAGCGTGTTAGTTCGGGTCAGATTGGTCAGAGTATTTTAGGGCTTACGGCTGGTGGAGTCTTCAATATAAAAGTAGCTCCCATCTTGTATTCGGAGGCAGGTTGAATTTTGAGGTTTATACATCTAGTATGAAGTGGCCCTCTTGACGTTCGTTTTGTTTATCTTTGTGAAATTTTCTAAATTGAATATTTTACTTTGGCAAGAGGATTCTAGTGCGTACACTGAGAATTTTCTAGCTATTGGCTCGAGGTCCGTCGTCACCGACGGGTTACGCGCTGGTTACGCCTACCACGACGGGAGGTTCCTTGTGTGTCGAGGAATTGTCCATTGGTCGTCATCACCCCGTCTTCAGGTTACGCGTACTGTTCGCTTAATTGGGAGATTTTACCGTGGATTTTGGAGGAGTTCGTTGCATCGTAAAAGATCGGGCCGAATCTGTGGCGCGTTTCAGGTCGTGCCTACATCAAGTGCGGTATCAGATTACTGGGTTTATTTCGGTGCAAATTTTCTCTTTAATTTGTTCATACAGATTCTAAAACTGCGATGAGGATGGAGTATTATTTTGATGGTGAGATGTCCCAATGTGAGAAGGATCCGTCACGAGCCCTTTCATGGTTTCAAATCTACACAAAAGTGAAGGTTGGGCCAACTACTTGTGCTGCAATGTTTGGTCATTCTTCAGAAATAAATTTGGTGAGACAAACCTTGGTTGATGCATTGAAGCTAGTAGTAATAGAGCATCCAGACCCATATAAGCTCAGATGGCAGGGAAAATTTGTGACAATAAAACACCAAATAGACATGACTTTTGGATTTTGTGGATTTACAAATTCAGTTTTCTGTGATGTTCTTCCATATCATATGTATACGTGTAGCTTGATACTTGGTAAATCTTGGACAAAAAAGAGGGAGCTACAGATTGATAAATCTGGCTATTTTTCTTGGAGGAAATTTCAGTTTTTTCGTAATGGTCAATGGATTTATTTTTAAGCATACTCTTCCGAACAATATTTGGAAGATCGTAAGAGAAGAGACCGAGCACATGCTGCAATTAATGCAAAGAAAGAAGTAGAGCAGATCTTGCTAGAAAAGAAAAAGGCTGAGGATAGTCTTGTTGGAACTGGAAATATTTCTTCGCATGAGAAGAACAAAGAGAAACCAGCAGTATCAACGAGTGGGCTGAATATGCAACTTAAGAGAGTACATGATGAAGATAGCATGGCAGTGAGCGGAGGTCAGCACACAAGTTTATTTCAGACTCAGTGTGACATTAAGGGTACATCATGCAAGTTAATAATTGATGGCGGTAGCTGCACTAATGGCATTAGCAAGATGTTGGTGGAGAAGCTTGGTTTGTCGACATGGCGATATGATGAACCATGTCATTTGGAGTGGTTGAACAATTGTGGGAAGCTCAAAATTACACATAAGGCACGTGTAGCATTTTCTGTTGGGCAGTATGTTGATGAGGTGGAATGTGATGTTTTGCCAATGAAAGTCTGCGGTTTGTTACTAGGCCGACCTTGGCAGTATGACCGCCATGTCCAACATGCTGGAAGGACCAACACATACACACCTATTCATAATGGAAACCAAAGGACACTTAAATCTATGAATGAGAAATTAATTCGCTCAGATGTGATATTGATAATGCGAAAGAAGACGGCTCCCAAGAACAACATGAAACCAAAGACGGTTTCTCTTCCAGTGAAGGAGGATGATATTCTTTCAGTAAAGGACTCTAGAGTTACCATGAAGCCGAGGATGGCTTCATTTCAAGGGAGAGAGGATGATGTGACCATAAATGAAAGAGATAATCTTCCAAACATATTACAAATTGGCTCTTTTAGCTTTGAGGTACCGCCAACTGGAGAAGGATGCAGTGAAGCCAAACTTCAGAACCCCTCCAAACTGAAATAATATTGGTACTATTTTCATGTCCGGTGGAGTAGTTCCAATCGTACGAAGAAAAGTTATTCTTTTATTATTTTAAATTATGTGATCAGCGTGGCCGGTGATCAACGTGGCTGTATTGATTAATTAGCCTTCTAATTAAAAGAGTACTACCAAGGACAGAGGTCCTCGTACAAGTTTGTTATTAGGTAGTTTAGTTTTTTCTTCTCTGAGACGTAAAAGGAGAGGATCTAGCGTGTTAGTTTGGGTCAGATCGGCCAGAGTATTTTAGGGTTTACGGCCGGTGGAGTCTTCAATATAAAAGGAGCCCCCGTCTTGTATTCAGAGGCAGGTTGAATTTTGAGGTTTATACATCTAGTATGAAGTGGCCCTCTGGGCGTTCATTTTGTTTATCTTTGTGAAATTTTCTAAATTGAAGATTTTACTTTGGCAAGAGGATTCTAGTGCGTACACTGAGAATTTTCTAGCTATTGGCTCGAGGTCCGTCGTCACCGACGGGTTACGCGCTGGTTACGCCTACCACGACAGGAGGTTCCTTGTGTGTCGAGGAATTGTCTGTTGGTCGTCATCACCCCGTCTTCAGGTTACACGTACTGTTCGCTTAATTGGGAGATTTTACCGTGGATCTTGGAGGAGTTCGTTGCATCGTAAAAGATCGGGCCGAATCAGTGGCGCGTTCGAGGTCGTGCCTACATCATGATATGTGTTTTTCTCGGAGCGTCATTTTATTTTGTTAGGATTTCTTGCTATTATTTATAATATGTTTTGCATCTTTCTTTTCAATCAAAATGTCAAGGATAGCCTTTACCATGCTTATCTTGCAAGTATATGAGTTGCTGTTTCAAAACAAAAAGTTTATCGATGTTGCAAAAACTCCCTAGAAAAGTCAGAATGTGATAAAATGTTGAAACTTTTTTCAAAATAATCTCTGATAAACTTTCCACAGTGTGGTAAATTTTGATAATTTTTGAAGTTCAAGAAGTATTGATACTCTTGCATTCTTTACAGACTGTATTGTTTTGGCAGATTGCTGTTATGTTTGCATTATTTGCATATGTTTGCTTGTTTAATGATTCTATTTGAGGATAGGACTATTAAATATGCAGAGGCATTTAGTATGCAATGTTTAGTAATAATTTTAGTGATTTTCTACAGTAGAGAATGATAAGGTTTTTGCATTGGTTTATACTAACTTATCTCACGAGTTCTTGTTGAGTTTTGTGTGGATGAAGCTTTTAAGATTTAGGGAAACCGTGATATAAAAGGAATTAAGGAGACATAAAAGCTCAAGCTTGGGGATGCCCAAGGCACCCACGATAATATTTCAATAATTCTCAAGCATCGAAGCTTGGGGATGCCCCGGTAGGCATCCCACCTTTCTTCATCAACAATTATCGGTTAGTATCGCTTGACCCTAAGTTTTTTCTTCTTCACATGAGCCGTGCTATACTTTAAATGTCATTTTACTTTCATTTTGCTTGCTGTTCTAATAAAATACTTAGATCTGAAAGTTTTAAATAAGATAGAGTCCTCGCATAGCTATCTATTTACTTAACTACTCGATTGATCTTCACTTATATCTTTTTGGAGTAGTTTGTCATTTGCTCTAGCGCTTCACTTATATCTTTTTGAGCACGGTGTGCTTTAGTATTTTTTAAGAAATTCTCTCTTGCTTCACTTAGATTAATTTGAGAGAAAGAAATATTATGCTCATGATCTTCACTTAGATTTGTTTGAGCTTATCAAAAGCAACACATGAAAATTAGTTCCAAAGTGATAGATATCAAGAAGGATATAATAAAAACTTTCATGAAGATCACTGGACAAAATAAACTTGATTCCTTGTAATAGTTTTGAGGTATGATGATGTGATATGTGAGTCATGTTGATGAGTAATTATGCTTTAGTAAGAATATTGGTGTTAAGGTTTGTGATTCCCTATGCAAGCACGAAAGTCAATAGTTATGCAATGAAATTACATCCTACTTGTGGTGCATTATTCAGTGTTAATTATGCTCAATGCTCGCTTATGAGATTATTCGTTTCTTGGTTGGTCGCTTCTCAATCTTTTGCTAGCCTTCATTTTGCACTAAGTATGATCACTACTTGTGCATCCAAAATCCTTTAAACCAAATTTGCCACATGAGTCCACTATACCTACCTATATGTGGTATTCTTTTGCCGTTCTAATAAAATTTCTATGTGCTACCTCTAATTTTGAAAATAAATTTCTCTTTTGTGTGCTCGTACCGCTCATGAGGCGGTGAGGGGTGGACAATATTTTCCATGCTAGATGTGTTATTCTCACGATGAGTGTTTATTCACTTGTTATTTCACGAGAGTAAGGCAAAGGTATTAGGGATGCCCAGTCCCGAAATGAAAAATGAATTTACTTTATGTTGTCAAATAATAAATTTCGTGGAAAGTGTTGGTATGGAAGGCACCCGTGGATACAGTTAGCCATGGAAAGCGAAAGTATGGTGGAAAAAGGAATAAACTTTATTTTCTGTTTGGGAACCGCCTATGATATATCTAGCATGGAAAGTGTTGGGAGCTCTAAGTTGTTTTCGTTGGTGGGAAAAGTATGCCTCTCAAAATGTTTTTACCTCTCAATTTTCTCTTTGAGCTCTGGCACCTCTACAAATCCCTACTTCCCTCTAAGAAGGGTCTTTCTTTTACTTTATGCAGTTTTTATTTTCAATTTGAGTCTCCATCTTCTCTTATAAAGCACCAACTAGGGGGCACTATGATCGTACTTGAGTATCGGGTGTAGCTAATATGCGAGTGTGTTTCATGAATGGATCAATGACTGAGCATGATGGGCTAGGGATAACTTATTTTAGCGTTGATATTTTGAAAGACATGGTTGCTTGTTGGTATGCTTGAGTATTTAAGTCCTCATGTCAAAACTAGACTATTGCTTTGAACCACATAAAAGTCCAAATATCCACGCTATAAAGAAAAGAATATGAGATGACATGTTAGGCAGCATTCCACATCAAAATTTCTATTTTTATCATTTACCTACTCGAGGATGAGCAGGAATTATGCTTGGGGGTGCTGATACGTCTCTAACGTATCTATAATTTTTGATTGTTCCATGTTGTTATATTATCATTCTTGGATGTTTTATAATCATTTTATAGTCATTTTATATCATTTTTTGGTACTAACCTATTGACATAGTGCCAAGTGCCAGATGCAGCTTTTTGCATGTTTTTTACATCGCAGGAAATTAATATTAAATGGAGTCCAAACATCATGGAACTTTTTGTGGATTTTCTATGGACCAAAAGACCACCAATGGGCCAGAGCAGCACCTGGGGGTGCCCCGAGGGGGGCACAACCCACCAGGGCGTGCCTGGGGGCCCAGGCGCGCCCAGGTGGGTTGTGCCCACCTCGGTGGCCTCCCGCACCCCCTCTTTACACTATAAATTCCCAAATATTCCGAAAGCCCTCAGGGTTGACCTAGATCAGAAGTTCCGCTGCTGCATGGCTCTGTAGCCACCGAAAACCAATCTAGACCCTGTTCCGGCACCCTGCCGGAGGGGGGAATCATCTCTGGTGGCCATCTTCATCATCCAAACGGCCACCATGATGAGGAGGAAGTAGTCCACCCTCGGGGCTGAGGGTTTGTACCAGTAGCTATGTGTTTAATCTCTCTCTCTCTCGTGTTCTTGAGATGTCATGATCTTGATGTATTGTGGGCTTTGTTAATATAGTGGATCATATGGTGTTTTCCCCTCTCTATCTTGTTGTGATGAATTGAGTTTTTCCCTTTGAGATTTCGTTGTTATCGGATTGAATACTTTTGTGGATTTGAGAGCACTTGATATATGTCTTGCATATGAATACTCGTGGTGACAATGGGGTATCATATTGATTCACTTGATATGTGTTTTGGCACTCAACTCACGGATTCCTACGGTGACATTGGGGTAATCTATGCATAGGGGTTGATGCACGTTCTCGTCTTTTGTTTCTCCGATAGAAATCTTGGGGCACTCTTTGAAGTTCTTTGTGTTGGATTGAGTATTATGAATCTGAAATTATTTGGTGTTATTTTACTACAAACTCTGGGATAGATCGATCGGAAAGAATAGCTTCGAGGTGGTTTCATACCCTACAAACGATTTCTTCTTATGTTCTCCGCTAGATAGGAACTTTGGAGTGATTCTTCGTTGCACGTTGAGGGATGGTTATATGATCCAATTATATTAGCATTGTTGAGAGATTGCACTAGCGAAAGTACGGACCCTAGGCCTCATTTTAAGCATTGCAATACCGTTTTCTGCTCGTTTACAATTTGCTACCTTGCTGTTTTTATTTATACAGATTAAAAAAATATATTTCTACCATCCATATTACACTTTTATCACCATCTCTTCACCGAACTAGTGCACCTATACAATTTGCCATTGTATTAGGTGTGTTGGGGATACAAGAGATTTCTTGTATTTGGTTGCAGGGTTGTTTGAGAGAGACCATCTTCATCCTACGCCTTCCACGGATTGATAAACCTTAGGTCATCCACTTGAGGGAAAATTGTTACTGTCCTACAAAACTCTGCGCTTGGAGGCCCAACACGTGTCTACAAGAATAAAGTTGCATAGTAGACATCAGGTTCTTGGATGAGCCCAAATCTATGAGATTGCAATTGTAACATCCCAAAATTCTAAATTTTGGAATGTTATATTAAATAAATAATTGTGATTTTTTGTTTGATTTTTGTGTGAAACTGAGTGGAAATTGAAATTTTTTGATAGTTGAATGAGAGGGAATAAAAGGACTTTCCCAAAAATTTCATCTTGCATTTTGATCTCCTTGAGTTCAAATTCATTTCATTACAAAACCCTAGAGTGAAGATAATATGACCTCTTCCATTTAAAGAAATGAAAAGGGGTTTGAAAATGATTTGAATCCATTTTGAAATATTTCAAACTTAGAAACTTTAAGCAACTCAATGAGTTCATGAGGGAAGATAAAATGACTTCTTCATATTTGAGGAAAGAGAGTTGGAAGTTTCAAAGAAATAAATTGGAAGTCACTTTGAAGTTATTTGAAACTCATTTTTCCATTTGAAGTTGTTTGAAATTCCAAATTCAAATCCAATTGGGAGTTATTTGAGTTTCTTTTTAAAATATTTCTCTCCTAAAAATAAATAAATGGAAATAAGGGTAAAATGATTCCCTTCAATGGAAAATTAGGAGAAAATAAATTTGATATCATTTTGCTATTTTAAAAATGATTTTTATAGATTTTAAATACATCAGTAGCACTCTTTGACTTTTATGAATTTTTTTGGAATTTATTTGAACTTGGAAAATAGTTCATCTTATTCTTGGTATTTTTCTAAGCATTTTGGTATATAATATGCCTATATAGTTTTTTTATTACTCAGTTTGTTTGTTTTTCTGTTTGAAAAAAAAGAAAAAACTTTTTATTAAAAAAACGCACGCACGCGCTGGCCAGCCGGCCCAGCAGCCACCCAGCCGCGCGGCCCACTGGCCAACTGGCCAGCTGGCCCAGAGCCCCGACCGGCCAGGCCGTCCCAGGCCTGCTCGCGCCCGAGAGCCAGCGCTCGCTCGCCCGCTCGTCTCTCTCCCTCGCTCATCTCTTCCCTATCGCTGACCCGTGGGGCCCAGCCCGATCCATCGTCCCTAACCTCCCGCTCGGATAAGCACGCAGCACCGTGCGCGCACGCCGCAACCGCCACACCTCGCCTTCGGGGATAAGGCTTATCCCGCAGCCCCAAGCACCCCTCTCTGCGCCTATATAAGCCTCGTAGCCCCCTCTCTCCATCCTGCCCACTTGCTCGTCCTCTCGCCGCTCCTACCGCCCGCAGTTGCCGCTTGGATCTCGCCGGCTGGAGCTACTTTGCCGGAGAAGCTCGTCGGCCGTAAGCCACTATGAGGCCCCAAACTCTATCAACTTGTTCCCCTGCTCCACGCACACCTTGTTGACAACTTTTTGTGGTCTAGGGGACACCGGAGCCATCGCACGGACGACGTCCGAACCACCGGAGTTCGCCGGAGCGCCACCCTTCCTTCGCTCCGTCTCTATCACCCCAACGCGCGTCGCCTCCACCACCGGACAGCCCCCGACGCGCCGGCCCCATTTGTCTTCTTTCCCGCTGCCGAGGACCACCGCAGGCCGTCACCCCGTCGCTGCCCAACGCCGCGCCGCCGTCCCCTGCACATCACTGACGCCGACACTGCCGCTCGCTGTGAGCTTCTCCCCGTTCTGTTTGTTTTTTTGTTTAAAACGGTTAACCAAGGTTTTATTAAACCATGCGGTTTTAGTGAAAAACCAGTCTCTGGTTTTCTTTTTATTTAACCGTGCGGTTTTAGTTTAATCGTGCGGTTTTATTTTATACCGATGTCGTTTTTTTAGTTAGCCGCCGCCGCTGTTTTGCTTAAAGTCTGAGCGTCCGCTGTATAAGCTGCACGGCGAACACCTTTCGGCCACTAGGAATTTGCCACGTGTTAGGGACCTGTTTGTAGTTATTTCTTTTTCTGTTTAGTCCCTGAGTTTTATAGATTAGTCCCTGAACTTCGGATAGCCGTATCTTTTTAACCGTAACTCCAAATTCAGTGAAACCAGCGGCAAATTCTTTGTCATGATTAGATCTACCCAGTAGCATCATGTTTGTAAACTTTTTTCCAAATTAAAATTTGAACTTTATTCAGATTTGAATTCAAACTTCAACTGGCCATATCTCCTAAACTGTAGCTCCGATTGATGTGATTCTTTTTGCACCGTGTCACCATTGCCAAACCCTATCACTTGGATTTATCTCATGATATTTTTCACACATTAGATTCTGTCCATGATAGCTTTACTATTATGCCATGTATGCGCTTTAGTACACATCACATCTTTGCACCCTATGTCACAGGTTGTTTTGCATTTAGGATATTTCCATGCTAGTTAAGTGTGTTGAATGTTCATTTGGTTTTCCAAGACTTTTTACTTTGCATGTTCTTCTTGGTTCTTTGAAATGATTGCTTATGCGAATTCAATGTTGACTTTATAGATTTTCATCGGAGAGTGATGAATAGTTCCATTAAGTAAATTTCTGAGAGCGATATTATCTTCATCAACTATTACCAGGCAAGTTCACATTTGACCATTCTTCCATTTACCTATGTTTTTATTATGCACTTAGTCCTTTGAGGTAGGATTGCATGGTAGGATTTATTGTTGCCAGATGGCTATGCCGTTACCTAGTAGTTCATTTGAGGTAGGTCTGACCTATACATCCTTGTCACCAACGTGTAAGTTTAATTTTGCCTCGCCAAGTGTAGACGTGGAATTGGGAGGTGTTCATGGTGAGACATGAGTGACAAAGTAGTAATCAGGACCAAGACTTGTAAATGAACTACCTGGGCGGTATTTTGTTTGAATGGTGGCGAAGTACATTGGGAGCATGCATGGTTAATCCATGGTGGTGCACCACTAGTGGTCGGCCGCCCAGGCTCAAAGAGATCAATCATATTCTCATGTCTAGAAGCTTACGTGTGCAGCCACAAGCCAATATGGGCTCTGGCTTAGTTGAGTAGTTAGTGTGACCCCTTCCGGGATGGGCTAGCAGATGTAGAATGATGTAGGTGTACCAGCCTATCCATGGGTCAAGGGGGAACATTTTCGAAAGACTATGTCTCGGTCATCCTGTTCTCAAATGCCAGGCAGTGCGAGAACTTCAAGGGAGGCGATCGAGTCTTGTGGGGAAAAGTGCGCAAACCTCTGCAGAGTGTTAAAACCTAATCGATTAGTCGTGTCCCCGGTTATGGACAACTTGAGCATCTAGTAGTGGAAATGCTGGGAGATCTCATCACTCTTAATTGAACAGTTGGGTTTTAAATGAAACTTTGGGAATGGATTAAGTTGGGTTTACCAACTCATACTATGCTATAGTGTAGTGGTAGAATAATATCTTTTATTCTAGGAAAAACTGGCTTTATGCAAAAACTAAACTTAGAGCTTTCCACCAACCAAATTGCATCTACAATAGGTTCATTATTCTTATGATGTGACTTGCAGTACATTCAATGTACTGACCTACAGGGCTGCAACGTCTTATGTTGCAGGAATTTTCTACGATGAGTAAGAGTTACGTTGTAGGGTTACGGTCTACACTCAACTTGCCGTTGGTGTTGATGGACTCCACACCCTTATGTTTGTTTCCGCTGAGACTTATGAGGTATATATATCAGTTTTACGTTATTTATACATGTGATTGCACTTTGATATATACATTGATGTATTGTGTGTGCCAGCATACCGATCCAGGGATGGCACGGATACACAGAGGCTTGACCGATTGAGGTCGGGTCGCTACAGCAATTCACTCACATTTTGAGCAATCTCTACATCACCAAGTTCCTATAATATGGTTGTGGAATACAAGGAAGCATGAACTCACTCAACATATCCTTTGACAATTTCAACATATCAAATTTCATTTGGTATCAAGTTTCATGTTTGTCATTTTGGACACACAAGCGCTCTTCCTTGCAAGAATAACCCATGTAGGAAGATGAACTCAAACTACTAGTGGTGCTCCAAACTCTTGATGAACTACATCAACCTTGAGTATCCAACACAAGTTCGACTACATGATCAAGATCAACACCACAACCCAAGGTATGTCATTCAATATTAGAGAAGCTTTGCCCCTAGTCATGAGTCAAAGCAACTCAACAAGATGTGAATACATCAAAATGCTTAAATTTAAAATAAAAATGGAAACCCCATTTTGAGCTTAAACGATGAGGATGACCTACGATCAAGTGCTATCACTTGACTCCGCAGTCAATATACTCTAACATAGGTCACATTGTCGCCGACCCCTTCTAGATGAAGTTCTCTAGTGTTCTTTTGCTTAGTTGCTTTTTGTACCTGCATATGTTTCTTACTATTTTGTCTCGCTCTAAAACAACAACAAAACTTCATTTAGATCTCTTTTATATTTTTATTCTATGTTTAATTCATTTGCAAATCTTTCTGCTAATTCCTTGCAAATCCTTGTGAGATTTCATTTGCCAAGTGAGTTGAATTTACAATTTTTTACTCTGTATTGAACTCGGCCCCTCCGATCCAAACCCATTGGCTCGACCAAAACACAAGGTATCCTTGTAAAAAATTCATCGGTACAATCGACATGGACTGACTCGGTCTCACCGATCGGGACCTTCCGTGACTCTGTCATCTCGGCGTCACTGACGGAAAATGAATCGGTTTCACCAATTTCAACTCTGAGAAAACATTTTGCCATTTCTTACTGCCTATTCTTTTTAGCTCCACTCAATGACTCTTCCCTCTATAAGTATCATGAAATACCTACTACTTTGTTGTGTCTCTCAAGGACCACACCTACTTGACTCATGCTCCAGAAGTGCCCTTCTTGGAAATTGATGTCAAAGGGGGGAGAGCACGTCAAAGCTTATCACATGGGCACATCTAAGCTCTTCCAGATGCTTGTTAACAAAGAGGAGAGAAGTCACATGTCTTTAAGAAGGGAAAGACATGTAAATATATCCGATTCTAGCTATTGCTAAGATTCTTTCTTATTGCTTTGATTTTAGTTGATATTACCCTATCTTGCTCTGATTTTACCTCACCCTACCCTATCTTCTCCTATTATCCGATATCAGATTCAGGGGGAGAAAGAGTCCATGTCTAAGGGGAGGAAAATCTTTGGAATTCATTGCACATCTTTAAATCTTTGGGGACATGTCTATATCTAAATGAAGTACTAAGTACTCACCCATTACATGTCATCATAGTCTTGGTATCTTTGTGGTTTCCTAAAATTGCTTTACTGGGGGTGTTCTTGTTTTATCTAACCCTGTTTTCTCAAGTCCACTCTTGTCAAAGTCAGCTCAAGACCACAAGGTAAGTATATGCATCACACTCATGTGCATGATGATCTCTTGCTGATGTACATATTGTTTGCAAGAGGGATGCATAAACATGTAGGTACACTGCTTAACCACATCATTTGCTCTGATGCATATAGCCAAGATACATGTAACTCTTTGCTTGCTCTGACATGATTATGCATTCACATGTTCTTATATTCTATCTTCATATGATTGCATACATGTAGGGGGAGCTTATGCATGTTACATGTTTCTCCAAAGCTTTACCTGCTACTCTTCATATCTTTTACCTAAAGCTTTGATGATGTTGTCATCAATTACCAAAAAGGGGGATATTGAAAGCACAAGTGCTCTGTGGGTGATTTTGGTAATTAATGTCAACATATCTCTTGTTGGACTAATGCTTTTATCTAGTGCATTTCAGACAAGTTCAACAATAGCGTGGAAAGGACAAGAGGATGTGGAACCCCTTCAAAATGCTAAGGACACATATTGGAAAAAGCTCAAGAATCTTCATTTGGTTTTTAGTGATCCAAGATCACATTGAGCCTATAGGAAAGCCAATACTATTAAAAGGGGATGATGTGTTGCTTAATGGTCTACTTGCTCAAAATGCTTAGTGATATTGCTCCAAAGCCCTCAACCACTTTCTCATTCCAAATATGTCAAACTCTAAACTCCAACTCGGCTCCATTTATTCTTTCTATCTGGCACCACCGAGTTCATATGAAGCAGCCGCTGCCAGAAACCCTAATAGTTCGATCACATCAACACGGTTCTCGGTCTCACTGAGATGGCCTTGCCAAGTCTCTGTTACTTGTTACAATTATTTCGGTCTCACCGACTTGGCTTGACATTTTCTCTGTTGCCTTATTGCTTCACTTTGGTCTCACCGAGTTGATGCAATCGGTGCCACCGAGTTGATGTTTGCCCTAAGGCCTAGCACATCGGTCCCACCGAGTTGTTTTAGTCGGTCCCACCGAGATTCCTAACATTCAAATTTTGAACTAAATCGGTCTCACCAAGTTCTTCTATTCGGTCTGACCGAGTTCGGTCAAATGTGTGTAACCGTTGTATTTTGTGTGGAGGCTATATATACCCCTCCACTCCCTTCTCCATATGTGAGAGAGCCATCAGAACGTGCCTACACTTCCATCATATATTTTCCGAGAGAGAACCACCTACTCATGTGTTGACATCAAGATATACCAATCCTACCACAAGAATCTTGATTTCTAGCCTTCCCCAAGATGCTTTCCGCTCAAATCATCTTGCCACCATATCCAAATCTGTGTGAGAGAGTTGAGTGTTGGGGAAACTATCATTTGAAGCACAAGAGCAAGGAGTTCATCATCAACACACCATCTATTACGTTTTGGAGAGTGGTGTCTCTTAGATTGGGTAGGTGTCGCTTGGGAGCCTTCGACAAGATTGTGGAGTTGAACCAAGTTTGTAAGGGCAAGGAGATTGCCTACTTCGTGAAGATCTACCCGAGTGAGGCAAGTCCTTCGTGGGCTATGGCCATGGTGGGATAGACAAGGTTGCTTCTTCGTGGACCCTTCGTGGGTGGAGCCATCTGTCGACTCACACAACTGTTGCCCTTCGCGGGTTGAAGTCTCCATCAACGTGGATGTATGATAGCACCACCTAGAGGAACCACGCCAAAAATCTCCGTGTCTTCATTGCATTTGCACACCCCAATCCCATCCCTTTACTTTCTTGCAATTAGCATGCTTTACTCTTTCCACTACATATACTCTTGTCATGCTTGCTTGAAATGTATTGTGAATGCTTAAACTTGTGCTAAAACTCCACTTTAACTTGAAGAACCTAAAAGTTGCCACTTTTACTTGTTGAGGGTCTAATCACCCCCTCTAGACCCCTCTTCTCGATCCTTTGAAAAATCCCTCATATTTTCAGAAAGAGTCTATGTAAGAGCTTTGTTTAGCAAGTTCACATACTCAACAATCATTTAATCTTCTATGATTACCGACACTCAAGGCATATTTATAGATCAAAACTTTCAGTCAGACACATAAAAAGATAGGGGCTTACGGTTTCGCCTCCCAACTATTTACCCCAAGGGTAATGTCAACAATAATAACTGATGATCACCTACATTCAACGGGATATATATATCTGGATCCATCCACCACATGATGTTTGATACTAGAGAATACATAGAGCAGAATAGGGATGAACAGTATTGACTCTTGCATAAAAATAAATACATGAAAGTAAAAGATAGGCCCTTCACAGGGGGAAGTAGAGGTTGTCATGCGCTTTTTGTTTCTGGATGTTCAAACTCTTAATGTAAAGGAACATCGCTTTATATTGCCCCTTGTGATATCAACCTTTATTATGCAATCTATTGCTTTTATTTCTTCACCATCAGTAGACGTACAAAGCTTATTCTCCCTTACAATAAAAGATCGTACATATTGAGGAGCAATTTTTATTGCTTTATGCACCGATGACAACTTATTTGAGGGATCTTATTCAATCCATAGGTAGATATAGTGGACTCTCATGACATGAAACTGGGTTTAAGGGTTTTGGATGCACGATTAGTATCTCTACTTAGTGTGAATTTTGGCTAGCAAAAGATCCTAGACAAGCACCACATGTTAGAGGATCTATGACAATATAACTTCTATGTGAATATAAGCAATCATAACTCATTACGTTGTCTTCCTTGTCCAACGTCAACTAATTTATATAGAATATTTGATGAGGGCTCACAATCATAAAAGGTGTCCAAGATAGTATATTTATATGCGAGACCTCTTTTACTTTATTACTTTTTTTATGGATTTCACCAATGACCAATGCTATGTTTGTCAACTTCCAACAAATTTGATCAACTATACTTCTTTATGTGAAGTCATTACTCCCCATGGGATTAGCATATGATCTTTCCATTCTTTTATTATTTTTCATTGATAAGATTGAAACAAGAAAACAAAGAAAAACTCAAACTACTTTTTATTATATAACTCCCACACAATTACATAGATATATAGATCACTAAACAACCACTCGAAAATAGATCAAACTAAAACTTTTATTCTTCTAAATCATGAAATAACCAGGGATCAAACTAAGATAGATAATGATGATAAAAGTGATGGCGATACGATACCGGGGCACCTCAACCAAGCTTGGCACCAGCCAAGGGTGGTGTCCATACCCATGTACTCAGGTCTCCTTCTTCGGGGATGGTGGTGGTGATAGTGTAGGCTTGCCCTTCATAATGTTCATCAAGATCTCCTTCAAACTCAGAATTTCTCGAAGCACATGACGGATGATCTCAACATTCTTCTGCACTTCAGCCATGATATGATTATTCTCCAAACCCCAAGCATTATTACCTGCATCACTTTCACTTGGACAAGAGATGTCCCATTTGGATGGTATGTGCATACGAGGAGTATTCTCAATCCATAATTGTGAACCAAGTTATGAAAGTTGTTCCAATGTAACCTATGTAAGGGCCTCCTAGGGGCAAATCCATCTTGTAGCTCTTGGCTTCCTTGGTTACTTGTAGTCCCCATGCCTGATGGGGATTTGATACGTCACTGTCTTCGGAGAAGAGGGTGTTCAAGGAGAGGTCCGATCTTCACGGTGTAGGATCAATAAATGGATGGGATAACTAGCTTCAAGCAGCCGAAAAATGGAAAATAAGAGATTATGACCCGACGAGGAGGAAGCTCACTGAAGCTTGCAATCCAAACATTCGCCGGTCCACAACCCGCGATACTACCCCACACAACCACACTCAAGTCATGGAGCACGGGATAGGTGCAATCCGCAAGGGAAACCACGAACTCTAACCCACACAACACGATCTAGTCATGGAGCATGAATTAGGAGCAATTTCTCAATGAATCATGAGAATAAGGGTAACAAGAGCTCTCCCATCTAAGGAGGAGTCTATGTCTTTGGTCTTTGATAGAAATGGCAAAAGTCCCCAACTAAGGGAAGAGCTAGCCTATTTATAATCGGGACAACCCCCTGGATAGGTGTGGAAACAAACTAGATTTGGGAACCAGTTTAGGTGTGAAAGAGAACCAGCTTCGGTTTGACTAAATGTCTTCGAGACTTAATGAGGCAGCTTCTGGGAAACTCTCATTGGAGGTGGTTGGCAGTTCCCGACCAAACATTGTTCACTGGAGTCAAACAATGTTTCCTTCAGCAGCATAGTCGAGTTCTAGAAACCTGTCGTAAGTTGGGATATCCAAACTCATGCAAAACATTGTTTTGTCAGAATTGAAACAATGTTTCTTCAGCAGACAACTCATTTCTTCATGAACTCCTAACTTTGTTTCTTCACCATAAAACATTGTTTTGCACGGACTGATTTGTGTTTGGCCTTCTTCGATATTGCACCTGAATTCAACCAACAACAAAGGAGGTGAAAGCACAACCATGTTTTCAAGGTCAAATGATAAACTTAAGTTAGCGTTCACCTGATCATGTATTTGCATTGCGCTACTTCTTGTGACTGGACCATTGATGATTGTGGATGTGGTATCCATGGCTGGGATGTCCTCATCATCCTCCCCCTCTTGAAAAGGAGTCATCCATGACTTTAAGGGTTGAATGGTTTTCATGTCCTTATCATCCTCCCTCTCTTGAAAAGGAGTCATCCTCGACTCTAGCTGGTCATCACATAAAAGAAAACCAGTACAAAGAAACAATGCCAAGACTTTATCAAATGCTTAAGTTTAGCTTTCACCTTTACGAACTTCAAATGTTTTGTTCGACTCAGCAATTCTTTCCAGCTAACATTTCCATGGAGTACAAACTTGTAATCAGGAACATCCATGTTTGTATCATCCTCCCCCTCTTGAAGAAAAGTCGCCCTAGACTTCCTTCGGTCTACAAAATAATAGCACAAGGACAATACAAAATATCTTGGCCAAGTAAAAGTCGAATAAGCATATTAAATTTTTAGTTTTATTGTTTCATTATGATTAACAAAAGGATATTGTTTTATGGATGACATAGCAACCATCTTTTCTCTAATTTCATCGCACCAATGCTTCAAGAGTTCATGGGTGCATACCTCTGGGTGCTTCAAGATGAATGATCTCTTTTATTTTACCTCACTAAGTACCTTCATGCCTTTTTGAAGATCACTTACCCCACATGATGTTTCTTTGATGGTGCTCCACGTGCGCCATAATTGTTTATGGATCTCATCCTCCCATCACTGTAGCACGACAGCTAAGTATGATTTTTGCATCTACACATACTTTAAAGAAAGAGAGCTTTGTAAATGGTTAGTAGTTTAATAGTCTTCTCTCCTTTCATTTGGTGGACCACTCATCTCTTTGATATTGTGTATAAACACCTCAAGCTCAGATTTGGTGGACTCACACAACTCGCTACTCCTCTCACTTTGATGGTGTTGTATAATATGTTGTGGTTCACTCATTTCTCTAATCTTGTGGTGGATTACCTCACCCTCATATTTGGTGGACTCACACAATTCACTAATCCTCTCTCGCTGAATGTGAGGTATACATGGGTGGAGATATTCCATCTCTCTAATCACATTTTGAACAATCTGATCCTCACATTTGGTGGACTCACTCACCTCACCTCTCTTATCACTCTGATTATGTGGACTTTTGGGAAGTGAACACTCTTCCTCACATCCGGTGGAGTCGCTCATCTCACCTCTCTTATCATTCTCAATATGTGGATTTTTGGAAAATGGACATTCTTCCTCACATTTGGTGGAGTCACTCAACTCACCCCTCTTAGCACTCTCAATACGTGGAATTTTTGGAAGCAATGCGCCCAAAACCAAGTCGATTTGGTGTTCAATGCCTCACGTCAGGGGCAATCTGGGTGGCACCTCCTTGTGAAGCACATCCCCATACTCCTGCAAAAGATCCAATACAACACTAGGAAGAATTGAGGGTAAGTCATTAGCAGCCAGTAAAGTTTCCTTGTACATGGGTACAAAGAATGGAGCATTAGGTTCTCTCAATTCATGCATATCCCTTTTCCTAGCCATCATAACCAATCCCTATTTTTCTCGGGGCTTGGTCATATTTGGCTGTGGAGCTTTTGGCTGTGGAAACACTCCCTCACTATGTTGGTGGCTCACTCGTTGTGTATGATCACTCTCTCCCTTTTTTCTTCCCTTTTGTTTTCATCTCATCAAGATAGAGTTCTTCGGGTGTCATCGGCAGCGAAGTGAACTTTTCTCCTCTATGGACAAAACATAAGCGATTCGTACACCCGCTGATTTTCACATTTCAGTCGTGCAACCATAATCGTCCTAGAAGCAAGTGACAAATGTGCATGGGTACTACATCACACTCAACTTCATCCTAATATGTCCCCATTGAAATTGGTATTCTCACGCCGCTCATCACCTTTATTGCACCACAATCATTCAACCATTGCATGCGGTATGGATGTGGGTGATGTTTTGTTTGTAATTGAAGCTTCTCGATCATCTCCGTGCTTGCAATATTGTTGCAGCTTCCACTATCAACAATCACTCGACATATCTTGGAGTTGATAAGGCAACATGTGTGGAAAATATTATGCCGCTGTCCCTTTTCATCCTCCACAACCTGGGCGTTAAGTCAATGACATACAACCAAAGCTTCACCATCAAGTTCATGAGATAAAATAGTACCTCCTACTTCACAATCTTGCTCCTCTTCCACTTCATCATTGCCACCTTCAGGGTCACTTTCAAACTCCCATTCACCTCGTTCATTGATGATCATAGTTCTTTTGCTTGGACATTCTGAAGAAATATGACCTCTTCCTTTGCACTTGTGGCATTGAATGTCGCTGATGCGTGTAGGACTCTTTTCTGGAGGTGGAGCAGAGGATACTCCTGCTGTAGCTTATGACCTCTTTTCTTGATTGCGAATTCACACTTTGCTAGGTGAACCTCGGTTGGGGGGCATGCA
>NC_041382.1:381947972-381973271 GCF_002162155.2 Triticum dicoccoides | reverse complement strand
GAACCTCGGTGGGGGGATGCATTCATAGCTTAGGATTCCCTTCGTGCCAACATGAGGGAGGAGGGGGCTGCTAGCTACTTCACACTTTTCTGGGGTGAACCTCGGTTGGGGGGAGGGGGCATGCATTCATAGCTTAGGGTTTCCTTTCGTGCCGACACGAGGGGGGTGTGGGCAAGCAATACCGTGCGCTTTGCGAGAGAGGTGCCACATCGAAGTTGCATTTGATATTTGAAAATCAAACCACCCTTTTGATACATAAATTTGGTCCACATGAAAGTGTGTTCGTGTTCTGACCCTCTCCCGCATCATTTTTTTGCCAAATTTGTGAACATTAGATAAGTCGGATGACGCAATAGACACGTTCACTCAAACTAACCGTGTGCCACGCCGGTGCACCTGTCACGCACACATCCACACAGTACATTGGGCTCCACGAGGCTCCCCCTCTCAAAAATATCTGCCCGCCTCGAGGGTTTTTCTGTTTCATAACACATAGTTGTTATCTCTAGACCGTGTGCGATGTTTCTTGTTCCCAATCCCGCATGCATCCCTAGAAAATATCTGCCCGCCTCGAGGGTTTTTATATTTCATAACACACGGTTGTTATCTCCGGATCGTGTGCGATGCACCATCATCAAAATTTTCAATAGCCCGACATTTCAATCCCACGTTTGACTCCTACATAGTAAAATTTTCTGTACCCACGTCATTTCCTCAAACACTCTGTGCCCCCATCCACACACACACACCCACCCACCAAAACCTTCCCAAGCGTGTGCGTGCGCGCGCACACACACACCCTCCCTCGCTTGAAACCCTAGCAAGGTCCCCGCCACCGCTGCCGCCGCCATCGCCGCAAGGCCTCCATTGTCAACATCTGCCGGTTTGCCCGTGCAGCTTACCCACCGATCTCCATACCCATGCCGCCCTGAGTTTCTTAGATGACGCCTGCCAAATGCCCCCTTTCCCACAGATCCCCATCCCCATCCCTCACTCCAAAGCGTCACAGCCTAACCCCGGCTATGCTTCCCGTGGAGCTCGAGGAGCGACTGGCCAAAAAGAGGTGTATAGCGGTCTCTTCGCCCGACGTTGCCGAGGAAGCTGACGACCATTACTGGCAGCAGGAACTCAAGCAGCGGGCTAGAGTATGCGAGCATGTCTCGTCCGCCGGCTACGACATAGAGGTCATCGATAGAGATGGCCTGAGGCAGGCTATGTCACAAGTTAAGTGGCCCACACCCAACCCATCGGGTTCAACCGCTGTCGATCTCATCCATGGCCCCGCCACTGATCTCCTCTCGCTCGTTGTCAATAATTATCCATTCTACATAGCCATCGAGCCCCTTTTGTCATTTCTGAAGGACACGTTCTGCGACACTAGCTTGGGATCCACAGCTTCCAAGTCAGACCTCATCGATGGCGACCACGAGGAGGGCACCCTCTCTGGCTCTTCCAAGGGGAAAGAGCCCATATGCTCTTCCAAGGGGAAAGCGCCCGTCTGCGACATCAGGGAGGGCACCCTAGAGCCATGCTCTTCCAAGAGGAAGGAGCCCATCTGTGACAACATGGAGCGCATCCAGGTTCCGTGCTCTTCCCACGGGAGCGAGCCCATCTGTGACAAGTGAGGAAACCCATGATTTGTTTTGATGTGCCTCTTCACACGGGGAAACCCATGATTTGTTTTGTCGAGTCCCTTTTGTAGTGTAGTGAGAATATGTCCAGTTTTAATTGCTATATCTGGTTGTTTGCAGTATGCCTTGTTTATTTCAGTTGTTCACATTGTGATGCTCTATATATGCAATTATTTACTGTGCAGTACATTTCATCAATCCAGTTTTAAACATACCGATAGGAATGCATATATTTGCTTGCTGTTAAGCCTGTTATCGTTAGGATATGCCACTTTTAAAGTTTTTTGATTTTTTGGTTGTTCGTAGTTAGCATATGTCCAGTTTCAAATGCTATATTTGGTTGTTCCTAGTATGCCTTGTTTATTCCAGTTATTCACAACGTGATGTTCTATATGTGCAAGTATGAATTGTTGTGTGCTAGCTCTTGAGCTTGCGTTGGTTTTCCCTTGAAGAGGAAAGGGTGATGCAGCACAGTAGCGTAAGTATTTCCCTCATTTTTGGGAACCAAGGTATCAATCCAGTAGGAGATAGCACACAAGTCACCTAGTACTTGCACAAATAAACAAGAACCTCACAACAAACGTGATAAAGGGGTTGTCAATCCCTTCACGGTCACTTATGAGAGTGAGATCTGATAGAGATAATAAGATCAATATTTTTGGTAGTTTTGTTGTATAGATTGGAAAATAAAGATTGCAAAATAGAAATATCAATATGATAGGAAGACAATATGATGGCAGATAGACCCGGGGGCCATAGGTTTCACTAGTGGCTTCTCTCAAGATAGCAATTTCTACGGTGGGTGAACAAATTACTGTCTAGCAATTGATAGAAAAGTGAATAGTTATGAGAATATCTAGGCATGATCATGTATATATGCATCAGGTCCGCGACAAGTAGACCGAAACGATTCTGCATCTACTACTATTACTCCACACATCGACCGCTATCCAGCATGCATCTAGAGTATTAAGTTCATAAGAACAGAGTAACACATTAGGCAAGATGACATGATGTAGAGGGATAAACTCAAGAAATATCATATAAACCCCATTTTTTTATCCTCGATGGAAACAATACAATACGTGCCTTGCTGCCCCTGTTGTCACTGGGAAAGGACACCACAAGATTGAACCCAAAGCTAAGCACTTCTCCCATTGCAAGAACTATCAATCTAGTAGGCCAAACCAAACTGATAATTCGAAGAGACTTGCAAAGATATTTAAATAATGCATAAAAGATTTCAGAGAAGAATCAAATATTTTTAATAGATAATCTGGATCATAAACCCACAATTCATCGGACCTCGACAAACACACCGCAAAAAGAATTACATCGAATAGATCTCCAAGAGAACCGAGGAGAACTTTGTATTGGGATCCAAAGAGAGAGAAGAATCCATCTAGATAATAACTATGGACCCAAAGGTCTGTGGTAAACTACTCACACATCATCGGAGAGGCTATGGTGTTGATGTAGAAGCCCTCCGTGATTGATTCCCCCTCCGGCGGAGCGCCGGAAATGGTCCCAAGATGGGATCTCACGGGTACAAAAGCTTGCGGTGGTAGAAATAGGGTTTCGTGGTGCTCGTGGATGTTTTCGGGGTATATGGGTATATATAGGAGGAAGAAGTACGTCGGTGGAGCTGCGAGGGGGCCACGAGGGTGGGGGCGTGCCTGCCCCCTGGGCGCGCCCCCTTGCCTCGTGGCCTCCTTGCTTCTTTCTTGACGGCCACTCCAAGTCTCCTGGATCATGTTTGTTCCAAAAATAACTCCCCCGAAGGTTTCATTCCGTTTGGATTCTGTTTGATATTCCTTTTCTCGCTCGCTGTCAATAATTTTCCATTCTACATGGCCAAAGAGAGTTATCCCTACCAAATCATATAGTCTGGCTATGCTCCATCTTCACCACACAAAATATTTAAATCATGCACAACCCCGATGACAAGCCAAGCAATTGTTTCATACTTTTGATGTTCTCAAACTTTTTCAATCTTCACGCAATATGTGAGCGTGAACCATGGATATAGCACTATAGGTGGAATAGAATGGTGGTTCTGGAGAAGACAAAAAGGAGAAGATAGTCTCATATCAACTAGGCGTATCAACGGGCTAAGGAGATGCCCGTCAATAGATATCAATGTGAGTGAGTAGGGATTGCTATGCAATGGATGCACTAGAGCTATAAGTGTATGAAAGCTCAACAAAAGAAACTAAGTGGGTGTGCATCCAACTCGCTTGCTCACAAAGATCTAGGGCATTTTGAGGAAGCCCATCATTGGAATATACAAGCCAAGTTCTATAATGTGAAATTCCCACTAGTATATGAAAGTGACAAAATAGGAGGCTCTCTATCATGAAGATCATGGTGCTACTTTGAAGCATAAGTGTGGTAAAAGGATAGTAACACTGCCCCTTCTCTCTTTTTCTCTCATTTTTTATTTGGGCCTTTTTCTCCTTTTTTATAGCCTCTTTTTTTCGTCCGGAGTCTTATCCCGACTTGTGGGGGAATCATAGTCTCCATCATAATTTCCTCACTTGGGACAATGCTCTAATAATGATGATCATCACACTTCTATTTACTTACAACTCAAGAATTACAACTCGATACTTAGAAAAAAAATATGACTCTATGTGAATGCCTCCGGCGGTGTACCGGGATGTTCAATGACTCATGAGTGACATGTATGAAAGAATTATGAAGGTGGCATTGCCACAAATACGATGTCAACTAATCATGCAAAGCAATATGACAATGATGAAGCGTGTCATAATAAACGAAATAGTGGTAGGTTGCATGGCAATATATCTTGGAATGGATATGGAAATGCCATAATAGGTAGGTATGGTGGCTGTTTTGAGGAAAGTATATGGTGGGTTTATGGTACCAGCGAAAGTTGCGTGGTACTAGAAAGGCTAGCAATGGTGGAAGGGTGAGAGTTTGTATAATCCATGGACTCAACATTAGTCATAACGAACTCACATACTTATTGCAAAAATCTATTAGTTATCGAAACAAAGTACTACGTGCATGCTCCTAGGGGGATAGATTGGTAGGAAAAGACCATCGCTCGTCCCCGACCACCACTCATAAGGAAGACAGTCAGTAAATACTTCATCACATAACGGTTCACCATACGTGCATGTTATGGGAATCACAAACTTTAACACAAGTATTTCTAAAATTCACAACTACTTAACTAGCATGACTCTAATATCACCATCTTCATATCTCAAAACAATCATCAAGTATCAAACTTCTCATAGTATTCAATGCACTTTTTATGATAGTTTTTATTATACCCATCCTGGATGCCTATCATATTAGGACTAATTTTATAACCAAAGAAAATTACCATGCTGTTCTAAAGGAATCAAAAAATAATATAAGTGAATCATTAGAGATCATTAATTTCTATAAAATAAAACCACCAGTGTGCTCTAAAAAGATATAAGTGAAGCACTAGAGCAAAATTATCTAGCTCGAAAGATATAAGTGAAGCACATAGAGTATTCTAATAAATTCTGATTCATGTGTGTATCTCCCAAAAGGTGTGTACAGAAAGGATGATTATGGTAAACTAAAAAGAAAGGACTCAAATCATACAAGACGCTCCAAGCAAAACGCATATCATGTGGTGAATAAAAATATAGCCTCAAGTAAAGTTACCGATGGACGAAGACGAAAGAGGGGATGCCTTCCGGGGCATCCCAAAGCTTAGGCTTTTGGTTGTCCTTGAATTTTACCTTGGGTTTCCTTGGGCATCCCCAAGAATAGGCTCTTTCCACTCCTTGTTCCAAAATCCATCAAATCTTTACCCAAAACTTGGAAAACTTCACAACACAAAACTTCAACGGAAAATCTCATGAGCTCCGTTAGTATAAGAAAACAAACGACCACTTCAAGGTACTGTAATGAAATCATTCTTTATTTATATTGGTGTTAAACCTATTGTATTCCAACTTCTCTGTGGTTCATACACCCCGATACTAGCCATAGATTCATCAAAATAAGCAAACAACACACGAAAAACAGAATCTGTCAAAAACAGAACAGTCTGTAGTAATCTGTAGGTTTTGAATAGTTCTGTAAACCCAAAAATTCTGAAATAAATTGGTGGACGTGAGGAATTTGTCTATTAATCATCTGAAAACCTAATCGCACTCTCCAGTAAAAAATGGCAGCAAATCTCGTGAGCGCTAAAGTTTCTGTCTTTTACAGCAAGATCACATAAACTTCCCCCAAGTCTTCCCAAAGGTTCTACTTGGCACAAACACTAATTAAAAGCATAAAACCACATCTAAACAGAATCTATATGAATTTTTTATTACTAAATAGAAACAAAATACAAGAAACAAGAATGAAATTGTGTTGCCTCCCAACAAGCGCTATCGTTTAACTCCCCTAGCTAGGCATTAAAACAAGAATAGATCTAGGTATTGTCATCTTTGGTATGCAATCCATAAGTGGATCTCATAATAGATTCATAATGTAATTTAATTTTATTTCTAGGAAAGTGTTCCATTCCTTTCCTTGATGGAAATTGAAATCTAATATTCCCTTATTTGATATCAATAATTGCACCAATCGTTCTAAGGAAAGGTCTACTAAGAATAATAGGACATGTAGGATTGCATTCTATATCAAGAACAATGAAATCTACGGGCACATAATTCCTATTTGCAACAATAAGAACATCATTAATCCTTCCCATAGATTTCTTAATAGTGGAATTTGCGAGGTGAAAATTTAAAGAACAATCATCAAATTCATGGAAACCTAACACATCACACAAAGTTTTTGGAATCGTGGAAACACTAGCACCCAAATCACATAAAGCAAAGCATTCATGATCTTTAATATTAATTTTAATAGTAGGTTCCCACTCATCATAAAGTTTTCCAGGAATAGAACCCCATGGAGAGGGCTGGTTGAACAGTAGCCGGTGGAGGAGCGCGCGGTGGAGGCTAGATGAATAGGAGCCCGTGGATGAATCGTCGCAGGTGGAGGCTGGAGGAGGTCGACGGTGGATGAACAGTAGCCCATGGAGACAGTCTATGGTGGAGATGAACAGTATCCCGTGGAGTCCTGTTTTGCGGTATGCCCACCCCTCCCGATGAACAGGACCCCCATTTCGACCGTAGCGCTCCAACATAAGTCCGTTTCCTCTGTTTTGTGGTACGCCACACCCCTCCCGATCAACAGGACCCCGTTTCCACCGTAGGAGGTCTGTTTCCTCCATTTTGCGGTATGACAGACCCCTCCTGATGAACAGGATCCTGTTTTGACCATGGCCGATCGAACACAAGGCCGTTTCCTCCTGTCGGCGTTCTGGGAATGGGGGTCCCCAAACTTGCCTGCCTGCGGCCCACGACGTGGCGCTGTAAGGGGGCTGGTACGACCCATCTTCACCAATAAGCAATCAAGACCCTCGAGAGGCGGACGACACAAGACCTCCTCGGGAGCGGCCTCATCAGGCTGGCTCGCGAGGGGCAGAGAGATTAAGGCAAGGCAAAACTCGCGAGGTTCCAATGACGTAAGCCATGACGATCGAGACCAGGCGGGCGCTAGGCGGGCGCCAGCGCGCACAGTGTCCTTATTTCCTCTTTGGCGCTAAGGAGGCAAGCAAAGGGACAAGGCATCAAGCAAAGCTTTCCATATCGGTGCAACGAGACCAAGACCAGCAGAATGGCAAGACGGATGTCATCATGGAGCCCAAGGCGGCGTCACCACCAGAGCCTTTGGCAGGCGAAGACTTCTTTTGTCAGGATAACTTGTACTAGCTATACCCTTTCAAATTGGCCGTTGTTGGCTCCCTTCCCGCTCAATGTTTGGGGAGAGGACCAATGCCTCTATAAATAGGATTAGCCACCACAGTAGGAGAGGGCGAACGAACAGAGCCTCAACCATCTCAACTTGGACTAGATCCAACCCATCCACACACCCACCTAGCACAAGAACACCTCACCTCAGGAGGTTGTTCTTCCCCTTGTACTATTTATCCCCAGCCCGAGAGGCAATCCACCACACCACATTGGAGTAGGGTATTACACCACAACGGTGGCCCAAACCAGTATAAATTTTGTGTCCCTTGTGTTGCGAGCTCGTCAAGCTTGCCTTTGAGATCGTGGCGAGGTTGAGGGAGTGAGTTGGTAGCGGGAGATCTTCGCGCGCACCCCAGTGTTCGAACCTTGAGGGTTTTGCTGGAACCCGAGATCCGACATTTGGCACGCCAGGTAGGGGTGCGCCGGAGCTCTTCTTCCGCCAGTTGATCCGCTTGTTGGTCCCCCGACACTCCACGGCTCCGATGTCCGGCGACTCAAGGACCAACGCTGACTGCTGGGCAGCCTGGCCAGCCCGGGTGGCGCCACCCGCTCAAGAAGACTTCAACCCAGCGCCCCAGGCAGCACGCGCAGCATGAAACACTGCGGGGCATGGGGGACGTGGTCACCCACCGTCCGCCCTTACTCCACGGCAAGTGCGGGCAGCCGCAAGAGCCTCAAGCCACGCGGCTGCCATGGTGCCACACACTCGACGGAAGCAAGCAAACATGAGGGCCGCGCTCACAGTGGCTCAGGAGTTGCTGCGATGCCGGTTAATGGAGAGCAGCCGGGATGCATTGCTAGAGCGCGTCACCGAGCTCTTGGACGCTGCGGCCTCAGGAGCACCACCCTTCTGCTCTCTGCTCACACCTCTAGCCGCGGCCAGGTCGCATGACGGGCCTCAACGCGCTTGCGTGCCCACGGGCGCGCCACCAGGCTTCATCGACACTGGCGCAACCAACGGAGCTGGACGCCCGCTCGCACCCGCGCCACCTCCGGTGGGTGCGGTCATGAGCGCTGCCACCTACGGCCCAGGTGGGATGCAAGCCTACCACCCTCAAGGCAGCACATTGGGCGGGGCAACATGGAGCATGGGGCACTACGGCGAGGTCTTTGAGGCGACGACCTCGGAGGCCTACGCGCCCCGCATGGTGGACCAGGAGTACATGCTAGAACACGACCCTGGCTCGGTCCTCGAGCCGGGCTGGGAGGAGGAGGCGCAAGAAGTCGGCACCATTCAGGAGCCCTCCGGAAGCCTCACCAACCGCGCCGGCGACAACAGCTACAGGGTACCTCTAATTCCTCAGGAGCAGGCTTACGCTAACCATGGGACGCAGGAGGATCAGGTCGCAGTAGTGGATGGTGGCCCCAGCTCGTCGGCCTCCCTACCACCAGGGGGCACGCTGGGGGCTGCCGGAGAGGGGCTCGGAGCAAGGCCCTCCCCGCACCGCACGGAGCAAGGCGTCCCCTATGCCCCTTGGTGTCGTCCTGGTTTCTGGTCGCCCCCAACGGTGGTCGAGGGAGGTGCAAGGAGAGGCCCTCGTTTGGCGATATGAAGTAAGGCTCACGCCTGTGAAGGTTTCTTCTCGTGACACTCTCGCATAATAATGAGTGGGGCTGTACACGCCCCAGAGTCTCAGGAGTGCCGCCCTCGGGCCTCGGGGGCTCCCTCCCACGTCCTAGTGGCAACACTTAGCTCCGCGCTGGTGAGAAGACAAGAAGACTAGACTAGGCGCCGGACGCGGCCATTTGCTTTGGATCTCTTTTCTGTAACCCTGCCTTCTGGACTTGGATTTAAGTTGAAGTTGAATTTTCATTGATGCGCGCGGGGGTGCCTTTTCTCATTCGATCCATTTCTTGCTATCTGGTTCTTGCCTTAATTCAGAGTTCGCGCCTGTTGCTTCCCCCTCGCGGGCCCCTCGCTAGCGGGGTAGGCATGTCGCACACGCGCTACGCGCATGTCACGCCACGCGCATGTCGCGCCACGGCTAGCGCTTGCTTATCACGCGGCCCCCTCGGGCGTGTCGACGAGTTCCTCAGGAGCTTCCCAGAAACTCGCAACCTCACGAGCCGGTTCAGGGCTTGTCCAGGCTAAGGTAAACCCGCAACAGTAAACTTGCCCCAGGATACGTGAGTTCATGAAGACACATATTCAACTCGACCTAAAAATATAGAGGCAGTAGTATATTTACATGAGGGGCTTCCCCTCCAAAAATGCTCTTACAACCTCTAGGGCCACGCCCGAGCTTCTGCCTGCAGGACAAACAGCTGGGAAGCACGGGATCAGTCGGACATGTCGCTCACCGCGTCCCTCGGATCGCCCTCAGACGCGTCGCTGGCATCGCTGCCACCATCGCTAGCATCACCATCACCTCCACCAGCGCCGCCATCACCATCGTCGACCACGTCGCCTTCGTCCACCGCAACCACCACATCATCGTCATCGGAAGTGAAGGCCCTGACCAACGCGTCCACATTGTCTTCCACCCATCGCGCTAGGTCACGCCGGATGGCCTCGGGTACATGAGTGATGGTGGCGTCAAAATCAAAGTTGGGGTCGGCATTTTGGAGATGGCTGAAGACGTGGGAGAACACACGCCCAAGCAGGCCGCGGCTCCTCTCTTCAACAAGTTGGCGAGCTCTATCGGAACGATTCTCCAGGCGCGTCACCACGTCGGTAAAGAAGCGGAGGTGGCTGGCGTAGTCGGTCACGTGGGGATGAGGAGCATTCTCATCGCAGATGTGGTCCAGGGCGATATTGGCCATGTTCCTGAGGTCTTAGAGCATGGGGGCATGCACGCGCTCTAGCGTCCGCCGCTGAAGCACTTCCTCCCTGTTCTGCCGCGCGACAGACTCGGCATCAGCGACCCGCTGCTGAAGAGGGAGCATCTCGGCACGGGCGGAGGCCAGTTCGTCCTGCACCAAAACCAGGGAGGCCGTAGTGGCCTCCTCGCGCTGCTCCACCTCGATTAACCTGGACTTGAGGGCAGAGGTCCTACCTGCAGCCTCCGCTTCCATGAACTCTAGCTTCCGGTCATACCTGCCCTCGAGATCTGCGCGAGGCTCGGCCACCCGGCGATCGACCTCCTCCTGGGCCCTGGCCTCGCGCGCGCCAACGGTATCCTCTGCTTGGGCAACTTGACGCTCCCTCGTCTCCAGTCGTTCAAGCTCAAGGCTACGCTTCACAGCTTCTAGCGCCAACGCCTCCTCGCGCTTCCGGATCTCTTCCTCTTCGGCGGGCGTCCCACTCAATGACACAAGGGCGGCTCTGCGCACCTCCACTTGCTAATCCAAGGAGGAGCTCCAGGCTTGGAGCTCCCACGCACGCTTCTCCGCGGCCTCGCGACGACTGTCAGCTTCTCGAGCCTCTTCCAGAGCTCGGGAGCAGGCCTCACGGAAGGCTACGAGGGAAACCTCGGCCTTCGCATTATCAAGCTCGCGTTGGTGGCGCCCGAGGTTGATAGCCACCTTCAGCTTATGCCGCTCCTCCACCAGCCGAAGACCCTCGGCCACGAGGCATGCATCCACATCCACGAGCTCTTCACCAAGCCGGTTCATCGCGCCCATCACCTCCTAAAAGAGCTTGTGGCGGACGACGCTCCTTTCTTGCGCCAAGTTGAGCATGCTGCTGACTCTGTCCTCCGCCATGGGGACCGCAGATGTGGCCCGAAGCGGCTCGTCCCCTTTCAACAGGGGGCTAGGGGCTGGCGCCCACCCAGTTACAGGCTAGGCCTCGCGAGGAGCCCGAACGAGTGGAGGCCCGCTGCTTGAAGAGGAGCCCAAGACCGAAGCCACCCAGCCCCCGTCCATGACTAGAGGAGGAACCCTTTGCACGCTTCCTGTATTCCGAGCAAGGCCGCGGAGGAGAGACGGCGAGGGCGCGAGCTCAAGACGCCTTGTCGATGGGCTGGATACCCTGGTTGACTCCACGCCGTGAGCAGCGCGCGGGCTTGCAGCTCCCAAGTCTAGCGGGAGAAACGAGGTGAGAGGAGGTTGCTTCTCAGGAGATTCCGCGGCCTTGGCGGAAGGGATCCTGAAGAGACATTGTCAGGAAGGGAAGCAGCACGCGGAGAATCACCAAGATAAGGCACTTACTTGTCAACAGCGATGTACTTTCTCCGTTTTAACGGCCCAAAGGTGCTGCTGCCGCGGCTTGGGGACCCCTTCCTCTTGCGGAGCTCCTCGAAGTGCACGCAAAGCCGATCGAAGCGCAGGACATGGCGGCCAACACGAGGCGCAACTGGAGAAGCACTCGAAGGGGCAGCCTCAGAAGCGCCAAGTTGAGGGGAGCTATCGGGCTCTGCCTCACAGTGACCTGCCGAGGCCTCAGGAGCCCCGTCCTCAGGAGACGCGGACTGCATCGCCCCCTCAACCGCCACCCCAGGGTAAGAATCACGAGTTCCCGAGGACGACGCCTCAGGAGCCCTGGGCGGCATCAGCACCTCGGCACCTGCGCCATCCGCATCCAGTGGTGCTCGCCCCCTGCATCCACACTTGGGGAGAGCTCAACGCCAGCGGAAAGGAGGGGAACCACGTCGACGGGGTTCTCACAGGGCCCCACCAGACCAACTGGACACAGCCCCCACTCATCGAAGGAGAGCATATGCTCCACAAATTCCACCTGGTTCGAGCAACGGTACAGCGGGAAACTCTTCCCCGGCATGTCATCTGGCGATGGGACACCCTTCAGGAACTCGAGCACCGTTCGCTGCACCTCAAGGGGGAGCCCGGACTCCTGAAGTCTCATGCGGTCCTTGCTACCGAGCAAGGCCCACATTGGCCGGGAATGGCGCTGAAGCGGAGCAACCCGGCGCCGGACGAACTCCTTCACCATCATAGTCGCAGTCATGCCAAGGTCTTTCAGCCTCTTCAGCCTGAGCCAGACAAGAGCAAGGCGTGAATCAGTCAGCCTTTGATGGCACCAACCGCAGTTGGGAATGGCAAGAACCGACGGAGAATGGAGCAGAGGGCTGAGCATTTCGACATTAACGAATACCCACCGTGTCCGAAACTCGCTCGTGGATGGTGGAAGCTCGAAGTCAATCCCCGCGCTTGCCGTTGCCGCCACGGCCTAGAAGCTCAGGCACCACGAGCTCTACGGGGATCACCCAAGTGCAACGAGAAGAAGTGGCAGAGAAGGGCCACGGAAGGAGCAATGCCCACCATCGCCTCGTAAACAAAGGCGAAGACGGCAAGAAGGGTCACAGATTGGGGATCAAGGTGCAGCATGTGGATCCGATAATGGGCAAGCATTGCGCTCAAGAAGGCGGAGAAAGGAGGAACCAGGCCAGCCCAAAGGGCGTCGATGAAGAATGGGACCTTGGTGGCTGTCCGATCGATACGAGCATGAGACGCATGCTAGGCCACCGTCCTTCCCCACTCATTGAAGCTGGAGGTGAGCATGGGATGTACCTTGTCCATGGCTTCTTGGTTGAGCACCAACGACCTGCCAACGGCAGGTTCAGCGGCCGAGCATAGCCCGGTGAAGGACAGGGGACTCTTCCATTTCTCCGACTGGTCCAGTGCCATGGCAATGGGAGGATTGAGCTCAGATTGGATCGGGGGGAGAGGCTGAGCTTCGAGGAAGCGGAAGAATTGGAGAGTGCACGACAACAACAGGAGGGAAACCGTGTAGACCATGGTGGCCGCCTAGCCAGGCGGGTATCAAGGCAGCATGGGGAAGCGGAGACGACCATGACCAATCAACTGCCATGTGTCGACCAATGCCACAGGCTATTAGGACTTCGGCGCTCCGCACTTGCCCTTTGGCTTCGCCTCGAAGCCAAGCCCGAGCGCGCCTTGGGCCCGGGGGCTACTGTTGGCGTTCTGGGAACAGGGGTCCCCAGACTTGCCTGCCTCCGGCCCACGACGTGGCGCTGCAAGCGGTCCTGTACGGCCCATCTTCATCAACAAGCATTCAAGACCCTCGCGAGGCGGACGACACAAGACCTCCTCGGGAGCGGCCTCACCAGGCTGGCTCATGAGGGGCGGAGAGATCAAGGCAATGCAAACCTCACGAGGTTTCAATGAAGTAAGCCATGACGATCGAGACCAGGCGGGTGCCAGCGCGCACAGTTTCCTTGTTTCCTCTTTGGCGCTAAGGGGACAAGCGCAGGCGAAGAGTACCGAGGCGTCAAGCAAAGGTTTCCATATCGGTGCAATGAGACCAAGGCCAGCAGGATGGCAAGACGGAGGTCACCATGGAGACCAAGGCGGCGTCACCATCAGAGCCTTTGGCTGGCGAAGACTGCTTTTTTCAGGATAACTTGTACTAGCTGTCCCCTTTCAAATTGGCCATTGTTGGCTCCCTTCCCACTCAATATTTGGGGAGAGGACCAGGGCCTCTATAAATAGGATTAGCCACCACAGTAGGAGAGAGCGAACGAACAGAGCCTCAGCCATCTCAACTTGGACTAGATCCAACCCATCAACACACCTACCTAGCACAAGAACACCTCACCTCAGGAGGCTGTTCTTTCCCTTGTACTATTCATCCCTAGCCCGAGAGGCAATCCACCGCACCACACTGGAGTAGGGTATTGCACCACAATGGTGGCCCGAACCAGTGTAAATCTTGTGTCCCTTGTGTTGCGAGTTCGTCGAGCTTGCCTTTGAGATCATGGCGAGGTTGAGGGCGTGAGTTGGTAGGGGGAGACCTTTGTGCGCACCCCAGTGTTCGAACCTTGATGGTTTTGCCGGAACCCGAGATCCGACACCTCCGTTCTGCGGTACGCCAGGCCTCATTTCCATTGGCTGTTTCGTCCAAGCCGGTTGGCTCCCGATGAACACGACGACGCATTCCATTCCGACCCAGCCGGTTGCCTCCCCATGAACACGACGACAGCGCAGCTTCTTCGTTCCGACCCAGCCATGTACACGAGAGTGGACTAAATGAAGCCTGTATCAGCCTTATAATAGGCTTTGAGGTATGTTTTATGAGGTTTCAAAGAGTGTCATAGTATAGATAGTATCCCCTGATACACTGTTCGGTGCAAGAAAGGACCGGACAGAGGATCAATTTTATGTTCGCAAGAAGACTCACTAGATGACATCTATCTCTCTTCTTTTATAGGCAGGGGTCTGCAGCGACTGCTACCTCTCATACTGCGGAGGTCTCCGGACTGAATCAAAGTCTGGAGCGAGCCGAAGAAGAACTTGGCCAGTTGAAAAGGCAGTTGGAAGATAAACAAGGTATGCACAAGCCTTGTTCGTGTTCAGTGCAAACAATTTTCCAGTATGATAAAATATGTTTCATTATTTGCGCCAGGGGCAATGACCGAAGTCGAGGCTCTGAGGAAGGCTGTTGCCAAGGCCGAGGAAAAGGCAGCCGCAGCGCAGGCTCTTCGTGAGAAGCACGAGGCCAGGGTTATTGAAGCTGACCAGGAGCTTCAAGAGTCCGTGAAGAAATGCGAGACCTTGGAGTAGAGTTTAACGGAGAAAGAATCCGAACTCGCCAGGGCTCATCAGGCCGCGCGCGATGCCCAGGGGGAAACCCAAGGCGCCCAGCAGGAGATCCAAGAGGCGAGGACGATCGCGGCGGGTAAGGCTTTTTCCATGTAAAGCAAGTATTTGAGGAGAAAATCATGTTTCTAATTTTGAGTTTGGATTTCTCTAGGGGTATTTGCGGAACTGCCCCGCAACATATCGGATGCCGCCCAATTCTACCAAGCCAAAGAAGGGAACACTGCCGATAAGCTCTTCTGGTCGAAGTATCTGGCACCGAATTATCCGTTGCCTTTTGCTGACCAACTGAAACATGTGATCGAACTGCATAGGATGACCGAACTAGCCGTGAAGGATTTGATTATCCGGCTATGGCCCGCCGAGCCGATTTCAAGCAGCTACTTCGGGCTCGTGAAGCGGCTTGTGAGTGCGTTCCCTTGACTTGACTTCATCAAGCGGTCTGTCTGTATAGAGGGTGCGCGAATGGCCTTCGCCCGCGCAAAGGTGCACTAGGGGAAGGTGGGTGCTAAAAAGCTGATGACCGAGGGACCGCAAGAGGGGAAGGAGCACCGCAAGCCCGAATTATATTATGAAAGTGTCCTGAAAGGATCCTGCCTTGCGACAGAGCAATGCACCAAGGACATTATATTTCCATGAATACAATCATGTTGTCCTTTGTAATGTTGAACAAGGTCATTTCTATTATTTATTGCATGTTATATAAAAGTTTATCCTCTTGCGCGGCTGTTTTATATATTAATCCTGAGAGTTGGACAGTCATCGGCTTCTGCCCCCACGTAGGAAGTACGGGGGTGTTCGGGATAAACCTGATCACTCTTTATCCCAGTTTTGGGTCCTTCGAAGGAGGTGTTCAGCACAACGAACCAGGAAATCAGACTATAGGGCTTTATCACTCTCACTTAGCCATAGGAGCTTTAGGAAAGGAAGGTAGGCACTACCCCTGGTGTTCGGAAGACCACACGAGGGGCTATATAAGCACCTGATCGAAAGAAAAGCCGATCCATCGCACACTGCATTGGTTATGGCATTATGCGGGAGGAATCCTTCAAGATTTTACAACCTCTCGAACAGCTGACCAGCTCTCGCTGTATCATGACAGTCAGTTTTCGGCTTTCTCTACTGAGGTGCTCGTCCGGAAGAACCGGGACACATCGCAGTAGTTCTCCCTGTGCCGCCTTAGCCGATATAGCGAAACGTAAGGCAGCAAAACATGGGAGCCGGGCAAACCCAACATTTGACCAAAGACATGATTCGGAGCTGATGCATATAATGCTATAAGTTCGGGGTGCCAAACTTCCATGAAGGTGTTAGGACTTTATTGCCGTATTATGGGTAAAACAAAGCACCTGGCATATTTAAGGCATATCGCGGTGTACAGATGCCACTGCTGAGACTAGGGGGGAAGAAGCTGTGTGCGGATCCGGAGTATAGTCGGATGGTCATCGCGGGGAATATCTAAGGATTCCCTTGTGCGTTCGAGCTGCTTCCATATCGCCAGTCCTGGTCTGCGCAAAGTTGAACCTGCAAACAAAATGTAAGAAATGCTTGTGTGCCGTAGAGCAGTTGAGCCGCGGTATGTGGTCTGTCATGGCCTTCGCCGGAGTGTTTAATTGAGCTCTGGACGAGCCGGGCTATCCTGCCACGAAGTAGTTCGAAGTCCTTTGGCGGTGTCCGGAAATCGGCCCATCGACTTGAGGTTCGGTTGGAAGGTGCCACTTGTAGATTCGGCTGTTAAAGCAGCGGTATACTCCTTGGTGCCGAGGGAAAGTTCGGCCTTGCCATTAACCGTGATGGCGCCACGCGGACCAGGCATCTTGAGCTTACGGTAGGCATAATGTGGTACCGCGTTGAATCGAGCGAACATGGTTCGTCTGAGCAGTGCCTGATAATCACCGTGAAAGGGGACGATGTCGAAGATTAACTCTTTGGCACGGTAATTGTCTGGTGATCCGAAGACTACCTCAAGGGCGATGGAGCCTGTACAGCTGGCCTCCATACCTGGTATAATACCTCTGAAGGTGGTTTTAGTGGGCTTGATCACCGAATGATCGATGCCCATCTTGTGCAATGTGTCCTGGTAAAGCAGGTTTAGACTGCTACCTCCGTCCATAAGGACTCGTGGGAGGTGGAACCCGTCAATTATTGGGTCGAGGACTAGTGCGGCTGGATTGCCCTAATTGGTGTTAACCGGACAATCTGTTCGGTTGAAGGTGATCGGCCCTAGTTTATATTATGGGACGATTGGTTCCGTTAAGTCGACATCCCTAAGGGTGTGCGTCCAGTCCAGGTTGGGAGTGTAAGTGCCGTCTACCATGTTCACCGTTTGGATTTACGGGGGAAATTTCTTTTGCCCTCCTGTACTCGGTGATCTGGGCTCCTCGTCGCCGTCGTCGCTTTGAGACCCCTTATCTTTGTTTTTGGCACCTGACCTTGAAGACCTAGTATTCTCTGTTGGTATGATTAGCTGGTGTTCCTGGGGTGCCATGAATTTGGCGTGGGCGGTCGAGTATGCGGTCTAGACTGGACGGACCCGAATTGTCATTTTTGAGTGGCCCATTCCGCTGACTGCACTTAGAGCCCCTAAATCCGGCATTGACTGCCGTATCTTTGGCATTTCCACCATTTTTGCGGCGCTTGTGTTTGTTGCGTCGGGGTTTGCCGTTGCTATCTCTGGCTTCTAATGTGCCAGGATTGCTTGCTGTGTTATTGCTACGGGCCAACCAGCTATCTTTGCCCGCGCAAAAGGGGGCCATGAGTGTCGTGAGGGATGCCATGGATTTTGGCTTCTCTTGGCCGAGATGTCGGGCGAGCCACTCGTCATGGATGTTATGTTTAAAGGCCGCTAGGGCTTCAGCATCCATATAGTCGACAATTTGGTTCTTTTTAATTAGAAACCGAGTCCAGAAGTTCCTAGCTGTTGTGTTATGTGACTTAAATCGTCAGCACCCGGTGGCCGCACATAAGTGCCCTGGAAGTTGTCCAGGAATGCGCCTGCCAGGTTCTCCCAGGTTCCGATGGAGTTTGCCAGCAAGCTATTCAGCCAATGCCGAGCTGGCCCCTTGAGTTTTAGCGGGAGATACTTGCTGGCGTGTAGATCATCCCCACGGGCCATGTGAATGTGGAGGAAGAAATCCTCTATCCATACCGCGGGGTCTGTAGTGCCGTCATATGATTCAATGTTCACAGGTTTAAACCCTTCTGGAATTCATGATCCATTACTTCATCAGCGAAGCAAAGGGGGTGTGCGGCGCCTCTGTGCCGGCCTGTATCACGGCGCAGTTCATACGAGTCTTGTCTGCTATGTTCGGCCCGGCCGGATTTGCTTTTAGTATATCTGGTGTGACGGTTGTCGTCACGCATTGGGGCGCGCCCCCGTGATCCATAGACCGATCTTTTATGTCCTGATTTGCTTTCCAATACTTCTCACAGGTCCTGCGTGTTACCCCGGGCCTTGGTATTTTTGTTTGACTGGCGACGGGGTGCGGGCTGGACTTTCGCCTGATATGCCGCTTTGTCTCAGCCACGAGGTGGTCGGTTAGCCGCATCATACGCTGGGAGCGTAGGCTTTAATGCTTCCTCCTCGAGTTGGGGTAGCAACCTGCGTTTTCGGTAACTTTTGGTTGGGTACTCGAGTTCGTATTCCTTGGCTGCCAGCACCTCGGTCCATCTATCCGCTAGCAGATCTTGACCAGCTTGATGCTGCTGTTGCTTTTTATTCAGGCTTTTTGTTGTGGCTATAAGCTAGCGCTTGAAGCGCTCCTGCTCGATGGGATCCTCAGGCACGATAAATTCTTCGTCACCGAGGCTCACCTCGTCCTTGGAGAGTGGCATGTAATTGTCATCCTCTGATTCTCCATCTGCCGCCTGTTCCTTAGGGCTAGCTTGTCCATCCTCCCACTCGAAGCCTGGCTGGAGGGGATTGTCTTTGTTTTCGGCACTATCTGCAGCGTTATTGTCTCTTGTGCCGGTATCGTTGCTTTTGCTATGGCGGGGCTTAGAGCGGCGCCGATGACGCCGGTGCTTAGATTGCTTCTCGGGAGGATTATCCTCCATTGCCTTATTGCCATCGCTTTCTTTGGGGGTGTCCACCATGTATATATCATATGATGAGGTGGCTGTCCAGCGCCCTGTGGGCGGTGCTTCCTGTTCTTCTCCTGCATCGTTGTCCATACCATCGATGTCTTCGGAGTTGAAATCAAGCATGTCGGTTAAGTCGTCGACATTGGCTATTAAGTGGGTGGTGGGTGGCGAACGAATTTCTTCATCGTCCGCTTCCCACTCCAGTCGGACATAGTTCGGCCAAGGGCCTCCTGACAAGGAGAGAGACCTTAATGAATTTAGCACATCGCCCAAGGGCGAGTGCTGAAAGATATCTGCGGAGGAAAACTCCATGATCGGCGCCCAATCAGATTTGATAGGCACGGATGCAGGCGGTTCGGGGCCCGTGGCCGGGGACGAATCCAATGATCCGGCAACACAGGTCTTGTAGGAGGTGACGTCAGTATTCGGCTCTATCGCTGCTGAGTGTGCGGCCTCTGTGGCGGGGTCCATCCTCCCGTCCTCGGACGACGCGATCTGCTCTGGACCGAGGGCTGGAGTTACCACAAGTGTGATCTCCCGAACACTGTTTGGCGGCAGAGCTAAGCCATGCTCGTCGTGACTATGCGGCGCACCTGACACGGGCCCGAATCTGTCGAAGATCAAGTCTCCGCGGATGTTGGTAGTATAGTTTAAGTTTCCAAACCTGACCTGACGGCCAGGGGCGTAGCTCTCGATCTGCTCCAGATGGCCAAGCAAGTTGGCCCGCAGTGCGAAGCCGCCGAATACGAAGATCTGTCTGGGGAGAAAAACCTCACCCTGGATCGCATCGTCGCCGATGATCGAAGGAGCCATCAAGCCTTATGGTGACGACATAGTGGAACTCTCAATGAAAACACCAATGTTGGTGTCAAAACCGGTAGATCTCGGGTAGGGGGTCCTGAACTGTGCGTCTAAGGCGGATGGCAACAGGAGGCGGGGGACACAATGTTTACCCAGGTTCGGGCCCTCTCGATGGAGGTAATACCCTACTTCCTGCTTGATTGATCTTGATGATATGAGTATTAGAAGAGTTGATCTACCATGAGATCATAGAGGCTAAACCCTAGAAGCTAGCCCATGATTATGATTGTTCTTGTCCTACGGACTAAACCCTCCGGTTTATATAGACACCGGAGGGTGCTAGGGTTACATAGAGTCGGTTACAAGGGAGGAGATCTACATATCCGAATTGCCAAGCTTGCCTTCCATGCAAAGGAGAGTCCCACCCGAACACGAGAAGAAGTCTTCAATCTTGTATTTTCATAGCCCAACAGTCCGGCCAAAGGATATATTCCGGCCGTCCGAGGACCCCCTAATCCAGGACTCCCTCAACTATACTGCTCAAATGCGGTCACACAAGTCAGTGATGTAACTGGTCGTACATGTGAGACCAAGCCGATGCGTGTCCCTTCGGTGAGACGCGGGTCCGACTGACCGTCTATTGGTTCGACCAACCGTAAAGTATTACGCGATGGAGACTTCTGGTTGTGGCTTCGGTTGATTGTCACGACCAAGCATTCTAAAACTAGTGATAAATCAATTACCATCTTTTTCCAAACGACCAAGTATTTTCACAGGAATACAATACATATAGATGGAGTGATTGTCAAGGTTGCAAACTGACATGGTGTTGCAAGTTCACTGCAGCAGCAACCGACTAGGTCACTGCATCGCTGGCGGGGAAGGAGGGCAGCTCACCTTGCCTACGATGCATGCCTAGCGGTGCTGCCGCAACTGGTCCCGGGATTTAGCTTCTCCTACCGCCCATTTGAACATTTGCACCAGCTACTCTTGCCATTGCGCAGGCATGCGCATTCTTTCCTCCGCAGCCGACTTCATGAATATGATCTCTGCCATTAGCCCTACCTCAAAATCAACACGACGCTGCCCGATGCTGACATCCCTCAACATCTCTCCCCTGAGATCGACTTGTGCCTCCACCTTGTGCTGCTCCAGGCGCAGCTCCATGGAACTTCTCTCCAATCGATGCAACGCTTCTTCGATCAGATTTGCCCTTGCTGCCCACCACCTAAAACGCAGCCCTAGCATGTCCTCTGGCACCACCGATCTGTGATTCTAGAGCAATCGATCCCCTCTACAACACATGTGGGTTTCTCTCAAAGGCGGCAGTGCTGCGGGCCGCAATGAGAGGGCGGCCCACGGGATCGTAGGATCTAAGGGATCCTCCATGGCGGGATCTGGTGGGCGAGGCGGGGAGGTGAGCCTAGGTGCTGGGAGAGCCCTACGAGGCTAAGATAAAGATAGTACTACTGCACTCCGTCCATATCTAAATACAAAGGCCACCAACAGTAGCCCTGACAAAAATTGATCATGCTGCCTGCGTCCCGGTTTATTAGCCCCCCTTTTTCGTGCCACTTTTTATGACATGCATAAATATTATGTTACTTAAAAATATGGTCAAAAATTGGCACAAAATACGAAGGAGACCAATGGAAGTAGCAACCCATGATTTAACTACTTGCATGCACACAGTGGAGTAGTAATGTCTTTCTTCCTCCCTCACGTTCAATTTGCATGAGTTGTATTAATTGACCATCAATGAAGTGAAGGACTTTACATGCGTCAAAGTATCACATGGGGTGGATCTTCGTACAAAAATGCATCCCCCCGTCTACCCGCGTGTGTGTGCGAGGGAATGAGTGCGTGCGTCGCGTGCGTGCACATCTTCGCTTCGTGCATGTACCGCCAGTGTGCCTCAGAGAGGACGAGTACATTCTTCTGGAACTAGCAGCATGTCACTGTGATCAATTCACACAAGGAGGTCATGACAATGCCTCCACATGTGCCATGTGGCTTCATGAACTCTAAGAGAGACACTATGTAGCGTGCCACTGGAATTCTAATTTATGTGTTTTGCACATACTCGAAGTACTAGTAAGGTAAACGTGCATTGCACGCATCAGATTTGGCAACAAAATTATGAATAAATACCACACTATAGCATGTAAGCTTTGAGGCATATATGCCTGATGTAGACTTTCGTTTAATTCTTATAGTTCAACTCATTCAAAATAAATTAGTTTTTATAAAAAAGCTAGGGCCTCTTTTATTCCTAGGATTTCCAAAACGCAGGAATAGGAAAAACATGGGATTAGAGTCAAATGTCGTCTTGAATCCTATAGGATTGTACGAGTGTTTGATTGTGCATAGAAAAAACACAGGATTCTTTCAAAGAAGTTTGAGTGGATGGGATGTTTCCTATGAAATCTAGTGCAAATGAATCCTATGGAAAAATTCCTATGGTTTACAATCCTTCGAATCAAACAACCAAGATAGGAAAAATTCCTAAGGATTAGAATCCTCTGATATTCCTTTGAGAATCCTTTGAATCAAAGAAGCCCTTAATCTATTTTATGATTCGTGGAATTGTGCGTTGTAAAGCATAAAGTAAAAAACAAATAATGTCACTTCAACTAGAAAAAAAGTTTGGGCAGTTATGATAAGGAAGATTCTAGAACAAAGGAGAAGCACTTGTGTTTTGAGGTTTGTGCATTATGCTTAAATTCAACCATGGAGTCTGCTAGATTGTACATGTGGCAAAATCCGGTGGGGGCTAGAAGATGGTGCGAGAGTCCAAGTGGAGGGAGACTATGAAGGAGTGCACATGTGCGAGATCGATATTTAAAGAGATGGGGCGAGAACGTACGTTGTTGCCCAGTGGCGGAGCCATGAAAAATAAGTGAGATAGGGGGCCAAGCATTGCTAATCCTTTTACAAGCAGGGCCAATTCATCAACATAAACCATTTAGAGGAACATCGATCATTGCGCATTAACGTGAGAGATAAAGAATGCCCGATATGATGGAGAGGGGCAGGTGTGTGTGTGTGTGTGCAAGCATGGGATACCAACCTGAAGAAAAAGATTGCATGTGTGCGATGGATAATGCCGACTGGTAGTGTGTGTGCATGCATGCACGGGAGAAAGTTAGTAGTACAATTATAAACAGAAGACGATCGTGTGGGTGTAAAATACTAGGTGAGGTCATAATCAATGTAAAGTTGAATTCAAATATTTGAATAAGAGATCATGATGTTTGAAACCCATGCATGCATGAATATAACTGAGATATGTGCGGTGTGGTTTGGAAACGAGCATGTTGTGCTATATACACATTGAACAAGGTCAGACTGATTTGAATTTGAGATACCAATGGCAGGCATCGTTTGGCCACATTGCATCCGTGCATGGACACACTATTCTAACTGGAGATTATGGTTGGCTTTCACATCACATATCTATATCTATACCCCTATATTTTATATTTTATATTTTTATATAGTGTGCGGATAACTTTAACTTTGAAAGATGGTCGTTGGGTGAAGCCAATCCAATGGTGCAGAGATTGCAAATTTGAGCACTACTGTTCATTGTATATCATCTAGATTCCACCAGATTTTGCCACATGTACAATCTAGAAGACTCCATGGTTGAACTTAAGCATAATGCACAAACCTCAAAACACAAGCACTTCTTCTTTGTTCTAGAATCTTCCGTATCAGAATTTCCCAAATGTTTTTCTACATGATTTGCCATTATTTGTTTTTACTTTATGCTTTACAACGCACAATTCCATGAATCTTAAAATAGATTAGCTTTCATATAAAAACTAGATGATTTTGAATGAAATGAACTATAAGAATTAAACGAACATCTACATCATGCATAAATGACTCAAAGCTTACATGCTATAATGTGGTATTTATTCATAATTTGGTTGCCAAATTTCATGCCTGCAATGCACGTGTACCTTACCAGTCTAAATGGTGTTTGTGTGTGTGTTGTGCGTGTTAAACACATTATACGTAGTATCATACATGGTTTAGATTGCGAACATCTAGCTAGAGCATACATGTACTATGATTTGAATTCAACATAAAATGGATACATATATTTGAATTTGAGATCGTATGTACATGTATTTCGTATTTCTATAGGAATTTACTTCTCCTATATTCATGTCATGTGTTATGAAGATAATATTTAGATGGTTGTATAACTAACCCGAGTACAATCCCATTCAAACAGGGAAAATGTGCTCAAATTTAATTAGTCCATATGCTAGACAACACACATTGTTTTTTATTGTTGAGGGAAGTGCAAATTGTTTTGGTACTATACATGTTATGTTTGTTGTCCCGATTCTTTTAGTTTTTGTTGTTGTATTTGAATGTATTTCTAGTAATATAGTAAAACGGGACATGGCTCTCTCTAGTGATGAGGTGCGAATTGTTTTTTTGGGTAGACGTTAAGCTTGTTCTCCCGAAATTTCAAGCCGCGCCTTGTTATGCCGAAATTTCATGCTAGCATCTCTGTTTATCGTGCTGCGAAACACCCGCCTCTTCAACCCGCGCCTTGTTACCCCGAAATGTTTAAGATATATCTTTGTCTCGTTGTGCTCCAAAAACTACCTCCATCTCAACCCGCGCCTTGCTATCCCAAAATTACAACGTGTGTGAAACTCCCACCTCCTGCGAAATCCCGACACGTGAAATGCCCATGATACCCCTGAACCGAAAGAACCGCCTAGCTCAAATTGGTGGGGGTACTTTCGTAACTTACCACACATTTCGGACAAGCGCTTCCCTAAGCCATGGTTCCCCCTCCCATCGCCTCCTTTTCGCCATTTGAAATCCTAGGCCGCAATAAGCTCTCCGCTCCAGCCGCGAAACCCCACCCTCCTTCGTCCGCCACCTCACCGCTGCCCCGCCGGAGCCTCTTCCCCGATGATGTCGTCCACAGCAACACCTCGACGTCCCTCATCCACCATATCGGATGAGGATCCATCGTCGATCTCATCATCCCGTTGGTTCAGCCACCCCGTCCTCCACCTCCAAGGAGCTGCCCCGACATTTCCCTCATCTTTCGCGCCACCTCCATTCCCACACCACCGTCTTCACCTGCACCATCGGAAGAGCATCATCATCACCGTTTCCTCGGATCAAGCTGAGGCCTAATCGGCGCCACCAAAGATGTTGTACACTAATCGCCGCATTTTCTTCTTGATTTGATCTCACGGTGCTGCCGGCGCATGGTCCCGAGCCAACATGGCGCGGCTCCATCCACGGCGGCGTCGCCAGCCACTTCCTCCATGGCGTCGCTCCCTCAGTGGCGACGTCCACATCAGTAGGAGCTACTGCTACTTTAGCTCTTGTTCGTGCTGCTGCTCTGCTTTTGCTCTCGGTCCCCTGCCTGGTCTGCTCTTGCTCGCGCTGCTCCTCTCGCTCTTGCTCTTGATTGCGAGGCTGCTCCAATTTGGCTACACTTCAGTCGACTGAATCGA
>NC_041382.1:381785376-381947703 GCF_002162155.2 Triticum dicoccoides | reverse complement strand
AGAACCAGCCGCATTAGGGAGGGGGGATCGCCGGAGAGGTAACCCACTATCTATCTTAGGGTTCAGGGTGGGGGCGGTGGTAGCCGGCGGTGGTGGGGCGGTGACGTCAAGATCGCCGGAGAAAAAACTCGGCATGGGGGCCTAGAGGGATGGCTGGGGAGGCGGTGGACCGGCGGTGGGGAGTGGTTTCGAGGCGAGTGGGGTGGCGCATCGCCGGCCGCGGGCGGCGGGGGGCGGCGGGTTGGCCGGTGATGGCTGGCGGCTCACGGGGTGGAGGTTGAAGATGAACTGCTACTTGACCAGCTGCCCCGGCTCTCGCACACGCTGCTGCTACAGCTTTTCTGCTACTAGTGCATTTAGTTTCGACAACAAAATTTAGTTTTGATAGGAAAATTCAGTTTCCATAGTTGAGTTCAGTTTCGACAGTTAAATTCAGTTTTGACAGTTAAGTTCAGATATGAGCGGTTGATATATTTTACATCTAGCACTTTGTGGTTATGTATTTTACGTCGTCTATTTGAGATTCTATTAGAAGTCCACTCAGGTTAACGTTGTATCTCTTGTCCTGCTTCAGCCTCGGTGTCGTACAACTCACCGGAGCTGCTCCAACGACGAAACCCTCCATCACAATGGAGCAGTACCGCGGGCTCCATCTCCAGACGCCTAAGATCTTCTCCCCCTCCTCTGACAGCCAAGTCAGCCGGAGCATCCTCACCGACTAACCCAATCATGCTGAGATCGACATAGCTTCGCCGAAGAGGTTGTACACTTGTTGCATCTCTTTTTTACTCTACATGTTATATATATTGTCCACTGAGCACACGTAGTAACATGAAATACGATTATTTTATCCTACTCTATGACAAGCAGTGAGGTACCATGCAACTTAGCTATCCGTGATGGACTCTCTTGAACACCATCATTATTTATCTCTGAGTGTTTGAGCTGTGCATTTGTCGATGGGCCTGGGAGTTGAGCTAGGAGGGCAGTGGCCTGGGTCCAAAGTAGGAGAAGTAGCACAATTTTTTTTTGAGTGTAGGCTTTTCCTTGCTCAAGCCTACCTACAAGAATCGCCAGTGCTTGAAAGGGAAAGTGAAGGAAAAACATAGGAATTGGAAAGTTTCCTATGGTACTACTATTCATGCATTTGGTTCAAAGGAATGGAGCAAAGGAAAACTGTAGGATTTGTTCCTTTAGTGACTCCTTGAAAGAAAAACTGTAGGAATTTTAATTTCCATTTGTCCTCCTTTTCAAATTCCTATTCATGAAGCACACGGCTAAGAGATAGTAGCATAATAGCATTATAACCGTACATTTTCTTATGGGTTGACTTAATCTCACCATGCTTCTTTGCATCGTGTGATCTTCCAATTCTTGTGAACCAAACACCCAGATTGGCAGAAATCCTGTGTTTTTAAATTCTCTGCTTTGCACGTGCATTCCTATCCTATTCATGTCTATTTCCTATCCCTGCATTGTTAGAATCCTCAAATTCAAACAAGCCCTTACCCAATTACTTCTGTTACAGATATGTGTCAAAGAAAACCTTGTGTGGTTTGTCCTGTTCCTGCTGCGCTGTGTTCCACCGCAGCTCAGCTGCTCCAACAATGGAAGGGTTCACCACAGCAGGGATCCGCTCTCCAGACTGTCTTACGCCACCTCAGATCTTATTCCCCGCCACCGGCAGCCACGACTACTGCATTATCATCATCAACTGAGCAGATGACCTTGAGGACTACACGGGTCCGCAAGAGAGGTCGCACTCTTTCGTGTCTGCTTACGTTATGCATCACTTAATATGATGACATGCTACTTTATCGTCGTGTTCACCTATTAGACCCTGAGGTAGGCCCAAACTAATACTGAAAATTGAGTTTTTAAATGGTTGTGGGGTATATATTGGGGCAGCAATCAATACTATCTGTCTACTATCTGGTTAATCTCGGGTGTCTACTATGAGTTTCATGTTGGGTGCAAACAAACATTAAAGGAGCCGTTATTTGTATTTTTTCACTAAAGCTATTATATGCCTGCTATCATTGGTTTTGGGTCTATCCACAGTGTGCTACCAGCACTCTGGATTTGTGCATGCACTCCTTAAATAATCGCACTATGTTTTATTCCTATGCATGTCTGTTATTGTCCACAATGGAACTGAACATGTAGAGCAAAAAAGACGAGCCTTGCGTGGCAATAAAATTTCATGCAGACGTCGCTCCATGGTGGGTGCAAAGGCAGCCCCCTCCACCCATTTCGATCTGTAATCAAGAGGAAGAGAACTATTCTGAGGGGGATTCATAAGGAGAAGACCACTCTATTAACCCCCTGAGGTCTTCGCTCTAACTTGGCATGCTGATGTTGGTAATATCATGCATATGGTGCCTTGCATTGCTTACTTTATACATCAAATATGGCATCTGCTTAGTTTAGACATGCTTTGTGTGAATGCCATCTGTTTAGTTTCTTTATCGTATATGTGAATCATGCAATGCCATCTTGTTTAGCCAGGCATCATATATGTGAATTTTGCAATGCCACCCTAGTTAGCCAGTCATCTTATTTGTGAATTATATCATGCCATCATTTTTTTATTACGTGTCAAATTTGTTAACAATTTTAGTACATTCAATTACTCTTCCTATGCGTCAGCCATTCGGCACGGTCATGGAAAAAATCTGGAGTGGAAACAAAGTTTTCAGAGCAGACAATGTTGTCTGACCACTCCTATTCCCCCCAGGGTGCATGCTCCAACATGGCAGGGTTATGTTGCTCATATCGTGCATATGGTATCTTGCATTGCTATGTCATTTGCTTAGTTTAGACATGCTTTGTGTGAATGCCACTTGTTTAGTGTCTAATTACCATATATGTGAATTATGCAATGCCATCTTGTTGCAAGACATCATATATGTGATTTATGCAATGCTATCTTGTTGCAAGACATTATATATGTGACTTATGCAATGCCATCAGTTTAGCCAAGCATCATATATGTGAATTATATCATGCCGTCCTTTTTTTGTATTTCTCATTGCATTTGTCGACAATGTTTGTATATTCAACTGCTCTTCCTGTGCATCAGCCATTTGAATTGCTGATGGAGAAATCTGGAGTGAAAACTAGGTCTTCAGAGAAGACAATGCTACCTGCTAAAGAATATATCTTGCTGGTTACATATAGCTCTTCAGAGGAGGATTCAGAGGCAGATGACCAGTCCTATTATCCCCCTAAGGTGTATGCTCAAATTTGGTAGGGTTACATCACTCATATCATGCATATGTTGTATTGCAATACTTAGTTTTTACATCATATACACAATATTGAATGCCATCTCCTTAGTTGACACATCATATATGCGATTGCCCTCTGCTCACTTGCTTAGTATATAAATCATATATTTGAATTATATCATGACATGATGTTTATATAGACAACATGTATCTGAATTATGGCATGCCAACCCACTTTCTAAAGACATAATATAGTTATATCATCTCATCCTGTTTACATAGTCATCATATTTTGAATTATCTCATTATTCTATCCGTGAATTATATCATGCCATCATTTTTCCATCGACGGCATGTTTGTGATTTATAGCATGGCAACCAGTTTAATAGACACATCGTATAGTTATATCATGTCATCCTGTTTACATAGTCATCATATTTTGAAGTATGTCATTCTATCATGTTTAGTTAGCCATCATACATGTGAAATTGTGTCATGCTATCCTGTTTAATTAGCCATCATATATGTGAAACTATGTCCTGCTATTCTGTTTGGTTAGACAACATAAATGTGAATTATTTCATGCCCTGTTTTCTTCCCTACTGTCCATTGCACCTGGATGTCTTACAATGTCTGTACATTCAATTACTTTTATTGTTTATCAGCCATTTCAATTGGAGGGGGTGATGGTAGTATCTGTGGGAGTGAAAACACGGTCTTCAGAAAAGATTGTGCTACCTGTCGATGCAGATAGAACCATGGTTGTACTTTCCCAAGAACCAGCCCCACCACACATAACCCAGACTCACGCAGATTGTAGCCCTACCCAGTTGGACAGAGAACCAGCTACACCCCTTCTAACCCCAACCCTAGCAGATAGTAACCCAGTTCTAGTTGACACAACACTGTCTCCACCACAGAGTACCCAAACACGATTAGTTAGTAAGGCAACTGCAGTGCCCAAAGCACGAGGACCACCACTCCGAACCCGAAGTCAACACTTAAAGCAGAAGAATAATTGTTCTCAGGTCAGGTTCTGTAGCTATGGTTCATACTACTTTGCTCTTGCATCACTGTATTTACTCATAGCAACTAATTTCAAATTCGAAGGATGCAGTTGAAACTCCAATGGCGCAATAGGTATGTTTTAAACCTGTTTCTTCAACGTGTTTGCTGTTGTAACTTGCTCTATGTTGATTTCAGTTCCAATTGAATAAATAGTTATGTTCTCATGCCATGCACATTACAAGTGTTGTTATTGTTGTGTAGTTTCCCACACTTATACTCTCTCTATGCTACTTTGTATTAAATAGATATGATTTGAACTGTCTCTATCTTGATTTGGCAACATATACTAGAATGATATAGACCATACAGTGACCATACTATATAGATATATGTTTGTTTCGTGCTATTATCCTGTCCACCTTACTACTGAACTGGTTTACCAAAATGAGTTTCATATACAACATGGTAAACCTGTGATGTGTTTGTTTGTTTCTCTTTTAGAACGCGGATAAAAAATTGGAGAAGAGTACCCCGTTATGCAATGGTAAAGGATGTAGTGCAGACAAAGTTCAAGATAGTGAGACATCCCTGTTGGTCTCCAAGAAAGCTGATAAAAACTATACTAAGGACACTCAGACAACCCCAAAGTTCTGTCTTGATGTAGTGTCGAGTTACTGGCTACTACTGCTGGCACCAGCTCCTCGAACTCATTGCCTGAATCAGTTCGGCTTCTTGAGTCTCAACTTCAAGTTGAAAGACATCGATCAGATGTTATGCGATAGGAAGCCGAAGGACTAAGGAAGTCCCCGCAGAATTCAGATGCATACTTTCTGGTGCAACTGCAAGTGCTGGAGGATTTAAGCGCCAAACAAGAGAAAGTTAATAAGCTTGCTAAGCATCTTGCCAGCATTATGGGTACCCAGGATATTGTTTCTTGAGCTCTTCTGAAGTGGTTTCTGTTCTGGACTTGTTTTGCTGCGGCATTTATATGCTACTTTGTTCCCTATATTTGCACTTGTGGCGAACTTTGATGCCCAGTGGATGTAATATGTGTAATAGCCATGATAGCCTAGCGTAAGTTGCTTGCTTAGTTATTTCCATTGTCTTGTTTATTTGTTTTCTTGTAGTCAGTGCAGTTCTTTTTCCGCAGTTTGCTAGTGGCCGCAATAACCTATTTTTTAAAACTAGGCCACATTAACAATGGGCTACATATTTACTGTAGTTAACATGGGCCTCCTACGGGCCATAGAAACAATGGGCCTTCTAAGGGCCGTAGAAACAATGGGCCTTCTACGGGGCGTAGACACAATGGGCCTTCTACGGGCCGTATCATCGATGGGTCTTCTACGGGACGTATGATCGGTTGGCCAAACATGGGCCAATAACAGACCACATTATGGCCGTAAATGGGCTAGAGGATTTAAGCGCCAAACAAGAGAAAGTTAATAAGCTTGCTAAGCATCTTGCCAGCATTATGGGTACCCAGGATATTGTTTCTTGAGCTCTTCTAAAGTGGTTTCAATTCTGGACATGTTTTGCTGCGGCGTTTATTTGCACTAGGTCGCCAACTTTGACATCCAGTGTATATGATATGCGGCTTTCTTCCCTATATTTGCACTGGTGGCAAACTTTGATGCCCAGTGGATGTAATATGTGTAGTTGTCACATCCTAGCTAGTCATGCATTAGAGTGTTGCATCATGTCTTCCTTTCATCAGAAACTTGAATTAGGGAAGACAGAACCCCCAGCACCCGCTCTGGAATCAACTAAGGTTTACTAAAAATATTTTCAATGAACCTGAAATGCCCTTCTAAAAAGTTCACTCTCTTTGTCTTGGGTTAGAACCTCTGGCAAAATTGGTGCACAATTTTCTAGGTCAACAGAAGGTCATTGAATTAAATCATATGTAATTTACATTTGGCCATTTGAATGCTAGTAAATATTTTAAATGCTCAAATAATTCTGAAGATAAGTGTGGGCTGTTGGAAATATTCTAAACAGAGCCTCTGATTATTTTCAGGATTTTTAGAAGTGCCTAGCTATTTTTAATAAAGCCACAAACCTATAGAAAAATAGAAAACAAAAATTAAAAGAGAGGGAGAGAACTTACCTGGCCGCAGCCCATCAGCCGGCCCACCTGGCGGCCCAGCGCTGTGCTGGCCCATGCCAGCCAGCTGCTTTGTCCCAGCCAGGCAGGCAGAGAGCTGACGCCGGCGAGCACGAGCTCGCCACGGCACCAGCAGCTTGCCGCTTCGCGCGCCTGGACACTGGGTAGGCTCCACGTCGCCGCCCCGACCCCGTGGACACCTCACTCGCCCCCTGCCTCTCTCCCTCGCTCTCCCGCACCATGGCCGATGCACCTGCCGCCGCACCGCCATCGTAGTCGCGCCCTCCATCGTCCCCACGCCGAGCCACCATGTCCAGAAGCTCCGCCGCCCTCCCCTCCTTCGAGCAAGCCGAGCCCCGAGCGCTCGCTTGCCCCGCAGCCTCTGCAACAACCTCGCCCGACTCCGCCATCGCCGGAGATCCCCTTCATCGTCGCCACCGCATCAGTTCGTCCCCGATCGTACCGTCCATTCCTACATGACCGCCCTGAGCTCAGCTACCTCCCCATCCTCTCTGTTTGCCTTCTTGTGCACCGTAGCAACTTCACGAAGCTTCACCGCACGCGCCACCGCCGAACTCATCGCCGACGTGTCTCCGGCCAACCACCGGTCACACCACCGTGTCCAACACACTCACTGCATCCCCAGGAGCCCAACGCACCTCACCACGCGCCTCGCCGTGCCCTGTAGCCTCAGGATCATATTCACCCGACTCCGCGACCGCCAAGGTCGTCGCCGGCGACGTTTCCGGTCACCCCAAGCTCAACCACCACCACCAAATGCTGCGGCTTGCTCCCAGCTACGCGTAGATGCCCTCCGCCGGTTATTTGGTCGCCGGAACACACTAATGCACTTCCACCGCCGTGTCTGGCCTCGCCGGCGGCTAAACGCCGGCGGGTTTGACCCTTTGACCTTGACTGGGTGGGCCCAGGTTGACTCCCCTGAGTCTATGACAAGTGGGCCCCCTCTGCAAATTAACCCAAATTAGTTTTAACTAAATTTAGTTAGTTTAAATAACTGCTGACACGCGGCACCCACTGGTCAGGTTGACCTGGACGTCCCCGTTGACCACTGACGTCACCCTGATGCACTGCTGACGCAATAACTAATTTCTAGATTTATTTTTATATAGAGAATTCCAGAAATTGTTGCAAACTTTAAAAAATCATAGAAATTAATCTGTAACTCCAAATGAAAATATTTATATATGAATTTTGATCAGAAAAATTCAATCTATCCATTGGTAATGGTTTCATGCATGACAAAACAAGTTAAACTTGATGTTTAAGCAAAATAAGATAATGCACTAATATGGCTATGTTAAATGAACTAACATTTGAATCTTTGATTCAAATGGGTTCATTCCTTTCTGTTTTAGCTTGCATTAGGCCAAGACACATTCATTTTGCCATGTCATAGCATGCATCATATTGTTGCATATTGTCATGTGTTGATTATGTTCGGTGTGTCTTTCGTGGTAGGTTCTGCCTCCGAGGATAACCCTGAATATCTGTCTGAAGGGCAGTACCCTACTACCACTACATCAGGCAAGCAGCCCCATTGATCATATCAATACAATCCCATGTTCTTGCCTCTGCTCACATTTACTGCATTAAGACAACAACATTTCAAACTGTTGTGTGCTACGGTAGTTGAACCCTTATCCTCTGCATGACCTGTCATTGCCACAGTAACTAGATGAAACCCACTAGCATGTGTAGGAGTTGATTGAGCCATGTATGTGTTTCCTACCTTGCTATGCCTGCTATGCTTAGAGTTGTGTCAGGTCTGGTTCATCTGGGTGATGGGCTAGAGTGAAATGATTATGTCGGTAAGGTGAGGGATGTGTTGAACATGATTTGGTAAAGGTATCGATGAGAGGCCATGTAGGAGTACATGGTGGGTTGTTTCATTGAGGCCGTCCATAAGAACTGAGATCTGTATGCGTGATTTAAGATGTAGCTACTACCACACATTGGGCCCTGAAATATGACCCCGCTTGACTTACTGAGCCCTCTCGTCCTCTGTCCAGGAGATGCAACTAGTTTCTGGTGTTTGCAGGTTATGTGTTGGCGGCCGTGCATAGCGCTGACCCTAGGGGTGGGCTATGATGCGGTAGGTACACTGTGGCCGGGTATGCCGGGCGCCCGTTTGGCATCTCGGGACCCTGTACACATCCTTTGGGGCCATTGAGGACACCCCGGCCATATTTCCTTGCGGATGGAACCTGAATAGGCAATAAACCTGGACTAGAGACTTGTGTGGTTAGTCAGGTCGTGGTCTACACCCACGTCGGCTTTCGCTTGAAGTCTGCCGAGCACATGTCGTGTGCAGATGCTAAGTGGTGGAACTATGTGTGACGAAGTACACCCCTGCAGGGTATAAAACTATTCGAATAGCCGCGTTCGCGGTAAAGGACTACTTGGTTGCCTATACAGTTCATAGACAAGTTAATGGTTACCACTAAAAGACTCAAGATAAGTGTGAGTACCGAGGATGGCCCTCTCGTAGGATGACGAGGGAGGATCCTCGGTGGAGTATTGTGTTGGTGATTAGTGGACTCGTGTGCGAAAACTGTTTTACTAGTGGTGTCCCGTAGGATAGCTTAGCCAAGAGTCAAAGCTGGCTTGCTGCAATAACTCCACCACCTTCTTGAGAATGAGCATGTATAGTAGGTTCTGACGTAAGACTTGCTGAGTACCTTTGTACTCATGTTTGTTTAATTACTGTTTTCAGACGACAACACCGCCCCTCCGATGGGTTTTATGTAGATCTCGACATCGATGAGTGACTTGCCACCCAGGTGGTGATCCTGGCCATGGAGGGCCCTATGTAGATAGACAGGCTTCGAGAAGCCTTCTTTCTTTCTAGCGTCTGTACTCAGACTATTTGCTTCCGCATGTGCTTGTATGCTTGTATGACTTGAGTGTCGGGTCATGTGACCCCTACCTGTATGAACATGTTATGTATGGCTCTCTAGAGCCTTTAAATAAAGTACTTGAGTTGTAGAGTTTTGTTGTGATGCCATGTTGTATTTGCACATATCGAGCATATTGTGTGTATGATTGAAATGCTTGGTATGTGTGGGATCCGACAATCTAGTTGTTTATCCTTGGCAGCCTTTCATATGGGGAAATGTAGTCTAGTGCTCCTCGAGCCATAGTAGTCCGCTACAGCCCTGTTCACCGGAGTCCTGCTAGCCCAGCACTACTGCTCAGAACACTTGATTGGCCGGCATGTGTTTCACTTTGTTCCTATGTCTGTCCCTTCGGGAAATGTCACGCGGTGACTTCCGGAGTCCTGCCTAGTCTGCTACAGTCCGGGTTCCCCGGAGTCCTGTTAGCCTAGTGCTACAGCCCGGATTCACACGCTGATGACCGACATGCTCGATGTGATTCATGTATGCCTGTCCCCATAGGTCTGTGCTGCTTTGGGTTCACGACTAGACATGTCGGCCCGGGTTCTTTGTCATATGGATGCTAGCGACACTATCATATACGTGAGCCAAAAGGTGCAAACGGTCCCGGGCCATGGTAAGGCGACACCCGTGGGGATACCGTGCGTGAGGCCGCAATGTGATATGAGGTGTTACCGGCTAGATCGATGTGACTTGGAATCGGGGTCGTGACAGCGTTGGCATCAGAGCCGGACTGCCTGTAGGTTCATTTAGCCAAACTGGTCGATATCGAGTCTAGAAATGCTTTAGTTATATGTAGGGGAATTGATTGTGGGAGGGAACGTAAGGCTCTTTTTACTCCTTTACCTTATGCCCTCTGATCTGTGTCATTCTCTTCTCTTTCTACGTGGGTTAAGGACTAGGCTCTCTTCTCTCTGTCAGGTTCACGTGTTACTAATCCTTAGTAACTTATAGGATTGTTGGTTACTAGCCTCAGTTCAGTGTCTACCACTTTAGTATGTTATCAGTTGAACCAGAACCTTGATATGTTGTTGTTGAGTGGTTTTGCAATCTGTTGTGAATGTCTCAAATCTGTTCCTAAGCATTTACAGCTGTTATGCTGTCCAATTTTCCCTAGAAATTCTAATGTCTTTGCATTGTGGTTGCGCTTTCAGATGGCCACTCGTGCTCAAAACCAAGTGGATCGCCTGACCCGGTGCCTTGATGTGCCCGGTCATACTGCAATGTTAGTCCGGGTAATGATCGAGACGGGTTACCGTTGGTATCCCAAATACACTGTCGAAGAGCAATTCCGAGACTTTAATCAAAGCCAATATTTCTGCACCATCAGGATATTTCCTTCTTATCCTGGATCTACCGAGCCCCTCCACTGTTCCTATGGACTCGGGGTTACTGTTGAGATGGCTGTGCAAGATGCTGCCTATTCCATGATGACCATCATGCGAGTCAGGACTGGCCTGCTTCGGAACACCGACTTCCGTTATATGCCAGCTTCACTCCCGGGAGCGCAAGGGTATCTCCAGGCTATCTATGCTGACTCCACACATGAGGACTCACTAACTTGTACCACCGCCGAGATGCTCGAGGATAAGGACCGAGAGAATCGGGCCTTGAGACTGGAGCTTTTCAACACCCATGCTGATCATTGGGCCACTTTAACTCGGTTTGCACCTTCTATGCAAGCTGGATGTATGGATACGAGGGATCTGTATCCTGTGAGATCTTCTCTGCTAGACATGGTGGATTGGTGTGATGTGGGAGGCATCACCCCACCCCATGGTCCCCGCAGGCCACCGTTTGTTGGTCCAAGACCTCATCCTAGCCCCTATGGTCCACAAGATCCTCAGGACCGTCTGTTCCCGGATGATCACGCTGAACTTCCAGGCTATGGAGCTGACTTGTATGAGGACTACTACGGAGCTTTCTGAGTTAGTAGTAGTATCACTAGTATTGTAATAGTTGTATTTCCACTGACCTGCGTGACTTGTGGAATATGACTTAGTGTGTAATCAATTCCAGAGGTGTAGCAAAATAATTTATAGGAGCTTGGAATGCCTCGATGAGATGTAATGTCTTTCATCATAGTTGTACTGTAGCCTGGGCTTGTACTAAACTATGTATGGTGTGTATGACCGTTGGTATATATATGGCAGTTCTATATTACCATGTCATACGGATGAACATCTCTGCATTCCGTGTTATCCATTACATTCTGCACTTCCTTGCTAATTTTGTGCCATCCTTATCTAAACCGTTGTCTTGTTTTCTGCTAGGATGGTCAACACCCACAGCAACCCTGCTGCCCCGTTGCAGGGGGAAGCAAGTGCAGTTAGGGGTGAAAATCTGCCTCACCCGCCTTCTCTGGCCGAAGTGATGCTGGAGGCGGAAAGAAACAAGCGTGAGACTAACCGCTTGCTGGAGCGGATTGAGCAGAACACTGCACGCCATCGGCGAAATGACTTGGTGTCAATCAATGACTTCATCAAGTTGTACCCACCAAAGTTTAACCATTCCGTCGAGCCCCTCGACATGGATGACTGGCTTCGCATCATCACCCACAAGCTACGTTCTGCCAACGTAGCCGAAGTTGATAAGGTTATTTATGCTGCCTATCACCTCGAAGGCCCTACTAGCCTTTGGTGGGAAAATTTGGAAGCTATGCGCCCGGTCGGCCAAATCACTACTTGGGCTGAATTCGGTGAGGCTTTCCGTGAGCATCACATCCCGGAAGGTCTCATAGATCGCAAGAGGGAAGAGTTCTGCAATTTCACCCAAGGAAGACTGACTCTGGATGCATATAGTCGTGAATTTGGGAATCTGGCACGATATGCTCCTGAAGAGGTATCCACCGACGCTAAGAAGCAGGCAAGGTTCCGCAAGGGACTTAACCCTGAGCTTTGCCGCGATCTTCATCTGCACGAGTGCACCTCCTTGCAGAAGTTGGTCAATAAAGCCATCAGTGCTGAGACATGCCAGTCTGACTATGACGCTTCACGCAAGCACTCTCGTGATTTTGGCTCTTCATCCGGCCCTGGATCTCAGAAGCGCCGGGTGTGGATTCCAAGCACGACACTGCCACCCAAGTTTATTCCGAGGCCATCCTTTGAGGCGCCTCGTCCCAACCAGCAGTTTGCACCGTCCAAGCCCTATGGTGGCCCCGCTGCTAATGCTGCTCCACGCCCCAATGTTGTGACATGTTTCAAGTGTGGAGAGCCGGGTCACTATAGTCGAGAGTGTCCCCAGAACAACAACCCCAATCAGTATGGAAAGTCCGTTGGTCGTGGTAAGCCAGCGGGAAAGACATTCTACGCCAAGCCGGTCACCACTGCACGTGGCCATGTCAACTATGTCTCAGCCGAGGAGGCTCATGAGGATCCTAACGTCGTCCTTGGTATGCTCCTTGTTAATTGCCATCCGGCATCTATTCTTTTCGATACTGGAGCATCTCATTCATTCATATCTGAGAGCTATGCTCGATTGCATAACACAACATTCTGTGACATGCCCACTACCATGGAAATTCAAACCCCTGGCTCTAGATGGCAAACTTCTAGAGTAAGCCATGGGAATGAAATTCTTGTCGATAGACTTGTCTTCCTTGCATCTTTAATAGCTCTCAAGTCCTCGGACATAAACATCATCTTGGGTATGGACTGGATGTCAGCTCATTATGCTAAGATTGATTGTGCCACTAGAACCGTTCAACTTACTCACCCATCGGGCAAGACAGTCAATGTCTTAACTCGAGTGGCCAAGCGCCAGCTTTACTCCCTAAATGCCAACCCCGTTCTAGACCTTGAAGATATTCCGGTAGTCCGGGACTTTCCGGATGTCTTTCCAGAAGAACTGCCAGGTGTTCCACCTGACAGGGATGTCGAGTTTGTGATAGACCTTCTTCCAGGAACCGTTCCAATTTCTAGAAGACCCTATAAGATGGCACCCTTAGAACTAGCCGAGCTTAAGAACCAACTCGATGAGTCCTTGAAAAAGGGTTTCATCCGTCCTAGTTCCTCTCCTTGGGCTTGCCCCGTCCTCTTCGTCAAGAAGAAGGATGGAACGGATCGGATGGTTGTAGATAACCGACATGTCAACTTGGTCACTATCAAGAACAAGTATCCGCTTCCCAGGATCAACGATCTGTATGAACAGCTCGTTGGATCCTCAGTCTTTTCCAAGATGGATTTGAGGTTGGGCTACCATCAATTCAAAATCAGAAGCAGGGACATTCCCAAAACGGCCTTTGTTACTCGTTATGGCCAATACGAGTACACCGTTATGTCCTTCAATTTAACCAATGCCCCAGCCACCTTCTCTCGGTTAATGAACTCGGTCTTCATGGAGTATTTGGATAAATTCATCATAGTATACCTCGATGACATACTCATCTAATCCAAGAATGAAGAGGAACATGCCGAACATCTAAGGCTTGTATTGACGAAACTTCGAGAGCATCGCCTATATGCCAAATCCTCCAAGTGTGAATTTTGGTTGCCAGAAGTGACCTATCTAGGCCATGTAATCTCTCGTAAGGGTATTGCTGTCAATCCCGAGCGAGTTCAAGCCATCCTTGATTGGACTCCACCTGAGACGGTCAAGCAAGTTCGGAGCTTCCTTGGCTTAGCGAGCTACTGCCGCCGCTTCGTCGAGAATTTCTCCAAGGTTGCTAAACCTCTAACTGAACTCCTCAAGAAAGATAAAAAGTTTGAGTGGACCCCACAGTGTGAGTTCAGCTTTCAGGAACTGAAAAGACGCCTGACATCTGCTCCCGTACTGGTACCACCAGATTTCTCCAAGGACTTTATTATCTATTGCAACGCCTCGTGACAAGGACTAGGTTGCATACTCATGCAAGATCATCAGGTAATTGCCTATGCCTCACGACAATTACACCCACATGAGGAAAACTATCCCACACATGATCTAGAGCTTGCAGCTATAGTCCATGCACTCAAAACTTGGCGACATTACCTTCTCGGTAATCGTTGCGAGATCTTCACTGATCACCAACGTTTGAAATATATCTTCACCCAACCGGATTTGAATCTCAGGCAACGATGTTGGGTCGAGTTGATCTCGGATTACGACATAGGAATAACTTACACCCCGGGCAAAGCCAATGTCATGGCTGATGCGCTAAGTCGTAAATCTTATTGTAACAACCTGATGTTACAACAAGGTCAACCACTTCTCCATGAGGAATTTCCTAAGCTTAATCTTCACATTGTTCCTCAAGGATTTCTATCCACCCTGGTGGCGAAGCCTAACCTTACGGATCAAATCATAGCTGCCCAGAAGCGTGATAAGGGCATATCCCGGGTTAAGGAAAACATTGCTAGCGGAGTTGCTAAATGTTTTCCATGGATGAGTGAGGTGTTGTCTTCTTCAAGAACCGCTTGGTGGTTCCCAAGAAACAACATCTACGCCAGTTGATTCTTATGGAAGCTCATGAATCCCCTCTCACCATTCATCCCGGTAGTACTAAAATGTATCAAGACCTACGCCAGAGGTTTTGGTGGACTAGGATGAAGAGAGAAATTGCTCAATACATTGTTAGTTGCGACGTCTGTCGTAGTGTTAAAGCAGAGCACCAACGGCCTGTTGGCACCCTTCAACCTTTGGCTATTCCTGAGAGGAAATGGGATAAAATCAGTATGGATTTCATCACTGGGTTTCCTAGGACTAAGAGAGGGAATAATGCCATCTTTGTCGTGATCGACCGTCTTTCCAAACTAGCCCATTTCCTACCAGTTTGTGAGAGTATCACCGCTAGCCAGCTAGCTGATTTATACATCTCCCGAATAGTGTCTCTTCATGGTGTCCCATTGGAAATTAACTTAGACCGTGGGAGTCTCTTCACCTCTCGATTTTGGGAAAGTTTCCAAAATGCTATGGGAACTCGTCTCTCTTTTAGCACCGCCTTCCATCCTCAATCAAGTGGTCAAGTAGAGCGATTCAATCAAATTATGGAAGATATGCTCCAAGCTTCTGTCATCTCATTCGGAATGGGTTGGGAGAAATACCTTCCATTCGCGGAGTTTGCTTATAACAATAGTTATCAAGCTAGCTTGGGCAAAGCTCCTTTCGAAGTTCTCTATGGACGAAAATGTTGAACGCCTCTTAACTGGTCAGAAACCGGGGAAAGACAACTCTTTGGCTCGGATATGATCCAAGAAGCAGAAGAGCAGATTTGCGTTATTCGTGAGAAATTGAAAATGGCCCAATCTCGCCAAAAGAGTCAATATGACCGCAAGCATAAGCTTATGTCTTATGAAGTTGGCGAGAAGGCTTACCTTCGGGTTACACCTTTGAAGGGAACCCCTCGATTCGGTATCAAGGGCAAGTTGGCTCCTCGTTACATTGAACCCTTTCGCATTCTTGCCAAACAAGGGGAAGTTGCCTACCAGTTGGAACTACCTCCGCATCTTTCCAGAGTTCATGATGTCTTCCACGTTTCTCAACTCAGGCGTTGCTTCTCGGATCCTATCCGTGGAGTGGACCACGAAACGCTTGATCTCCAAGATAACCTCACATATCGAGAATATCTCGTTCGTATCCTTGATCAAGCCGAGCATACCACTCGATGCCAAAATATTAAGTTTCTCAAGGTTCAATGGTCACACCATTCCGAGCAAGAAGCTACTTGGGAAAGGGAGGATCGTCTTCGACTCGAGTACCCCACCTTCTTCCCGGCGGATTCTAAATCTTGGGACAAGATTCGTTTGAGTGCGGGTGAGTTGTCACATCCTAGCTAGTCATGCATTAGAGTGTTGCATCATGTATACCTTTCATCAGAAACATGAATTGGGGAAGACAGAACCCCCAGCACCCCCTCTAGAATCAACTAAGTTTTACTAAAAATATTTTCAATGAACCTGAAATGCCCTTCTAAAAAGTTCACTCTCTTTGTCTTGGGTTAGAACCTCTAACAAAATTGGTGCACAATTTTCTAGGTCAACAGAAGGTCATTGAAATAAATCATATGTAATTTGCATTTGGCCATTTGAATGCTAGTAAATATTTTAAATGGTCAAATAATTCTGAAGGTAAGTGTGGGCTATTGGAAATATTCTAAACAGAGCCTCTGATTATTTTCAGGATTTTTAGAAGTGCCTAGCTATTTTTAATAAAGCCACAAACCTACAGAAAAATAGAAAACAGAAATTAAAAGAGAGGGAGAGAACTTACCTGGCCGCAGCCCATCAGCCGGCCCACCTGGCGGCCCAGCGCTGTGCTGGCCCATGCCAGCCAGCTGCTTCGTCCCCGCCAGGCACGCAGAGAGCTGACACCGGCGAGCGCGAGCTCGCCACGGCGCCAGCAGCTTGCCGCTTCGCGCGCCTGGACACTGGGTAGGCTCCACGTCGCCGCCCCGACCCCGTGGACACCTCACTCACCCCCTGCCTCTCTCCCTCGCTCCCCCGCACCATGGCCGACGCACCTGCCGCAGGACCGCCGCCGTAGTCGCGCCATCCGTCGTCCCCGCACCGAACCACCGTGTCCAGAAGCTCCGCCGCCCTCCCCTCCTTCGAGCAAGCCGAGCCCCGAGCGCTCGCTTGCCCCGCAGCCTCTGCAACAACCTCGCCCGACTCCGCCATCGCCGGAGATCCCCTTCGTCGTCGCCACCGCATCAGCTCGTCCCCGACCTTGCCGTCCATTCCTACGTGACCGCCATGAGCTCAGCTACCTCCCCATCCTCTCTGTTTGCCTTCTCGTGCACCGTAGCAACTTCACGAAGCTTCACCGCACGCGCCACCGCCGAGCTCATCACCGACGTGTCTCCGGCCAACCACCGGCCACACCACCGTGTCCAACACACTCACTGCATCCCCAGGAGCCCAATGCACCTCACCACGCGCCTCGCCATGCCCTGTAGCCTCGGGCTCATCTTCACCCGACTCCGGCGACCGCCAAGGTCGTCGCCGGCGACGTTTCCGGTCACCCCGAGCTCAACCACCACCACCAAATGCTGCGGCTTGCTCCCAGCTACGTGTAGATGCCCTCCGCCGCTCATTTGGTCGCCGAAACGCACTAATGCACTTCCACCGCCGCGTCTGGCCTCGCTGGTGGCTAAACGCCGGCGGGTTTGACCCGTTGACCTTGACTGGGTGGGCCCAGGTTGTCTCCCCTGAGTCTATGACAAGTGGGCCCCCCTCTGCTAATTAACCCAGTTTAGTTTTAACTAAATTTAGTTAGTTTAAATAACTGCTGACATGCGGCACCCACTGGTCAGGTTGACCTGGACGTCCCCGTTGACCACTGACGTCACCCTGACGCACTGCTGACGCAATAACTAATTTCTGGATTTATTTTTATATAGAGAATTCCAGAAATTGTTGCAAACTTTAAAAAACATAGAAATTAATATGTAACTCCAAATGAAAATATTTATATATGAATTTTGATTAGAAAAATTCAATCTATCCATTGGTAATGGTTTCATGCATGACAAAACAAGTTAAACTTGATGTTTAAGCAAAAAAAGATAACGCACTAATATGGCTATGTTAAATGAACTAACATTTGAATCTTTGATTCAAATGGGTTCATTCCTTTCTGTTTTAGCTTGCATTAGGCCAAGACACATTCATTTTGCCATGTCATAGCATGCATCATATTGTTGCATATTGTCATGTGTTGATTATGTTCGGTGTGTCTTTCGTGGTAGGTTCTGCCTTCGAGGATAACCCCGAATATCCGTCTGAAGGGCAGTACCCTACTACCACTACATCAGGCAAGCAGCCCCATTGATCATATCGATACAATCCCATGTTCTCGCCTCTGCTCACATTTACTGCATTAAGAGAACAACGTTTCAAACTGTTGTGTGCTACGGTAGTTGAACCCTTATCCTCTGCATGACCTGTCATTGCCACAGTAACTAGATGAAACCCACTAGCATGTGTAGGAGTTGATTGAGCCATGTATGTGTTTCCTACCTTGCTATGCCTGCTATGCTTAGAGTTGTGTCAGGTCTGGTTCATCTGGGTGATGGGCTAGAGTGAAATGATTATGTCGGTAAGGTGAGGGATGTGTTGAACAAGATTTGGTAAAGGTATCGATGAGAGCCATGTAGGAGTACATGGTGGGTTGTTTCATTGAGGCCGTCCATAAGAACTGAGATCTGTATGCATGATTTAAGATTTAGCTACTACCACACATTGGGCCCTGAAATATGACCCCGCTCGACTTACTGACCCCTCTCGTCCTCTGTCCAGGAGTTGCAACTAGTTTCTAGTGTTTGTAGGTTATGTGTTGGCGGCCGTGCATAGCGCTGACCCTAGGGGTGGGCTATGATGCGGTAGATACACTGTGGCCGGGTATGCCGGGCGCCCGTTTGGCATCTCGGGACCCTCTACACATCCTTTGGGGCCGTTGAGGACACCCCGGCCGTATTTCCTTGCGGATGGAACCTGAATAGGCGATAAACCTGGACTAGAGACTTGTGTGGCTAGTCAGGTCGTGGTCTACACCCACGTCGGCTTTCGCCTGAAGTCTGCCGAGCACATGTCATGTGCAGACGCTAAGTAGTGGAACTATGTGTGACGAAGCACACCCCTGCAGGGTATAAAACTATTCGAATAGCCGCGTTCGCGGAAAAGGACTACTTGGTTGCCTATACAGTTCTTAGACAAGTTAATGGTTACCACTAAAAGACTCAAGATAAGTGTGAGTACCGAGGATGGCCCTCTCGTAGGATGACGAGGGAGGATCCTCGGTGGAGTATTGTGTTGGTGATTAGTGGACTCGTGTGCGAAAACTATTTTACTAGTGGTGTCCCGTAGGATAGCTTAGCCAAGAGTCAAAGCTGGCTTGCTGCAATAACTCCACCACCTTCTTGAGAATGAGCATGTATAGTAGGTTCTGACGTAAGACTTGTTGAGTACCTTTGTACTCTGTTTGTTTAATTACTCTTTTCAGACGACAACACCGCCCCTCCGATGGGTTTTATGTAGATCTCGAAGTCGATGAGTGACTTGCCACCCAGGTGGTGATCCTGGCCATGGAGGGCCCTATGTAGATAGACAGGCTTCGAGAAGCCTTCTTTCTTTCTAGCGTCTGTACTCAGACTATTTTCTTCCGCATGTGCTTGTATGCTTTTATGACTTGAGTGTCGGGTCATGTGACCCCTACCTGTATGAACATGTTATGTATGGCTCTCTAGAGCCTTTAAATAAAGTACTTGAGTTGTAGAGTTTTGTTGTGATGCCATGTTGTATTTGCACATATCGAGCATATTGTGTGTATGATTGAAATGCTTGGTATGTGTGGGATCCGACAATCTAGTTGTTTATCCTTGGCAACCTTTCTTATGGGGAAATGTAGTCTAGTGCTCCTCGAGCCATAGTAGTCTGCTACAGCCCAGTTCACCGGAGTCCTACTAGCCCAGCACTACTGCTCAGAACACTTGACTGGCCGGCATGTGTTTCACTTCGTTCCTATGTCTGTCCCTTTGGGAAATGTCACGCGGTGACTTCCGGAGTCCTGCCTAGCCTGCTACAGCCCGGGTTCCCCGGTGTCCTGTTAGCCTAGTGCTACAGCCTGGATTCACACGCTGATGACCGACATGCTCGATGTGATTCATGTATGCCTGTCCCCATAGGTCTGTGCCGCTTTGGGTTCACGACTAGCCATGTCGGCCCGGGTTCTCTGTCATATGGATGCTAGCGACACTATCATATACGTGAGCCAAAAGGCGCAAACGGTCCCGGGCCACGGTAAGGCAACACCCGTGGGGATACCGTGCGTGAGGCCGCAATGTGATATGAGGTGTTACCGGCTAGATCGATGTGACTTGGAATTGGGGTCGTGACAGCGTTGGCATCAGAGCCAGACTTCCTGTAGGTTCGTTGAGCCAAACTAGTTGATGTCGAGTCTAGAAATGCTTTAGTTATATGTAGGGTAATTAATTGTGGGAGGGAACGTAAGGCTCTTTTTACTCCTTTACCTTATGCCCTCTGATCTGTGTCATTCTCTTCTCTTTCTACGTGGGTTAAGGACTAGACTCTCTTCTCTCTGTCAGGTTCACATGTTACTAATCCGTAGTAACTTATAGGATTGTTGGTTACTAGCCTCAGTTCAGTTTCTGCCACTTTAGTATGTTATCAGTTGAACCAGAACCTTGATATGTTGTTGTTGAGTGGTTTTGCAATCTGTTGTGAATGTCTCAAATCTGTTCCTAAGCATTTACTGCTGTTATGCTATCCAATTTTCCCTAGAAATTCTAATGTCTTTGCATTGTGGTTGCGCTTTCAGATGGCCACTCGTGCTCAAAACCAAGTGGATCGCCTGACCAGGTGCCTTATGTGCCCGGTCATACTGCTATGTTAGTCCAGGTAATGATCGAGACGGGTTATCGTTGGTATCCCGAATACACTATCGAAGAGCAATTCCGAGACTTTAATCAAAGCCAATATTTCTGCACCATCAGGATATTTCCTTCTTATCTTGGATCTACCGAGCCCCTCCACTGTTCCTATGGACTCGGGGTTACTATTGAGATGGCTGTGCAGGATGTTGCCTATTCCATGATGACCATCATGCGAGTCAGGACTGGCCTGCTTCGGAACACCGACTTCCGTTATATGCCGGCTTCACTCCCGGGAGCGCAAGGGTATCTCCAGGCTATCTATGCTGACTCCACACGTGAGGACTCACTAACTTGCACCACTGCCGAGATGCTCGAGGATAAGGACCGAGTGAATCGGGCCTTGAGACTAGAGCTTTTCAACACCCGTGCTGATCATTGGGCCACTTTAACTCGGTTTGCACCTACTGTGCAAGCTAGATGTATGGATACGAGGGATCTGTATCCTGTGAGATCTGCTCTGCCAGACATGGTGGATTGGCGTGATGTGGGAGGCATCACCCCACCCCGTGGTCCCCGCCGGCCACCGTTTGTTGGTCCAAGACCTCATCCTAGCCCCTATGGTCCACAAGCTCCTCGGGACCGTCTGTTCCCGAATGATCACGCTGAACTTCCAGGCTATGGAGCTGACTTGTATGAGGACTACTACGGAGCTGTCTGAGTTAGTAGTAGTATCACTAGTATTGTAATAGTTGTATTTCCACTGACCTGCGTGACTTGTGGAATATGACTTAGTGTGTAATCAATTCCGGAGGAGTAGAAAAATAATGTATAGGAGCTTGGAATGCCTCCGATGAGATGTAACGTCTTTCATCATAGTTGTACTGTAGCCTGGGCTTGTACTAAACTATGTATGGTGTGTATGACCGTTGGTATATATATGGCAGTTCTATATTACCATGTCATACGGATGAACATCTCTGCATTCCATGTTATCCATTATATTCTGCACTTCCTTGCTAAGTTTGTGCCATCCTTATCTAAACCGTTGTCTTGTTTTCTGCTAGGATGGTCAACACCCGCAGCAACCCTGCTGCCCCGTTGCAGGGGGAAGCCAGTGCAGTTAGGGGTGAAAATCTGCCTCACCCGCCTTCTCTGGCCGAAGTGATGCTGGAGGCGGAAAGAAACAAGTGTGAGACTAACCGCTTGCTGGAGCAGATTGAGCAAAACACTGCACGCCGTCGGCGAAATGACTTGGTGTCAATCAATGACTTCATCAAGTTGTACCCACCAAAGTTTAACCATTCCGTCGAGCCCCTCGACACGGATGACTGGCTCCGCATCATCACCCACAAGCTACGTTCTGCCAACGTAGCCGAAGCTGATAAGGTTACTTATGCTGCCTATCACCTCGAAGGCCCTAATAGCCTTTGGTGGGAAAATTTGGAAGCTATGCGCCCGGTCGGCCAAATCACTACTTGGGCTGAATTCAGTGAGGCTTTCCGTGAGCATCACATCCCGGAAGGTCTCATAGATCGCAAGAGGGAAGAGTTCTGCAATTTCACCCAAGGAAGACTGACTGTGGATGCATATAGTCGTGAATTTGGGAATCTGGCACGATATGCTCCTGAAGAGGTATCCACCGACGCTAAGAAGCAGGCAAGGTTCCGCAAGGGACTTAACCCTGAGCTTCGCCGCGATCTTCGTCCGCACGAGTGCACCTCCTTTCAGAAGTTGGTCAATAAAGCCATCAGTGCTGAGACATGCCAGTCTGACTATGACGCTTCACGCAAGCACTCTCGTGATTTTGGCTCTTCATCCGGCTCTGGATCTCAGAAGCGCCGGGTGTGGATTCCAAGCACGCCACTGCCACCAAGGTTCATTTCGAGGCCATCCTTTGAGGCGCCTCGTCCCAACCAGCAGTTTGCACCGTCCAAGCCCTATGGTGGCCCCGCTGCTAATGCTGCTCCACGCCCCAATGTTGTGACATGTTTCAAGTGTGGAGAGCCGGGTCACTATAGTCGAGAGTGTCCCCAGAACAACAACCCCAATCAGTCTGGAAAGTCCGTTGGTCGTGGTAAGCCAGCGCGAAAGACATTCTACGCCAAGCCGGTCACCACTGCACATGGCCATGTCAACTATGTCTCAGCCGAGGAGGCTCATGAGGATCCTAACGGCGTCCTTGGTATGCTCCTTGTTAATTGCCATCCGGCATCTGTTCTTTTCGATAGTGAAGCATCTCATTCATTCATATCTGAGAGCTATGCTCGATTGCATAACACAACATTCTGTGACGTGCCCACTACCATGGAAATTCAAACCCCTGGCTCTAGATGACAAACTTCTAGAGTAAGCCATGGGAATGAAATGCTTGTCGATGGACTTGTCTTCCTTGCATCTTTAATAGCTCTCAAGTCCTCGGACATAAACATCATCTTGGGTATGGACTGGATGTCAGCTCATTACGCTAAGATTGATTGTGCCACTAGAACCGTTCAACTTACTCAGCCATCGGGCAAGACAGTCAGTGTCTTAACTCGAGTGGCCAAGCGCCAGATTTACTCCCTAAATGCAGACCCCCTTCCAGACCTTGAAGATATTCCGGTAGTCCGGGACTTTCCGGATGTCTTTCCAGAAGAACTGCCAGGTGTTCCACCTGACAGGGATGTCGAGTTTGTGATAGACCTTGTTCCAGGAACCGTTCCAATTTCTAGAAGACCCTATAAGATGGCACCCTTAGAACTAGCCGAGCTTAAGAACCAACTCGATGAGTCCTTGAAAGAGGGTTTCATCCGTCTTAGTTCCTCTCCTTGGGCTTGCCCTGTCCTCTTCGTCAAGAAGAAGGATGGAACGGATCGGATGGTTGTAGATAACCGACCTGTCAACTTGGTCACTATCAAGAACAAGTATCCGCTTCCCAGGATCAACGATCTGTATGAACAGCTCGCTAGATACTCAGTCTTTTCCAAGATGGATTTGAGGTTGGGCTACCATCAAATCAAAATCAGAAACGGGGACATTCCCAAAACGGCCTTTGTTACTCGTTATGGCCAATACAAGTACACCGTTATGTCCTTCGGTTTAACCAATGCCCCAGCCACCTTCTCTCGGTTAATGAACTCGGTCTTCATGGAGTATTTGGATAAATTCGTCGTAGTATACCTCGATGACATAGTCATCTACTCCAATAATGAAGAGGAACATGCCGAACATCTAAGGCTTGTATTGACGAAACTTCGAGAGCATTGCCTTTATGCCAAATTCTCCAAGTGTGAATTTTGGTTGCCAGAAGTGACCTATCTAGGCCATGTAATCTCTGGTAAGGGTATTGCTGTCAATCCCGAGCGAGTTCAAGCCGTCGTTGATTGGACTCCACCTGAGACGGTCAAGCAAGTTCGGAGCTTCCTTGGCTTAGCGAGCTACTGTCGCCGCTTCGTCGAGAATTTCTCCAAGGTTGCTAAACCTCTAACTGAACTCCTCAAGAAAGATAAAAAGTTCGAGTGGACCCCACAGTGCGAGTTCAGCTTTCAGGAACTGAAAAGACGCCTGACATCTGCTCCCGTACTGGTACCACCAGATTTCTCCAAGGACTTTATTATCTATTGCAAGGCCTCGTGACAAGGACTAGGTTCCATACTCATGCAAGATCGTCAGGTAATTGCCTATGCCTCACGGCAATTACACCCACATGAGGAAAACTATCCCACACATGATCTAGAGCTTGCAGCTATAGTCCATGCACTCAAAACTTGGCGACATTACCTTCTCGGTAATCGTTGCGAGATCTTCACTGATCACCAACGTTTGAAATATATCTTCACCCAACTGGATTTGAATCTCAGGCAACGATGTTGGGTCGAGTTGATCTCGGATTACGACATAGGAATAACTTACACCCCGGGCAAAGCCAATGTCATGGCTGATGCGCTAAGTCGCAAATCTTATTGTAACAACCTGATGTTACAAAAAGGTCAACCACTTCTCCATGAGGAATTTCTTAAGCTTAATCTTCACATTGTTCCTCGAGGATTTCTATCCACCCTGGTGGCAAAGCCTAACCTTACGGATCAAATCATAGCTGCCCAGAAGCGTGATAAGGGCATATCCCGGGTTAAGGAAAACATTGCTAGCGGAGTTGCTAAATGTTTTCCATGGATGAGCGAGGTGTTGTCTTCTTCGAGAACCGCTTGGTGGTTCCCAAGAAACAACATCTACGCCAGTTGATTCTTAAGGAAGCTCATGAATCCCCTCTCACCATTCATCCCAGTAGTACTAAAATGTATCAAGACCTACGCCAGAGGTTTTGGTGGACTAGGATGAAGAGAGAAATTGCTCAATATATTGTTAGTTGCGACGTCTGTCGTCGTGTTAAAGCAGAGCACCAACGGCCTGTTGGCACCCTTCAACCTTTGGCTATTCCTGAGTGGAAATGGGATAAAATTAGTATGGATTTTGTCGGTGTTCTGGGAACGGGGGACCCCAGACTTTCCTGCCTGCGGCCTGCGGCGTGGCTCAAAGGGGGGCCCAGCACGGGCCATCTTCACCAACACTGACCCAAGACCCTCGCGAGGGGCCAAGCCTCGCGGGGCGGATGATGCGGAGCTTCCTCAGGCACGGCCTCATTAGGCTGGCTCGCGAGGAGGCGGAGAGATCAAGGCGGGGTACCTCACGAGGTGCCCGTGACGCAAGCCATGACGACCAAAGGCGCCAGGCGGGTGCCAACCCGCGCAGCGTCCTCCTTTCCTCTTTGGTGCAAAGGGAGCAAGCGCAGCCGCGAAGTACCAAGGCATCAGGCAAAGGTTGCCATTTCGGTGCAACAAGACCAAGACCAGGAGGACTGCAAGACGGAGGTCATTGTGGAGCCCAAGACGGCGTCACCACCAGAGCTTTGTGCAGGCGAAGACTACTTTTGTCAGGATAGCTGGTACTAGCTGTCCCCCTTCAAATTAGCCCGCCATTGTTGGCTCCCTTCCCGCTCGATATTTGGGAAGAGGACCAGGGCCTCTATAAATAGGACCAACCACCCACAGAACAAGAGAGGGACGAGGGAAGAGAAAAAAGACGAGAGAAGGAAAAGAGAAGGAGGGAGAGAGAGAGAAGGGTGACTGAACTCCTCCTCGCAGTTCATCGCCCCAGCCGAGAGCAGACCCTCGCGAGGCTGTTCTTCCTTGTATTGTTCATCATCATCAGCGCAAGAGGCAATCCACCACGCCACACACTGGAGTAGGGTATTACACCACAACGGTGGCCCGAACCAGTATAAACCCTGTGTCATTTGTGTTGTTCTTTCCATTGCTTAGATCTTAGCGAGGCGGAGGGGTGCAGGTAGGTAGGAGGCGAAATCTCCGCGCGCAGCCCAGTGTTCGAACCTCAAGGGTCTGTCGGAACCCGAAATCCGACATTTGGCGCGCCAGGTAGGGGTGCATCGGAATTCGTCTTCCACCGCCCCGTTCTCCTCCGACCATCGCGCCCATGCCTGACGCTCGTCGGGCCCGCGCCGAGCGCCGGGCCGCTCTCGCTTCCCGCGTCGCCCAGACGGCTCCTGTCGGCGGGCGTCCTCGCCATTCCCCGTCACCTGCCGTCAATGCCTCCACCGGCCCGGCGGGGGACGAGCAGCAAGCATTGTCTCAGCATCCGTCCGTGCGGCAAGACGGCCGCACCGCTACTCCCTCGCTCACCCCAACTGGTTCTTCGTCCCGTGCGCTCCACGCACCCATGGAGGCTCGAGCTGCGCTCATCGCGGCAAACGAGCTCCTGCGCTACCATCCCGTCGATGACGTCCACGAAGAATGGCTCGACCGCGTCGCCGAGCTCGTCCGCACCGCAGGGGGCTCTCCTGCGCCGTCCGGTCCGCTCCGCTGCACCGCACCCTGGCCCGCGCGGGCGACGAAGCTCCGGCGGCGCCCCGGCCGCCTCCTCCACAAGAAGGCGCCATGGCTCCAAGGCGCGTGGCCCCTTGGCGGAACCCGCTTCGTCAGGTGCCAGCGTGGCAAGAGCAGAGCTGCCAAGAAGTCCCTCGCCCGCAAGAAGCTGCCCGGGCGCTCCCTGCTCCAGCACGTCACGACCATGCTCCTGCTCCCGCACGTCAAGACCCAGCTGCAGCACGTGGGGACATGCAAGACCAAGCTCTCCGTCACCCAAGGCCTCCCGTGGCCACAGCAGGCTGCCGTGCCTTCACCACCGAGCTATGCAGCGTCGCGTGGCCCGGCAAGTTCAAGCCAGACCTGCCTCCTCGTTACGATGGCACGGCTGACCCTGCGGAGTTCCTCCAGCTCTACGAGCTGGGCATCGAAGCTGCCAACGGAGACGATAAGGTCATGGCAAACTAGTTTCCCATGGCGCTCAAGGACGGGGCCCGCACCTGGCTCCTGAACCTGGCTCTAGGCACGATCTCCTCCTGGGACGAGATGCGCACCCGCTTCATCGCCAACTTCCAAGGTACTCGCGACCGGCCACCCGCCGTGAGCGACATGCGCCGCATCAAGCAACAACCCGGGGAGACCCTGCAGAAGTACATCCAGCGCTTCAACAACGCACGCCTCAAGATTCCCAAGGTGACTGAGGAGGCCATCATCTCAGCCTTCTCCGACGGCGTGCACGATGTCAAGATGAAGGAGGAGCTGGCGATGCATGAAGACCTGTGCACTTTCTTGGAGCTGTTCAACTTGGCGACCAAGTGCGCCAGGGCTGAGGAAGGGCGTCTCTCCCTCCTCGAGCTGCCTGCCGCAGACCCAGAAGAGAAGAAGCCCAAGGCCAAGGACGTGAAGCGCAAGGGGGCTGCCGTGCTCGCGGCAGAACCAGACACCAAGCGGGGAAGAGATCAGCCCGAACCTTCCAAGGGCAGCCAGTACTGTGTGTACCATGACCTACACACCCACAACACCAACGAATGTCAAGAGCTCCGAGCCGTGCGAGAAGGAAGGATCGGCCGTCGTCCCGACCGCGGTGACCGGGGCTACGGTCAAGGAGGAGGAAGGAACGCATGACGCTGGGAAGACCGTGGCCCGTGCCAAGGGTGGCGCGATCAACCTCGCGAGGATCGCTGGCAAGACCCGCCTCGCGAGGGATACTGGAGGGATCAGCCTCACGAGGATCGCCCGCATGGCAACGCAGGCCTCCCTCCACTGCCGCCGCAGCCAAGGAGAAACAAGGATCGCCACCAAGACAAGGGGGATGGGGGCTTCCAGGAGTCGCGCGCTATCGCCTGCATCCTGGGCGGGCTCAGGCCCCAGCCTCTCAATGCATCTTCAAGCAGTTCGCCCGCGAAGTGAATGCAGTCCTCCCCAGGCTTGAAGCCACGCGCCCTCTCAGGTGGTCGGCGTGCACCATCACGTTCAGCTCAGCAGATCAGCTCAAGTGTGCGGCTACAGCCGGAGTCCTCTCGATGCTTTGTTCCCCAATCATCAGCAACGTGGTGGTCACCAGGACCCTCATCGATGGCGGGGCAGGGCTCAACGTCCTGTTCGTGGAAGCATTCAACAATCTCCAAGTGCCCTACAGCCAGCTTCAGCCAACCAAGCCCTTCTCCGGAATCACCGACGGCTCCACGGTCCCGATTGGGCAGGTCCGCCTCCCTGTCACCTTTGGGGCACGCGACAACTACCGCACCGAGCTCATCGACTTCGACGTCGCTCACATTCGCCTGCCGTACAACGCCATCCTTGGGTACCCGGCGCCGGCCAAGTTCATGGCAGTAACTCACCACGGCTACAACGTTCTCAAGGTGCCAGGAAGTGGCGGAGTCATCACGGTGCCCTGTGAAGAGAAGGACGCGGTGTGTTCCCTGGAACGAGCCTTTCAGGCCGCGTCACTGGAAGACCTGGATCGCGGAAGCAGGAGGCTTCCCGAGACCGCCCCCAAGAAGAAGAAGACATTGTCCTGCCCAGTCCCTCAGGAGGCAGGCCCCTCTGGGCCCGTGCCTGCCTAGGGGGAACCTCCTTCTGTCGCATAGGAAAGCGCGCCCGGCGCCCTCCTCAGGCAGGGCTCGGGGGCTCTCCCCTGGAGGGCCACCGACCTGGCTAGGGTCACAAGGGAGGCGCTTGGGCACCACATGGAGGCGTGCTTCGAAGCACGTTTCCCTCAAGAAGGAGTAAGGCAAGGAGAGCCAGACCCTCAGGAGTTCGTCAGCAAGGCCATTCAGGAGCTACATGAGTCAAGGGTCATGAAAGGCGGCCGCCGTCTACCAGCAGTGGCTCCCCATCCAGGCGAGGATGGTGGGCTACGCGTCTGCATCGAGATACCAGGGCTCAACCGAGTCGCCTCTCTGGAGCGCCTCAGGCCCTCGCGAGTGGGGCGCTGCAGAGGTCCACCCCACAGCTGCATTCGCATGCCTTACGGCTTGCCGAACGCGGCTGTCACGTACCAGCGCCTCATGAGGGGCATCCTGGAGGCACAAGAGGCCAGGCGTTCCGCAGCCCTGGCGGAGATGGAGATGGCCCGCAGGGAGCCACCAGCGCCTCCGGAGCCTCCTGAGGCCCTTGGGCCTGGGGGCTCGTGAGGATCAGCTTCCGCAGCCCACCGAGTCTGCTACACCAACACCCCTTCGTCCTCAACGTCATCAGGTGACATCTTTCAAGTTTCACTTCCACCTGGGAGCGCCCCCCCTGGGCTGCATTATTCCCAGGCTGCGTGGGTTCGTCCCTGCGGCATGTATCCCTTTTAATTCATGTTGTTAGCTTACCTTGTTGGGGGCGCCCCTCGGGCCGCATGATCCCCAAGTCGCTCGGGCCAGACCCAGCGGCGTGTATCTCATTTGCAGTTATTTCCGGTTATGCGTCATACCCACCATGCTTGATTATTTGATGCCGGCCCACGTCACCTCTTCTTCTCCATGCCTACCGCTTGCACGTTAAAGGGGGGTACCTGAGCATCGCGACTCAGGGCTCTTACTGGCTCTCCAGCCCTCACCCTATGGCCTTGTCCACGGCATCGCGACCTGGCATACCAGCGACGGCTGAGACCAGCTCGAGGGCCGGGACCCGAGGACGTAGAGTGCCGGCATCTAACCAAATTTGCAGGGACACATCACAAGATAAGGCCCAGTGCCAGGCACAACCCGCCTAGAGGTAGGGCCCTGTGCGTCCCGCGCTGGCCCATGGGTGCCCAAATACACCTCGCCAGGCCCTACCATGCCAGCCACGTGTCAGGGCGGGGCTGTACACGCCCCGGGGGCTCCTCCCGGAGGGGGCCCCCTCCCACGTACCAGTGGAAGCACCATGCTCCGTGCTGGCTGACGACACTGCCGAGGAGCGGCTATGCCCGTACACATACGGAAGCGCTATGCTCCGCGCTGGTGATAAACAACTGAGGGTGGCCCCCTGGGCCGCATCAACCTCAGGGAGCCCAGAGCTCAGTGTCTAGCCTCATCGTAACGCCTCCCCTCGGGAGTGCCGCGTGAGGTGGCTGGGCACGGGGGCTGCGCCTGGGTCACGCCCAGACGCACGCCGCCCAGCCAGGCCCCCCCGGGCCTGGTTCGTCGCGCGTCTCTCCCCGAGCGGAGCCAAGGTACGAAGGCTGTTTGAGCGTCAAGGGGGACTCCCGAGCATCGCGACTCAGGAGCCTAACTGGTCACGTAGCCCCTCACTCCTTAGTTCCAAAAGGCTAATGCAGGGTGAGGTATGCGCGCGGCCGGGCTCTGCAGACGTAGAATGGTAGATTCACCCACATCACACCTCCCTACTTGCTGTTCGTGCGCCAAGGGGGACTCCTGAGCATCGCGACTCAGGAGCCTAACTTGTCACGTAGCCCCTCACTCCTTGGCCCCGTCCTGGTTTCCGGTCGGGACTAACGCTGGGTGAGGTATGCGCGGGGCCGGGCTCTGCCGGTGTAGAACATACGCAAGTAGGAAGGAAAAGCGCAAATTTCAAGGAATTCAAAAGAAAATATTATAGTCCACACTGTTATCTCAATGTCAAATGCAAGTTTAAATGCCTCCCCGAGGCATGATACATGTGCATGAATTAAAGGCAGGACAGGAGTCACAACGGAGTCACTTGTCGGCGGTGGAGCATCGCGGAGTGGGTGTGCCTCATGGAGTAGTGGGGTCGGCAGCGCCTTGCTTCGGCTTGGTGCTGAAGGCCCGGAACTTCCCCAGCAGAGCCTCCGTGCGACCTTTCACGGCCTCGGCAGCGGCAGCGGCACGCTCGCCGCTTACTGGCTCCAGCAGGCCGTCGAGGTCGACGTCGGGATCGCGAAGGTAGATGTGGGTGAGCACCCACGTCAGTGTTGCAGAAGACATGACATGCGCCTCGGCCTCCGCCGTGGGGCCAAGGCCAAGGGCGACATCTTCAAGAGCGTGAACCAGGAAGGGAAGCAGCTTGGCGGGGCCGTCCTTGGCGCCAGCCAGCGGGCTCTCCAGGCCGCTGTCCTAAAGCGTCCTTAGCGAGGAGCGAGCCTTCGCCTCCATCTCCGTGAAGGCCATGCGGTCCTCGGCAAGAACCAGGGCCTTGTCATCCAGCTCGGCCTTCCTCGCCCCCAACTCCTGCTCCAGCGCGCCAAGGCGGTCGCGGCGCTTCCTGAGCTTGACCTCCCTCTCCTTGACGGCCGCCTCGCGAGCCTTCACACCTTCTTCCTGCTCTTGGCGAAGGCGGACCTCTTTCGCGAGCTGGTCCCGCAGGCCCTGCAGCTCGTCCTCCAGCGCCTTGCAGCGACCATGGACGTCGACCACCTCCCCCAGGGCTGCGTCACGAGCAGCCTTCGCCTCAAGGATGGCCTACTTCTCCTCATCGCAAGCCGTCGAGGCCTGGACCAACGCCGCCCGAATCGAAGCATCGGAGCGAACCCATCCGGAAGCCAGCTCCAAGCGCCCGGCCACCAAGCGAGGGTCGGCGCCATGAAGATCCTTCCGCAGTCGGTCCAACTCAGCGACAGCATGATCCAGAACGACACAAAGAGTCAGAGAGACAGCAGCCGGTAGAGTAGGAGGAGAAGGCGGCTGCGCGGCCACAGCATCCTGAGGCGGAGTTTGATGCGCCCCAATGGCTGTAGTGGTGGCGGCAGGCAAGGACAACTCGGGAGTCACTTGGGCCGTGGGGGCCGAGCTCGCCCCAGCCGGCTCAGCCAGGCCTCATGAGGACGACCGGGCAGGAGAAGCCCGTGCGTCGCGGTCACCCTCCTTCGCGGGCAGAGGCGCTGCCACGGATGGAACCTCAGGAGCTCCCTTTGACTTCTTTGCTGCGGGCGCCAGCCTGTCCAAGAGATGCGGACATCAAGCCTCAGAAGCAAAATAAGAAATAAAGACAAGAATCAAACGCTTACGGGTCGTCGCCAGTGAGCTCGAGCGGCCTCCGGCCAAATTTGAAGCCTGAAAGCCGGCTGGAAGGGTCAACCTCGGGAAGCTTGGAAGCGGAAGGTGTGGTCCGCCTCGGGGCCGGGGCAGACCCGCGGGAGATCAGCCCGGTCCTGTCCTTCTTCGGGATCGGGGGAAAGCTCCCGCCATCCTGCTCGTCGTCATCCTCGTCGTCATCCTCGTCGTCATCGCTCGGAGAGAGGCGGAGAACACGGGACCTGCGCCGGGGGAGGGGAGCCCTCGACTCTCCGTCAGTCGCCTCGGAGTCAGGCCCTCTTTCCCGCTCCCCTCCTTCCTCCTCTTCGCTGGAGTCGTCGGAGGGCACGTCCACTGGTTCCTCGGGAGTTTCCATGGGCACGGGCCCATCCCCGTTGAAGACGGGCATGGACTCCACTACCTACTCCCAGTCGTCGCGGAGGAACAAGGGCGTAGGAGCACCCTCCAACCTCGCCACATCGCCCCCGACCAGAGATTGGAGGACCGCAGCCAGATCTCCGTCGGCCAAGGCCGTGGGGCTCGGATGGGGCCTCCACATCGGGAGTGAGTACAGCCGAAGCGGAGCCAGCTGGTGCTCCAGGAATTCCCTCAGCAGCGACGCGCCGGTCAGCTTCGCCGCCGCCATGTTGGCCGGCCTCAGATCCGCATCCATCTTCTCCAACACCAGCTTCGCGCGGGGGTCCGCGAGCTCCGCTCGACCCCAATCGCTGGAGCTCGTGGGCTGCTCCGTGGGCAAGATCAGCCGAGGGTGAATGCGCCCAGCATCCGCCAAGGCCCACTGGCTCCTGAAGCCCTCAATCCTTTTCCCGGGGTTCGAGATGGCAATGGCGCCGCCATACGCGATGAAGCTCGCGCACGCGGAAGCAGGACCGCGAGAGGTCCGGAGGTAGAAGTAGTGGTGCAGCAAGGCCACTGAGGGCTGCACCCCTACGTGAGCCTCGTAGTAATAGGCGAAGATTGCTAGGAGAAGGATGGAGTTGGGGTGGAGATGCAGAGCCTGTAGCTTGTAATGGCGGAGGACAGAGAAGAAGAACTCGGAGAAGGGAGGCACCAGGCCAGCAGCAATGGCACTTACGAAGAACGGATAGAACATGCTCCCTTGACCCTCAGGGGTGGTGGAGCCGGCCTTGAACACCTTCGCCCCGTCGATGCCCCGCACCGCCGCCATCCGGCGCAATCGGGCAAGGCTCGCCTCCGACACGTTCGGCGAGTCCAGGGCAGACGAGTACCAAGCTACGGCCGGGGGCTGATGAGGCGCCATGGCTTCCTAGGTCACGCGGTCGTAGTAGATCTGGAAACTTTGGAGGAAGGAAGGAGAGGCGCAAGAAAGGGGATCTGAGCAGCAACCGGAGAAAGCAAAAAGCAAAGCCTAGGCAGATGCCGCTCCTTTATCAACTCACGCGGTTGCTAAGGCGCTCACGTCCAATCAACCGCCACACGGCGCCCAAGGCCGCAGGCTGTTAGGGCCCGCGGCGCTTCGCTCTTGCCCTTCCGCCTCCCTGCACGGCCAAGTCTGGGCGCGCCTTGGGACCGGGGGCTACTGTCGGCGTTCTGGGAATGGGGGTCCCTAGACTTGCCTGCCTGCGGCCTGCGGCGTGGCTCAAAGGGGGGCCCAGCACGGCCCATCTTCACCAACACAGACCCAAGACCCTCGCGAGGGGCCAAGCCTCGCGGGGCGGACGACGCGGAGCTTCCTCAGGCACGGCCTCATCAGGCTGGCTCGCGAGGAGGCGGAGAGATCAAGGCGGGGTACCTCACGAGGTGCCCGTAACGCAAGCCATGACAACCAAAGGCGCCTGGCGGGTGCCAGCCCGCGCAGCGTCCTCCTTTCCTCTTTGGTGCAAAGGGAGCAAGCGCAGCCGCGGAGTACCGAGGCATCAGGCAAAGGTTGCCATTTCGGTGCAACAAGACCAAGACTAGGAGGACTGCAAGACGGAGGTCATTGTGGAGCCCAAGACGATGTCACCACCAGAGCTTTGTGCAGGCGAAGACTACTTTTGTCAGGATAACTGGTACTAGCTGTCACCCTTCAAATTAGCCCGCCATTGTTGGCTCCCTTCCCGCTCGATATTTGGGAAGAGGACCAGGGCCTCTATAAATAGGACCAACCACCCACAGAACAAGAGAGGGACGAGGGAAGAGAAAAAAGACGAGAGAAGGAAAAGAGAAGGAGGGAGAGAGAGAGAGAGAAGGGTGACTGAACTCCTCCCAGCAGTTCATCGCCCCAGCTGAGAGCAGACCCTCGCGAGGCTGTTCTTCCTTGTATTGTTCATCATCATCAGCCCAAGAGGCAATCCACCACGCCACACACTAGAGTAGGGTATTACACCACAACGGTGGCCCGAACTAGTATAAACCCTGTGTCATTCGTGTTGTTCTTTCTATTGCTTAGACCTTAGCGAGGCGGAGGGGTGCAGGTAGGTAGGAGGCGAAATCTCCGCACGCACCCCAGTGTTCGAACCTCAAGGGTCTGCCGGAACCCGAAATCCGACAGATTTCATCACTGGGTTTCCCAGGACCAAGAGAGGGCCATCTTCGTCGTGATCTGCCGTCTTTCCAAAGTATCCCATTTCCTACCAGTTTGTGGGAGTATCACCGCTAGCCAGCTAGCTGATTTATACATCTCCCGAATAGTGTCTCTTCATGGTGTCCCATTGGAAATTAACTTAGACCGTGGGAGTCTCTTCACCTCTCGATTTTGGGAAAGTTTCCAAAATGCTATGGGAACTCGTCTCTCTTTTAGCACCGCCTTCCATCCTCAATCAAGTGGTCAAGTAGAGCGATTCAATCAAATTCTGGAAGATATGCTCCGAGCTTCTGTTATCTCATTCAGAATGGGTTGGGAGAAATGCCTTCCATTCGCGGAGTTTGCTTATAACAATAGTTATCAAGCTAGCTTGGGCAAAGCTCCTTTCGAAGTTCTCTATGGACGAAAATGTCGAACGCCTCTTAACTGGTCAGAAACCGGGGAAATACAACTCTTTGGCTCGGATATGATCCAGGAAGCAGAAGAGCAGATTTGCGTTATTCGTGAGAAATTGAAAATGGCCCAATCTCGCCAAAAGAGTCAATATGACCGCAAGCATAAGCCTATGTCTTATGAAGTTGGCGAGAAGGCTTACCTTCGGGTTACACCTTTGAAGGGAACCCATCGATTCAGTATCAAGGGCAAGTTGGCTCCTCGTTACATTGGACCCTTTCGCATTCTTGCCAAACAAGGGGAAGTTGCCTACCAGTTGGAACTACCTCCGCATCTTTCCAGAGTTCATGATGTCTTCCATGTTTCTCAACTCAGGCGTTGCTTCTCGGATCCTATCCGTGGAGTGGACCACGAAACGGTTGATCTCCAAGATAACCTCACATATCGAGAATATCCCGTTCATATCCTTGATCAAGCCGAGCGTACCACTCGACGCCAAAATATTATGTTTCTCAAGGTTCAATGGTCACACCATTCCGAGCAAGAAGCTACTTGGGAAAGGGAGGATCGTCTTCGACTCGAGTACCCCACCTTCTTCCCGGCGGATTCTAAATCTTAGGACGAGATTCGTTTGAGTGGGGGTGAGTTGTCACATCCTAGCTAGTCATGCATTAGAGTGTTGCATCATGTCTACCTTTCATCAGAAACTTGAATTGGGGAAGACAGAACCCCCAGCACCCCCTCTGGAATCAACTAAGGTTTACTAAAAATATTTTCAATGAACCTGAAATGCCCTTCTAAAAAGTTCACTCTCTTTGTCTTGGGTTAGAACCTCTGGCAAAATTGGTGCACAATTTTCTAGGTCATTGAATTAAATCATATGTAATTTGCATTTGGCCATTTGAATGCTAGTAAATATTTTAAATGCTCAAATAATTCTGAAGGTAAGTGTGGGCTGTTGGAAATATTCTAAATAGAGCCTCTGATTATTTTTAGGATTTTTAGAAGTGCCTAGCTATTTTTAATAAAGCCACAAACCTACAGAAAAATAGAAAACAGAAATTAAAAGAGAGGGAGAGAACTTACCTGGCTGCAGCCCATCAGCCGGCCCACCTGGCGGCCCAGCGCTGTGCTGGCCCATGCCAGCCAGCTGCTTCGTCCCCGCCAGGCAGGCAGAGAGCTGACGCCGGCAAGCGCGAGCTCGCCACGGCACCAGCAGCTTGCCGCTTCGCGCGCCTGGACACTGGGTAGGCTCCACGTCGCCACCCCGACCCCGTGGACACCTCATTCACCCCTACCTCTCTCCCTCGCTCTCCCGCACCATGGCCGACGCACCTGGCGCAGCACCACCGCCGTAGTCACGCCCTCCGTCGTCCCCGCGCCGAGCCACCGTGTCCAGAAGCTCCGCCGCCCTCCCCTCCTTCGAGCAAGGCGAGCCCCGAGCGCTCGCTTGCCCCGCAACCTCTGCAACAACCTCGCCCGACTCCGCCATCGCCGGAGATCCCCTTCGTCGTCGCCAACGCATCAGCTCGTCCCCGACCATGCCATACATTCCTACGTGACCGCCGTGAGCTCAACTACCACCCCATCCTCTCCGTTTGCCTTCTCGTGCACCGTAGCAACTTCACGAAGCTTCACTTCATGCGCCACCGTTGAGCTCGTCGCCGACCTGTCTCCGGCCAACCACCGGCCACACCACCGTGTCCAACACACTCACTGCATCCCCAGGAGCCCAACGCACCTCACCACGCGCCTCGCCGTGCCCTATAGCATCGGGCTCATCTTCACCCGACTCCGGCGACTGCCAAGTTCGTCGCGGGCGACGTTTCTGGTCACCCCGAGCTCAACCACCACCACCAAATGCTGCGGCTTGCTCCCAGCTACGCGTAGATGCCCTCCGCCGCTCATTTGGTCGCCGAAACGCACTAATGCACTTCCACTGCCGCGTCTGGCCTCGCTGGCGGCTTAACACCGGCGGGTTTGACCCGTTGACCTTGACTGGGTGGGCCCAGGTTGACTCCCCTGAGTATATGACAAGTGGGCCCCCCTCTGCTAATTAACCCAGATTAGTTTTAACTAAATTTAGTTAGTTTAAATAACTGCTGACACGCGGGACCCACTGGTCAGGTTGACCTGGACGTCCCCATTGACCACTGACGTCACCCTGACACACTGCTGACGCAATAACTAATTTCTGGATTTATTTTTATATAGAGAATTCCAGAAATTGTTGCAAACTTTAAAAAATCATAGAAATTAATCTGTAACTCCAAATGAAAAGATTTATATATGAATTTTGATCAGACAAATTCAATCTATCCATTGGTAATTGTTTCATGCATGAGAAACCAAGTTAACCTTGCTGTTTAAGCAAAATAAGATAATGCACTAATATGGCTATGTTAAATGAACTAACATTTGAATCTTTGATTCAAATGGGTTCATTCCTTTCTGTTTTAGCTTGCATTAGGCCAAGACACATTCATTTTGCCATGTCATAGCATGCATCATATTGTTGCATATTGTCATGTGTTGATTATGTTCGGTGTGTCTTTCGTGGTAGGCTCTGCCTCCGAGGATAACCCTGAATATCTGTCTAAAGGGCAGTACCCTACTACCACAACATCAGGCAAGCAGCCCCATTGATCATATCGATACAATCCCATGTTCTCGCCTCCGCTCACATTTACTGCATTAAGATGTTTCAAACTGCTGTGTACTACGGTAGTTGACCCCTTATCCTTTGCATGACCTGTCATTGCCACAGTAACTAGATGAAACCCACTAGCATGTGTAGGAGTTGATTGAGCCATGTATGTGTTTCCTACCTTGCTATGCCTGCTATGCTTAGAGTTGTGATAGGTCTGGTTCATCTGGGTGATGGGCTAGAGTGAAATGATTATGTCGGTAAGGTGAGGGATGTGTTGAACATGATTTGGTAAAGGTATCGATGAGAGGCCATGTAGGAGTACATGGTGGGTTGTTTCATTGAGGCCGTCCATAAGAACTGAGATCTGTATGCGTGATTTAAGATTCAGCTACTACCACACATTGGGCCCTGAAATATGACCCCGCTCGACTTACTGACCCCTCTCGTCCTCGGTCCAGGAGTTGCAACTAGTTTCTGGTGTTTATAGGTCATGTGTTGGCGGCCGTGCGTAGCGCTGACCCTAGGGGTGGGCTATGATGCGGTAGATACACTGTGGCCGGGTATGCCGGGCGCCCGTTTGGCGTCTCGGGACCCTGTACACATTGTTTGGGGCCGTTGAGGACACCCCAGCCGGATTTCCTTGCGGATGGAACCTGAATAGGCGATAAACATGGACTAGAGAGTTGTGTGGTTAGTCAGGTCATGGTCTACACCCACGTCGGCTTTCGCTTGAAGTCTGCCGAGCACATGTCATGTGCAGACGCTAAGTGGTGGAAACATGTGTGACGAAGTACACCCCTGCAGGGTATAAAACTATTTGAATAGCCACGTCCGCGGTAAAGGACTACTTGGTTGCCTATACAGTTCATAGACAAGTTAATGGTTACCACTAAAAGACTCAAGATAAGTGTGAGTACCGAGGATGGCCCTCTCGTAGGATGACGAGGGAGGATCCCCGGTGGAGTATTGTGTTGGTGATTAGTGGACTCGTGTGCGAAAACTATTTTACTAGTGGTGTCCCGTAGGATAGCTTAGCCAAGAGTCAAAGCTGGCTTGCTGCAATAACTCCACCACCTTCTTGAGAATGAGCATGTATAGTAGGTTCTGATGTAAGACTTGCTGAGTACCTTTGTACTCATGTTTGCTTAATTACTGTTTTCAGACGACAACACCGCCCCCTCCGATGGGTTTTATGTATATCTCGACGTCGATGAGTGAGTTGCCACCCAGGTGATGATCCTGGCCATGGAGGGCCCTATGTAGATAGACAGGCTTCGAGAAGCCTTCTTTCTTTCTAGCGTCTGTACTCAGACTATTTGCTTCCGCATGTGCTTGTATGCTTGTATGACTTGAGTGTCGGGTCATGTGACCCCTACCTGTATGAACATGTTATGTATGGCTCTCTGGAGCCTTTAAATAAAGTACTTGAGTTGTAGAGTTTTTTTTGTGATGCCATGTTGTATTTGCACATATCGAGCATATTGTGTGTATGATTGAAATGCTTGGTATGTGTGGTATGCGACAATCTAGTTGTTCATCCTTGGCAGCCTTTCTTATGGGGAAAGGTAGTCTAGTGCTACTTGAGCCATAGTAGTCCGCTACAGCCCGGTTCACCGGAGTCCTGCTAGCCCAGCACTACTGCTCAGGACACATGACTGGCCGACATGTGTTTCACTTCGTTCCTATGTCTGTCCCTTCGGGGAAATGTCACACGGTGACTTCCGGAGTCCTGCCTTGCCTGCTACAGCCTGGGTTCCCCGGAGTCCTGTTAGCCCAGTGCTACAGCCTGGATTCACACGCTGATGACCGACATGCTCGATGTGATTCATGTATGCCTGTCCACATAGGTATGTGCCGCTTTGGGTTCACAACTAGCCATGTCGGCCCGGGTTCTCTGTCATATGCATGCTAGCGACACTATCATATACGTGACCCAAAAGGCACAAACGGTCTCGGGCCACGGTAAGGCGACACCCGTGGGGATACCGTGCGTGAGGCCGCAATGTGATATGAGGTGTTACCCGCTAGATCGATGTGACTTGGAATCGGGGTCCTGACAACGTTAGCCATGATAAACTAGCGTAAGTTGGTTGCTTATTTATTTCCTTGTTGTCTTGTTTATTTGTCTGCTTGTAGTTAGTGCAGTTCTTTTTCCGCGGTTTGCTAGTGGCCGCAATAACCTATTTTTTAAAACTAGGCCACAATAACCATGGGCTACATATTTACTATATTTACCATGGGCCTCCTACGGGCCGTAGAAACAATGGGCCTTCTAAGGGCCGTAGAAACAATGGGCCTTCTATGGGTCGTACATTCATTGGGCCTTCTACGGGTCGTATGATCGATCGGACAAACATGGGCCAATAAGAGACCGCATTATGGGCCGTAAACGGGCTAGATTTGAAATCGCCGTTCATGGGCCGACCATAATGGGCCGTCATTAATTGGCCGTATTTGATGTCGTTATGAAAACGACCCTAAGGATTAACAGGCCGCAAACAGGCCAATTGTAACCACGGGTTGAATTTGGCCCACAAGCAGAAAAGGCCAGTAACGGGCCGTAAGTAACCGAATGTTGGAAATAAGCCCAAGAATAAATGGGCCTTGAGAAGGCCAAAAGATAACATGGGTTGGAAATGGCCCAATGGAATAATGGGCCTTTAATGGGTATAAAGCGGTACACTGTTCATTGCGTGCTAGATTCACCACGGGCCGTTAATGGGCCAAGAGTTACAAATGGCCTCATATGGTCCGAAAGATATGATGGGCCGTACATGGGCTAGAAGTTACAACAGGTTGCAATCATATTGGACGTCTCGGATGAAGCTACTGGGCTTAATTCCAATAGGCCGTAACGGGCCGTGAGTTAGCGGGCCGTAAATGGGCTATATACGAACAAGCCGTTAACAGGCTTTCCGTGGGCCAACCCGTTACCTTTTGACCAAGTCAAACGGGCCGACGTTTTCACCGGAATGGGCCTTTGTTGGGCCGTGCCACGTGTCAATGTATCATAGGCACACCTGTCCAATGAATGGATGACATCTGTCCCATCAGTGAGCCAACACGTGTTTCCTCCGGCCAATGACAATTTTACACGTGGAAAATCCTAATTGGTCCAGGCTGTTAACGGGTTATCAGATCCAAAACCATACCAGATAGCGTAACGGTGACCCGTTACGGTGGATGTCACGTGTTGGTCACCCTTGACGAAAGCACTTCTATGACGCGCGATTTATCGTCATGGAAGTGGACTCTTCCGTGATGATAATTTTGGTAATGTCATGGAACACTTCTATGACAACACAGGTATGGCTATCTTGATTCCTTCATAAAATTGTCATGGATGTACATGCATGATAGAAAACGTGACCTACTGTGACAAACACGTATCATCATGGAAGTGTCTTTTTTTATAGTGTACGCCTAGTTGATGTGAGAATGTCTCCTTCTTTTTGTCTTCTCCACAACCACCGTCTATTCCACCTATAGTGCTATATCCATGGCTCGTGCTCATGTATTGCGTGAAAGTTGAAAAAGTTTGAGAACGTCAAAAGTATGAAACAATTTCTTGGCTTGTCATCGGGGTTGTGCGTGATTTAAATATTTTGTTTGATGAAGATGGAGCATAGCTAGATTATATGATTTTGTAGGTATAAGCTTTCTTTGGCCATGTTATTTTGAGAAGACATAATTATTTTGTTAGTATGCTTGAAGTATTATTGTTTTTATGTCAATATTAAACATTTCTTTTGAATCTTACAGATCTGAACATTCATGCCACAATAGAGAGAATTACATGGATAAATATGTCAGGTAGCATTCCACATTAAAAATTCTGTTTTTATCATTTACCTACTGGATGACGAGCAGGAATTAAGCTTGGGGAGGCTTGATACATCTCCAATGTATCTATAAGTTTTGATTGTTCCATGCTATTATATTATCTATTCTAGATGTTTTATATGCATTAATATGCTATTTTATATGATTTTTGGGACTAACCTATTAACCTAGAGCCCATTTCTAGTTTCTGTTTTTTTCCTTGTTTTAGATTTTCACAGAAAAGGCATACCAAACGGAGTCCAAACGGAATAAAACTTTCGCCATGATTTTTCTTGGAGCAGAAGACACCCAAGAGACTTGGAGTACAAGTTAGAGGAGCCTCGAGGCGGCCACAAGGGTGGAGGGCGTGCCCGGGGGGGTGGGGCGTGCCCCCTGACCTTATGGGCCCCTCGTAGCTCCCCTGACCTAATTCTTTCTCCTATATATACTATTATACCCCAAAAACATCCAAGGGAGCCACGAAACCACTTTTCCACTGCCGCAACCTTCTGTACCCGTCAGATCCCATCTTGGGACCTTTTCCGGTATCCTGCCGGAGGGGGAATCGATCATAGAGAGATTCTACGTCAACACCAGTGCATATCCGATGAAGCGTGAGTAGTTTACATCAGACCTACGGGTCCATAGCTAGTAGCTAGATGGATTCTTATCTCTCTTTGCTTGTCAATACCATGTTCTCCTCGATGTTCTTGCAGATCTATTCGACGTAATACTCTTTTGCGGTGTGTTTGCCGAGATCCGATGAATTGTGGATTTATGATTAGCTTATCTATGAATATTATTTGAATCTCCTTTGAATTCTTATATGCATGATTTGATATCTTGCAAGTCTCTTCGAACTATCAATTTAGTTTGGCCAACTAGATTGGTTTTTCTTGGAATGGGAGAAGTGCTAGCTTTGGGTTCAATCTTGCGGTGCCCTTTCCCAGTGACAATAGGGGCAGCAAGGCACGTATTGTATTGTTGCCGTCGAGGATAAAAAGATGGGGTTTTCATCATATTGCTTGAGTTAATCCTGCTACATGATGTCATCTTGCTTAATGTGTTACTCTGTTCTTATGAACTTAATACTCTAGATGCAGGCAGGAGTCGGTCGATGTGTGGAGTAATAGTAGTAGATGCAGAATCATGTCGATCTACTTGACACGGACATGATGCGTATATTCATGATGATTTCCTTAGATATTGTCATAACTTTGTGCTTTTCTATCAATTGCTCAGCAGTAATTTGATTACCCACCGTAATAATTTCTATCTTGAGAGAAGCCACAAGTGAAACCTATGGGCCCCAGGTCTATTTTACATCATATTAGTTTCCCATCAACTTGGCAATTTCCATTTCTGTTGCCTTACTTTGCAATCTTTTACTTTCCGTTCCATAAACCAAAAATACCAAAAATATTACTTTATCGTTTATCCATCTCTGTCAAATCTCACTTTGCGAATAACCGTGAAGGGATTGACAACCCCTTTTGTCACGTTGGTTGCAAGTTGGTGTTTGTTTGTGCAGGTATTCGGTGGCTTGTTGCGTAGTCTCCTACTGGATTGATACCTTGGTTCTCAAAACTGAGGGAAAATACTTATGCTCCTTTGCTGCATCACCCTTTTCTCTTCAAGGGAAAAACGAACACAAGCTCAAGAGGTAGCAGGAAATAGTTCAATGTAGAGGAGATTAAGAATCTTGAGGTAGCTGGTTTGGTTAGAGGAGTACTGCACCCAACATGGTTAGCAAACCCAGTGGTCATTCGCGAGGCTAACGGGAAATGGAGGCTTTGCATAGATTTCACAGATCTCAACAAAGCTTGCCCAAAGGACCCATTTCCCTTACCGCGCGTTGACCAGATTGTGGAATCCACTTAAGGTTGTGATTTTCTCTCTTTTCTAGATGCATACTCCGGATATCATTAGGTCTTCATGTCCAAAGAAGACGAAGATAAGACCTCGTTCATCACCCCGTGCGGCACGTAGTGCTTTGTACGCATGCCTTTCGGGTTAAAGAGTGCCAGGTCCACTTTTGCAAGAGCAGTCCAGACTGATTTTGAACCGCAACTGCACTTAAATATTGAGGCTTATATGGATGATATCGTGGTTAATACCAAGGACAACCCTCATTCAGGATTTAGAAGAAATGTTTGCTAATCTGCACTAGATCAACTTGAAGCTAAAACTTGAGAAGTGTGTGTTTTGTGTTCGCTCCAGAAAGTTACTTGGCTTCTTCGTGTCCCATTGGGGGATCGAAGCCAACCCCAACAAGATCAATGCCATCGAGCAGATCCAAGCACCCAAGACAATTAAAGACGTGAGGCGTCTGATGGGATGCGTTGCCGTGCTTAGCAGATTCATCTCCAAGTCTATCGAGCGCGCCCTACCGCTCTTCAAAATCTTGAAGGAGGCAGGGCCCATGAGGTGTACCCCGGAAGTAGATGCAGCTTTACAAGAATTGAAGATCTACTTGTCTATCTGTGCCCACCTTGGTTGCCCCTAACCCGCAAGAGCCGTTGCTGTTATACCTGGCGGCAACTAATCAAGTGGTTAGTGCAGCCTTCGTCGCACAGTGGGAAGTAGAGGAACCAGAGAGTGAACAAGGGCCAACAGGACCGGATGAGGATTAGGGCAGAGAAGAGCACGACATCAAGAGCACCCCAAGGACGCGGCAAGGAAGAAAGTGGTGCAGTGCCCAGTGTACTTCGTTAGCTCCCTGTTACAGGGGGCTAGATCGAGGTACTCTAGTGTGCAAAAGTTGAATTTTGGCCTCACCATGGCCTCAGGGAAACCGAGCCAGTACTTCCAAGACCATGAGATCACGGTTGTTACTCGCTTCTCGTTGCAAAGAATACTCCGGAACCCTGAGGCTACTGATAGAATATTGGAGTGGGCTTTGGAGTTATCCAGCTTTGGCATGAAGTTTGAGAGCATGTCAACAATTCAGAGTAGGGCATTGGCAGAGTTTATTGCAGAATGGACACCAACCCTTGATGAAGAGGTACTGGAAACAGTTGCCCTTGGCATGGTGCGCCCAAGAATGGATTATGTATTTTCATGGAGCCTTCTCCCTACTAGGTGTGGGGAGCACCTGAAGTACATCGTCCAGATGCATTTTGCCCGGGAGGAGGTAACCAACAATACATCATAGTATGAAGGGCTCCTTGACAGGCTCAGGATTGCCGCCGAACTGGGAATCAAGAAGCTAATCATTCGAGGAGATTGACAGCTTGTGGTGAGACAAGTCAACAAGGATTATCAAAGTCCATTGATGGAGGCATATGTTGAGGAAGTGAGAAGATTGGAGGAGCGCTTTGACGGATTGCAAACAGAGCACGTACCCAGTGCGGAAAACAGCATAGCTGATCATCTGTCAAAGTGTGCTGCGCAAAAGTTTACTTTGGAACCATGAACTTTTGTTCTCCATCTTACTCAGCCATCTGTATCCCCCGCAACAATGGCCCGGAAAAGGAGGAAGATGGACTCTGGTAAGCCTCTCCCGGTAGAGCCTCCCGGGGCTCTTGGCAGGGACCCTGCCGGAAACAGATTCCCATCACTTGCGGGACAACACCCTCAAGCCGGGCCAATGGACCCCATGAATGAGGAACATGCTCCCGCAGATAAGGAGGTGCCGCTAGTCCTTGTTGCCGAGCCCCAGGCTCCAACTTGGGCAAGGCACAAAGTCCATTTACTCCAAACGGGAGAACTTCCTGATGACCCAGATGAAGCTGAAAGAGTAGCCCGGAGTGCCAGTATGTAACAGTTTGTCGATGACATTCTATACAAAAGGAGGCCCAATGGTGTGAAATTGAAGTGCATCTGCTGGGAAGAAGGAAATGAACTGCTGGCGGAAATACAGAAAGGCATGTTCATCTCCCACATTGGATCAAGGGCATTATTTGGGAAAGCATTCCGGCAAGGATTCTATTGGCCCACAGCCCTCCAAGATGTGGTCGAGCTAGTCACCAAATGTGAAGCCTCCTAGTTCCATTCCAAAAACATCCACCTGCCTGCACAAGCTCTTCAGACAATCCCTTTGTCATGGTCGTTTTTGGTTTGGGGGCTCGATATCCTCGGCCCTTTCCCCCGAGCTGCCGGGGGCTTTGAATTCTTGTTCGTTGCTATCGACAAGTTTAAAAAGTGGTCGGAAGTAGCTACCGTGAGAAAGGTGACTGCTCAGTCAACTATGAAGTTCTTGAAAGACTTGGTGTATCGCTTCGGAGTCCCAGCAGTGATCATTACCAACAATGGCACCCAGTTCACGAGCAGTGCCTTCATGCAATATGTTCATGCCCACGGAAGCAAGATATCATTTGCCCCTATTGCACATCCCAGAAGAAATGGAAAAGCTGAGAGGGCGAACGCTGAAGTGCTGCGAGGACTCAAGACGAGAACATTTGATACGCTGCGGAAGCACGGCATGCGGTGGATCGATGAGCTGCGGTAGTTCTTTGGTCCCTCAGAACGACACCAAATCGAGCTCCCGGGCAGACTCCCTTCTCCCTAGTCTATGGGGCAGAAGTAGTTATCCCCATGAAACTCATTTATGGGTCGCCTCGAGTGCTTGCCTATGATGAAGTAGCACAAGATCAGCACCGGCTTCATGTTGCTGTGCTACTCGAGGAGAACCGTCTCCGGGCTGCTATGTGTGTTGCACGCTATCAGCAAGCCTTGCATCACTATCACAGCTGCAGGGTTCATGCCCAGTGTTTTGAGGAAGGCGACCTTGTCCTTAGGCGCGTTCAGTCAGCCAAGGGTGCAAACAAGTTGATGCCAAAGTGGGAAGGCCCTTACTGGGTAGTATGAGTCACCAGACCTGGCGCAGTCCGTCTGGAGACCAAAGATGGCATTAAATTGCATAACTCATGGAATATTGAGCATCTCCAAAAGTTCTACCCGTAAGGCGCGCCCGGCAACCACCATTTTGTATAGGCCTTTCCTCAGTTGCATGTAACTCCTTGTACAAAGCCACGCGAAGACCCGGAGCAACAGAGAAATATACGAAGTGCTGGGACCCCCTACAAGTTGCATGCATGCATAAGCATTTCATGAGCATTGCATATACATATAGACAAGATCGCATCTTGCATCATTTCCATCTACATAATACTGCAGGTTCCTGCCGTGAACTTGGCCTCGATAGGGAGCTGGAAAGATGAACCCATGTTGCGATCTCCGGCAAGCCAAAAAAAAGTTCTATCTCTTGTCCATATGTGTTTTGTAAGCAAATATGTGTGCATAAGAAAACCTCGCCGCTTCTTGAAACTTACGTGCTCCCACCCCTTGACGTGAACGTTGCTTCGGTCAGGATGGTCGTAGTGGCCTTTGGTGAAAAAAGATTGGCAGGGGGCTGGTCCCTCATCGCAATTTTCGCCCGGTAGGCTTGGTCCCCAGCAGCAAAATAGAGGGTACCGGCAAGAGAGCCTGCAGAGGGAAACTCTTTTATTTAAAATAAAGAGGCACTCCACCTCTGCATGGACATATACGTGCACGAGTTCCCGACAAGGTTCATCTTTTTCGTTAAATATGCTGATCGAACAAGTACAAATCTTACAGGACATAAACATGGATACAAGATATTACATTATTTGAACTAAAATTTGGCAGGTGCCTACAATTTAAGATTGAAAAAAAGATAAGTGCCCCGTAATCTCCTCTTTTCGTTTTCCCTCCACCAGGTATTGCAGTGGGAAGAGGAGAGGACGAAAAGGACACCCCAGCAGGAGCCCATCCCGGTCCCGCCATGACCTGCCGGGTGTGGCCTGACAAGATTAGGAGTGGCAAGGCTATGAAGGAGGGGCACAGAGAGCAAAGCGGCGGTGCCCTGGTCACCACCTCCAGGGCCAGCAAGAAGCCCTGGCTTGAGCACCCGTGGAGTCATCCACCAAAGATCAGTCGGAAGATTGCTGGAGGGGAGGCGAAGGCACCAAGGGAACATCCCTCCCCGGCTATCACCCAAAGAGACTGGTGATAATGGTGTCGGGGATGGAGGGGAAGAGCGGAAATGCGAGGCGGCATGTCACCAGTAGGAGGCGGAGGCATCCACGCCATCGTACTCCAACTTGACGCCCAGCCACCCGCCTTCTCCGTCTTCCCTTGATTTCTCTCCCTCATCACAGCTCCGGAGAAGTGCCAGGGCCCCAGCCTAACGCCTTCCCCAGAGAAATAGCAAAGGGCCAAGATGGCCAGGAGGCTTGGGGCACACCGCACCCCACCTCGGTGGGTAGGAAGGTGTGCCCCCCTTCAACATCGGCCCCGAATCTACCAGAAGGGGCAGTGCTGGGATTACCAATGATCCCCAGACCTGCCTCCCAGGTGAGCATCAAAAATGCCAAGGATCTAGTCGCCAAGCAAACAAGCAGCAGCAGCTCGGGGCAAGATGCTGCATTACCCGACGGGTAACCGACCGTGGCGGAAGAGACAAGCATATCCCCACAATGGGGAATCTTGGTGTCTCCCACACCACGAGCAGTTCATCCACCGCGTCTTCTCCAGGCTGGGGCCAGACTCACTCCCCAAGCATCAGCGTGAGTATTTGATGTCGCCAATGTCAAGATAGAGCCCGGGGCCTGGCCCCGGGTTCCTCTCCTCAACATAACCAGCAAGAAGCAGGGGATGGAGGTGAAAGGATACGAGGATGGATGACCCGGCTCCTCCCTCGCCCCTACTTTTATACGTGGGTCAAGGAAGAGAGATGACCCCTCAACGGGTGACCATGGCCCTTCTCCACCAATTCAAGAAGACCGGGCCCTCGCCTTGATGCTCTACCGCACCACGTGCCTTTGCTACCTACCCCGCGCGATGCATGCAGCATACATGGCTGAGGATAAGGGCGTGGTGGGAAGAGTCAGTTGGTAGTTTCTATCTCATGCGTTGAAGTCATTCACGGGCCATTACAAGAGTGGCCCCACCATGATTGGCTTTACACGATGTGCGGGAAAACCAGAAACTGGCGCGGACTCAAGATTAATGAAGAAGTGAAGAAGATCGTAGGGGGCCAGCCACTTACACGCCCCTGCCTGTGCACTTATTGGGGCCTACCCCGATGACGCCCAGTAGCGCGTTCGGGACAGACCTGAGGGCTTCTGTTGGTGCAACAAACACTGGGTCCGTTGCCCAGACTGTGCACAGGCATGAGAGAAAAATTACAACTCCCAAGCTCAGGCCGAAGCAAAAGAGACCAGTTCTTCGAAGGACCAAAGTGCAACCTAAGAGGACCAAGATTAGTCAGAGAAGTAGAATATCACCAAGGGAAAAGCCTCCCTTGCTGGGCAGGCGAGCCTAGAAAGGATGGGGTCAGTGTCGGTGTCAAAACCGGCCAATCTCGGGTAGGGGGTCCCAAACTGTGTGTCTGAGGATCGAAGGTAACAGGAGGCAGGGGACACGATGTTTACCTAGGTTTGGGCCCTTTTAATGGAGGTAAGACCCTACTTCCTGCTTGATTGACTTTGATGAGTATAGGGGTTACAAGAGTTGGTCTACCTCGAGATCGTAATGGCTAAACCCTAGATGTCTAGCATGTATCCTTATCCTCGCCTCTACACACTAAACCCTCCGGTTTATATAGACACCGGAGGGGCCTAGGGTCGTACAAAGTCGGTTTACAGAGAAAGGAAACTTCATATCCGAACACCAAAGCTTGCCATCCACGCAAAGGAGAGTCAAGGAGACCTTCCCCGTGTCGTTCCAACCATGCCATTCGCACAACCCCCTTGGGAATAGGCGAGTTTTAAGGCTCATGAGGGGGCGCTTGATATTCACTGCCTTTATAAGGGGATAAGAACCCACCTTTTTACCCCTGTCCTTCTTCTTCCTCAATCCTTCCGTCCTTGAGCTCCAGCACCCATGCTTCAATCTTTTCTGCCACCACCAAACACTCTAACCATGTCTGGATCTGGCTCTCGAGGCAAGTGGGTGGCCTCCTCCGTAATGAAGAAGGACATCAAGGAGCTCCGTGATGCGAGGTACTTGACACAGAAATCAAACACATCCCCCCTACCAAAGAGCAAGACATTCCCACTCCAGAGCCCTGTGAGAGGGTTGTATTCATCCCTCATTTCCTCCGCGGACTGGGGTTTCCTCTCCACCCATTTGTTCGCGGTCTCATGTTCTATTACGGTCTATATTTTGACGATCTAGCCCCGAAATCCTTGTCGGTGTCAAAACCGGAGGATCTCGGGAAGGGGGTCCTGAACTATGCGTCTAAGGCGGATGGTAATAGGAGGTAGGGGACACAATGTTTACCCAGGTTCAGGCCCTCTCGATGGAGGTAATACCCTACGTCCTGCTTGATTGATCTTGATGATATGAGTATTACAAGAGTTGATCTACCATGAGATCATAAAGGCTAAACCCTAGAAGCTAGCCTATGATTATGATTGTTGTTGTCCTACGGACTAAACCCTCCGATTTATATAGACACCGGAGGGGCTAGGGTTACACATAGTCGGTTACAAGGTAGGAGATCTACATATCCGAACTGCCAAGCTTGCCTTCCACGCAAAGGAGAGTCCCACCCGGACACGGGACGAAGTCTTCAATCTTTTCTATTTTCATAGTCCAATAGTCCGGCTGTCCGAGGACCCCCTAATCCAGGACTCCCTCACTCCTTCCTCTACATCTCGGCATTCATCGTCGTGTGTGAGGCATTCCTCCACATTCCCCCACACTTCGGCCTGTTGCTCAAGGCTTTGAACATGAAGCCGAAGGTGGTCGACGGAGAGCACGCGGATTGCGGTGGCGCCATGGTGAGCAAACTCCCCAATGTTACTTGGCCTAGAAGGGCCTTCGTGGAGACCATCAAGACATGGCAGCATGAGTGGTTCTACATCACCCAACCCCCGTGGCACCAAATGGGCGACTGCTCCTGCTTTCAGATCCGGACACCTGCTGCGGCTTGCATCGTGGACCAACAAGGGTCTAGATTGGGGATCATCCGATGAGTTTTTGAAGCTGCAAAAGCGCATCAAAAGTATCATAGAGAAGGACACCAGCCTCCCTGACATGATCCAGGTGATGCTCATCCGCTGAACCCTTCCCTGCCAACGGCGGCCTCTCCGCATGTGGGAGTTCAATCTGGAAGGGCCGCGGACCCTGCAGCTATTCTTCGACACAACGCACGAAGCAATTTGGAAGCTGCTCTTCAAGACTTAGAAGTCGTGGCCACAGACGTACGAGGACATTGGCCTCGACTGCAATCATCCGGCCTCCCCGGTAAGTACTAAATTTTTGAACATAACTTAGTTCATCAATCAATGGAAGGGGTGCACTGAAAATTCCATCCTATAAACATGGCTGGACCAAAAAGGCGGAGCAGATCAGGTGTCCGGCTCCACTCCCTAAAAACCCAGCTGATCCTCTATTAATGAGGATGCTAGTCCCGGCGCCCTATCAGGCGCCGGAGAAGAAGGCCAAGAAGAAAAGCAAGGAGGCCAAAGGTGGCCTCCAGCATAAAGGTTCTTCGGACGCAGCATCCGGAGAGACCGAAACTCACTCCTCCCATGAGGAAGATGAAGAGGAGGAGGAGGAGGAGGAGGAAGAGAGCAATTCTCCCCCGAAGGGGGGGGGGGGAAGAAGAAGAGGGCGGCCTTTGTAGACCCAGAGGCGGAGGCACCCAAGAGTAGGAGAATATCCCTCCCGGACGGCTCGGATTCAGATGTTGAAGCCATCCCCGAGTGGTTCCCCAGGTAGAAGCCCCTCGCCACATCGTAAGTATACAAGTGTGCCTTTCATATGCCCAATCTTTATGATTGTAATTTAACACACCGTTTGGTCCAGTCCGGCCTGTGATCTCCCCCAACAATCATCGGAGGGGAATTCTTTGGATCCGGGGATGATGGAGAGCGAGTCGCCTCCACACCTATCGCCACGGACAACACCAAAGCATTGTCCCGAAGGGCGTCTCCGAGCCACGGAGCCGTACGGGAGGCCGTCGAAATGGCATCAGAGGGTAGCGCTTTGGACGCCAAAAACATGGGGGAACAATCCCCACGGAGACTGACGACGGGGGCCTTCATCAGTCCGGCCCCCAGCCGAACACTGTTCCGGAAACCCAAGTGGATCCGGAACCGAATAAGCAACCATTCAAGGGAGGGGGGAGCGCCAACACCAGCGGCGCCCTCCATTAATGCGGAGGCGCCGAGCACATTGATGGAGGCACTGCAACGCGCTTCATTCATGGAGGAGCACCGCACCCTGATGGGTGTGGTGGTTGAAAAGGTTCAGTCCACCAAGAGCGGTCTGAACGAGGCCTTCACTAGCCTGTTAATAGGCTTCGAGGTATGTGTTGTAATATTCCTGACCACTTTTCATATGAAAATTGTGCGTGTATATAAATAGTAGCCCCTAAGACTCTGCTCGTCTTTTTGAAAAAAGGGCGAACATAGGATCGATAGTATTCACAGGAGATAATGTACTTTCCTATTTTGAGAAGCAGGTTTCACTGTTAGCGGCAACCGCCCAGGCCGCCGAAGTATCCGAGCTCAAGCGTAAGCTATGGCTGGCCGATGAGGATCTCGTTTGCATCAACAAAAGGTTTGATGAAGCACAAGGTATGTTTCAGAATATCTCATCCATACCTGTATTAATATACAGACTCTGAGTCGAAGCTCATGCGCTGCTATGTGTATGATTGTAGGTAGTGTTGCTGTGGTCGACACCCTCAGGGGTGAACTTGCCCAGGCCAAGGAGCAGGCAAGGGTGAACAAGCGGCCACTGATAAAGCGGTCGAGGACTTGAAGTACGAACAGGGCATCCGCCGTCAATACGAGGAGCGGGTGACCGAAGTGGAGCAGGAGCTCAAGGATGCCGCCAGCAAGTGCGAGTCCCTAGAGGAGAAGAATAAAGCCCAGGTGACCGATCTTGCCAAGCCTTCAAGAGGCTGAGGAGGCACGGGCCACATCCCGAGCGGCGTGCGAGGAGATCAGCAGGTTGGACAGATAGCGGCTGGTAAGACCTTTCTCTTACAGAGTAAATTCGGCAATCAGAAGTATGTCTTGCTCACTCGACTGTGGAGTGCTCCAGACGCCTTTGCGGATCTTCTGAAGAGTGCCGCCGATGGAAGGAAATATGCCCTAGAGGCAATAATAAAGTTATTATTTATTTCCTTATATCATGACAAATGTTTATTATTAATGCTAGAATTGTATTAACCGGAAACATGATACATGTGTGAATACATAGACACACAAAGTGTCACTAGTATGCCTATACTTGACTAGCTCGTTTATCAAAGATGGTTATGTTTCCTAACCATAGACATTAGTTGTCATTTCATTAACGGGATCACATCATTAGGAGAATGATGTGATTGACTTGACCCATTCCGTTAGCTTAGCACTTGATCGTTTAGTATGTTGCTATTGCTTTCTTCATGACTTATACATGTTCCTATGACTATGAGATTATGCAACTCCCGTTTACTGGAGGAACACTTTGTGTGCTACCAAACGTCACAACGTAACTGGGGGATTATAAAGGTGCTCTACAGGTGTCTCCGAAGGTACTTGTTGAGTTGGCGTATTTCGAGATTAGGATTTGTCACTCTGATTGTCGGAGAGGTATCTCTAGGCCCACTCGATAATGCACATCACTATAAGCCTTGCAATCATTGTAACTAATGAGTTAGTTGCGGGATTATTTATTACAGAACGAGTAAAGATACTTGCCGGTAACGAGATTGAACTAGGTATTGAGATACCGATGATCGAATCTCAGGCAAGTAACATACCGATGACAAAGGGAACAACCTATGTTGTTATGCGGTTTGACCAATAAAGATCTTCGTAGAATATGTAGGAACCAATAAGAGCATCCAGGTTCCACTATTGGTTATAGACCGGAGATGTGTCTCGGTCATGTCTACATAGTTCTCGAACCCGTAGGGTCCGCATGCTTAAAGTTTAGTGACGATCGGTATTATGAGTTTTTGTGTTTTGATGTACCGAAGGTAGTTCAAAGTCCCGGATATGATCACGGACATGACGAGGAGTCTCGAAATGGTCGACATGTAAAGATCGATATATTGGACGACTATATTTGGATACCAGAATGGTTCCGGGAGAGATCGGGAATATCCCGAAGCACCGGGAGGTTATCGGGACCCCCGGAAGGTATATGGGCCTTATTGGGCTTTAGTGGAAAGGAGGGGAAAGGAGCAAGGGAGGTGGCGCCCCCCAAGCCCAATCCGAATTGGGAGGGGGGCCGGCCCCCCTTTCCTTCCTCCCTCCTTCCTCTTCCTTCCCTCTCCTACTCCAAGTTGGAAAGGGGGGAATCCTACTCCCGGTGGGAGTAGGACTCCCCTTGGCGCGCCTCTCCCTGGCCAGCTGCCTCCTCCCCCTTGCTCCTTTATATACGGGGGCCGGGGGCACCCCAGAGACACAACAATTGATCATTGATCTCTTAGCCATGTGCGGTGCCCCCTCCACCATAATCCACCTCTATCATATCGTAGCGATGCTTAGGCAAAGCCCTGCGTGAGTGGCATCATCATCACCGTCACCATGCCATCGTGCTGGCGAAAATCTCCTATGAAACTTTGCTGGATCGGAGCTCGCGGGATGTCATCGAGTTGAACGTGTGCAGAACTCGAAGGTGCCGTGCATTCGGTACTTGGATCGGCCGGATCGTGAAGATGTATGGCTACATCAACCGCGTTTTGCTAACGCTTCCGCATTCGGTCTACGAGGGTACGTAGACACACTCTCCCCTCTCGTTGCTATGCATCACCATGATCATGTGTGTGCGTAGGTTTTTTGAAAGTACTACCTTCCCCAATAGTGGTATCAGAGCCAGGTTTTATGCGTAGATGTTATATGCACGAGTAGAACACAAGTGAGTTATGGGCGATACAAGTCATACTGCTTACCAGCATGTCATACTTTGGTTCGGCGGTATTGTTGGATGAAGCGTCCCGGACCGACATTACGCGTACGCTTACGCGAGACTGGTTCTACCGACGTGCTTTGCACACAGGTGGCTAGCGGGTGTCAGTTTCTCCAACTTTAGTTGAACCGAGTGTGGCTATGCCTGGTCCTTGTGAAGGTTAAAACAACACTAACTTGACAAACTATCGTTGTGGTTTTGATGCGTAGGTAAGAACGGTTCTTACTCAGCCCATAGCAGCCACGTAAAATTTGCAACAACAAAGTAGAGGACGTCTAACTTGTTTTTGCAGGGCATGTTGTGATGTGATTTGGTCAAGACATGATGCTATATTTTGTTGTATGAGATGATCATGTTTTGTAACCGAGTTATCGGCAACTCGCAGGAGCAATATGGTTGTCACTTTATTGTATGCAATGCAATCGCCCTGTAATTGCTTTACTTTATCACTAAGCGGTAGTGATAGTGGTAGAAGCAATAGTTGGTGAGACGACAATGATGCTACGATGGAGATCAAGGTGTCGCGCAGGTGACGATGGTGATCATGACAGTGCTTCGGAGATGGAGATCACAAGGACAAGATGATGATGTCCATATCATATCACTTATATTGATTGGATTTGATGTTTATCCTTTATGCATCTTATTCTGCTTTGTTTGACGGTAGCATTATAAGATGATCCCTCACTAAATTTCAAGGTAAAAGTGTTCTCCCTGCGTATGCACCATTGACAAAGTTCGTTGTGCTGAGACACCATGTGATGATTGGGTGTGATAAGCTCTACGTTCATATACAACGGGTGCAAGCCAGTTTTGCACACGCAGAATACTCAGGTTAAACTTGACAAGCCTAGCATATGCAGATATGGCCTTGGAATACTGAGACTGAAAGGTCGAGCGTGAATCATATAGTAGATATGATCAACATAGTGATGTTCACCATTGAAAACTACTCCATCTCACGTGATGATCGGACATGGTTTAGTTGATTTGGATCACGTGATCACTTAGATGATTAGATGGATGTCTATCTAAGTGGGAGTTCTTAAGTAATATGATTAATTGAACTTAAATTTATCATGAACTTAGTACCTGATAGTATTTTGCTTGTCTATGTTGATTGTAGATAGATGGCCCGTGCTGTTGTTCCATTGAATTTTAATGCGTTCCTTGAGAAAGCAAAGTTGAAAGATGATGGTAGCAATTACACGGACTGGTTCCGTAACTTGAGGATTATCCTCATTACTGCACAGAAGAATTACATCCTGGAAGCACCGCTGGGTGCCAGGCCTGCTGCAGATGTTGCTGATGACGTTACGAACGTCTGGCAGAGTAAAGCTGATGACTACTCGATAGTTCAGTGTGCCATGCTTTACGGCTTAGAACCGGGACTTCAACGATGTTTTGAACGTCATGGAGCATATGAGATGTTCCAGGAGTTGAAGTTAATATTTCAAGCAAATGCTCGGATTGAGAGATATGAAGTCTCCAATAAGTTCTATTGCTGCAAGATGGAGGAGAATAGTTTTGTCAGTGAACATATACTCAAAATGTCTGGGTATCATAATCACTTGACTCAACTGGGAGTTAATCTTCCTGATGATAGTGTCATTGATAGAGTTCTTCAATAACTTCCACCAAGCTACAAAAGCTTTGTGATGAACTATAATATGCAAGGGATGAACAAGACAATTCCCGAGCTCTTCGCAATGCTAAAGGCAGTGGAGGTAAAAATCAAGAAGGAGCATCAAGTGTTGATGGTCAACAAGACCACCATTTTCAAGAAAAAGGGCAAAGGGAATAAGAAGGGGAACTTCAAGAAGAATAGCAAACAAGTTGTTGCTCAGAAGAAGAAACCCAAGTCTGGATCTAAGCCTGAGACTGAGTGCTTCTACTGCAAACAGACTGGTCACTGGAAGCGGAACTTCCCCAAGTATTTGGCGGATAAGAAGGATGGCAAGGTGAACAACGGTATATGTGATATACATGTTATTGATGTGTACATTACCAGAGCTCGTAGTAGCACCTGGGTATTTGATACTGGTTCTGTTGCTAATATTCGCGACTCAAAACACGGACTACGGATTAAGCAAAGACTGGCTAAGGACGAGGTGACGATGCGCATCGGAAATGGTTCCAAAGTCGATGTGATCGCCGTCGGCACGCTACCTCTACATCTACCTTCGGGATTAGTTTTAGACCTAAATAATTGTTATTTGGTGCCACCGTTAAGCATGAACATTATATCTGGATCTTATTTGATGGGAGACGGTTATTCATTTAAATCTGAGAATAATGGTTGTTCTATTTACATGAGTAATATCTTTTATGGTCATGCACCCTTAAAGAGTGGTCTATTTTTGTTTAATCTCGATAGTAGTGATGCACATATTCATAATGTTGAAGCCAAAAGATGCAGAGTTGCTAATGATAGTGCAACTTATTTGTGGCACTGCCATTTGGGTCATATTGGTATAAAGCGCATGTAGAAACTCCGTACTGATGGACTTTTGGATCACTTGATTATGAATCACTTGGTACTTGCGAACCATGCCTTATGGGCAAGATGACTAAAACACCGTTCTCCGGAACTATGGAGCGAGCAACAGATTTGTTGGTAATCATACATACTCATGTATGTGGTCCGATTAATATTGAGGCTCGCGGCGGGTATCGTTATTTTCTCATCTTCACACATGATTTAAGCAGATTGGGTATATCTACTTAATGAAAAATAAGTCTGAAACATTTGAAAAGTTCAAAGAATTTCAGAGTGAAGTGGAAAATCATCGTAACAAGAAAATAAAGTTTCTACGATCTGATTGTGGAGGAGAATATTTGAGTTATGAGTTTGGTCTACATTTGAAACAATGCGGAATAGTTTCGCAACTCATGCCACCTGGAACACCACAGCGTAATGGTGTGTCCGAACGTCGCAATCGTACTTTACTAGATATGGTGTGATCTATGTTGTCTCTTACTGATTTACCGCTATCATTTTGGGGTTATGCTTTAGAGACGGCTGCATTCACGTTAAATAGGGCACCATCAACATCCGACAAGACGACGCCTTATGAACTATGGTTTGGCAAGAAACCAAAGTTGTCGTTTCTTAAAGTTTGGGGCTGCGATGCTTATGTGAAAAAGCTTCAACCTGATAAGCTCAAACCCAAATCGGAGAAATGTGTCTTCATAGGATACCCAAAGGAAACTGTTGGGTACACCTTCTATCACAGATCCGAAGGCAAGACATTCGTTGCTTAGAATGGATCCTTTCTAGAGAAGGATTTTCGCTCGAAAGAAGTGAGTGGGAGGAAAGTAGAACTTGATGAGGTAATTATACCTGCTCCCTTATTGGAAAATAGTTCATCACAGAAACCAGTTCCTGTGACACCTACACCAATTAGTGAGGAAGCTAATGATGATGATCATGAAACTTCAGATCAAGTTACTACCGAACCTCGTAGGTTAACCAGAGCAAGATCCGCACCAGAGTGGTACGGTAATCCTGTTCTGGAAGTCATGTTACTTGACCATTACGAACCTACGAACTATGAGGAAGCGATGATGAGCCTAGATTCCACAAAATGGCCCGAGGCCATGAAATCTGAGATGTGATCCATGTATGAGAATAGAGTGTGGACTTTGGTTGACTTGCCCGATGATCGGCAGGTCATTGAAAATAAATGGATCTTCAAGAAGAAGACAGACGCTGATGGTAATGTTACTGTCTACAAAGCTCGACTTGTTGTGAAAGGTTTTTCGACAAGTTCAAGGAGTTGACTACGATGAGACCTTCTCACTAGTAGCGATGCTTAAGTCCGTCTGAATCATGTTAGCTATTGCCGCATTTTATGATTATGAAATTTGGCAAATGCATGTAAAGACTGCATTCCTGAATGGATTTCTGGAAGAAGAGTTGTATATGATGCAACCTGAAGGTTTTATCGATCCAAAAGGTGCTAACAAAGTGTGCAAGCTCCAGCGAACCATTTATGGACTGGTGCAAGCCTCTCGGAGTTGGAATAAACGTTTTGATAGTGTGATCAAAGTGTATGGTTTTATACAGACATTTGGAGAAGCCTGTATTTACAAGAAAGTGAGTGGGAGCTCTGTAGTATTTCTAATATTATGTGTGGATGACATATTTTTGATTGGAAATGATATAGAATTTCTGGATAGCATAGAAGGATACTTGAACAAGAGTTTTTCTATGAAAGACCTCGGTGAAGCTGCTTACATATTGGGCATCAAGATCTATAGAGATAGATAAAGACGCTTAATTGGACTTTCACAAAGCACATACCTTGACAATGTTTTGAAGAAGTTCAAAATTGATCAGGTAAAGAAAGGGTTCTTGCATGTGTTACAAGGTGTGAAGTTGAGTAAGACTCAACGCCCGACCACTGCAGAAGATAGAGAGAAAATGAAAGATGTTCCCTATGCTTCAGCCATAGGCTCTATCATGTATGCAATGTTGTGTACCAGCCCTGATGTGTGCCTTGCTATTAGTTTAGCAGGGAGGTACCAAAGTAATCCAGGAGTGGATCACTGGACAGCGGTCAAGAACAACCTGAAATACCTGAAAAGGACTAAGGATATGTTTCTCGTTTATGGAGGTGACAAAGAGCACATCCTAAATGGTTACGTTGATGCAAGCTTTGACACTGATCCGGACGATTCTAAATCGCAAACCGGATACGTATTCATATTGAATGGTGGAGCAGTTAGTTGGAGCAGTTCTAAACAGAGCGTCGTGGCGGGATCTACATGTGAAGCGGAGTACATTGCTGCTTCGGAAGCAGCGAATGAAGGAGTTCATATCCGATCTAGGTGTCGTACCTAGTGCATCGGGTCCAATGAAAATCTTTTGTGACGATACTAGTGCAACTGCCTTGGCAAAGGAATCCAGATTCCACAAGAGAACCAAACACATCAAGAGACGCTTCAACTCCATTCCGGATCAAGTCTAGGTGGGAGACATAGAGATTTGCAAGATACATACGGATGTGAATGTTGCAGACCCGTTGGCTAAGCCTCTTCCACGAGCAAAACACGATCAACACCAAGGCTCCATGGGTGTTAGAATCATTACTATGTAATCTAGATTATTGACTCTAGTGGAAGTGGGAGAATGAAGGAAATATGCCCTAGAGGAAATAATAAAGTTATTATTTATTTCCTTATATCATGATAAATGTTTATTATTCATGCTAGAATTGTATTAACCAGAAACATGATACGTGAGTGAATACATAGACAAACAGAGTGTCACTAGTATGCCTCAACTTGACTAGCTTGTTTATCAAAGATGGTTATGTTTCCTAACCATAGACCTGAGTTGTCATTTGATTAACAGGATCACATAATTAAAAGAATGATGTGATTGACTTGACCCATTCCGTTAGCATTGCACTTGACCGTTTAGTATGTTGCTATTGCTTTCTTCATGACTTATACATGTTCCTATGACTATGAGATTATGCAACTCCCGTTTACCGGAGGAACACTTTGTGTGCTACCAAACGTCATAACGTAACTGGGTGATTATAAAGGTGCTCTACAGGTGTCTTCGAAGGTACTTGTTGAGTTGGCGTATTTCGAGATTAGGATTTGTCACTCCGATTGTCGGAGAGGTATCTCTGGGCCCACTCGGTAATGCACATCACTATAAGCCTTGCAAGCATTGTAACTAATGAGTTAGTTGTGCGATGATGTATTATGGAACGTGTAAATAGACTTGCCGGTAACGAGATTGAACTAGGTATTGAGATACCGACGATCGAATCTCAGGCAAGTAACATACCGATGACAAAGGGAACACCATATGTTGTTATGCGGTTTGACCAATGAAGATCTTCATAGAATATGTAGGAGCGAATATGAGCATCCGGGTTCCGCTATTGGTTATTGACCGAAGACGTGTCTCGGTCATGTCTACATAGTTCTCGAACCCGTAGGGTCCGCACGCTTAAAGTTCAGTGACGATCGGTATTATGAGTTTTTGTGTTTTGATGTAATGAAGGTAGTTCGGAGTCCCAGATATGATGACGGACATGATGAGGAGTCTCGCAATGGTCGAGACGTAAAGATCGATATATTGGACGACTATATTTGGATACCATAATGGTTCCGGGAGAGATCGGGAATATACCGGAGCACCGGGAGGTTATCGGAACCCCACGGGAGGTATATGGGCCTTATTGGGCTTTAGTGGAAAGGAGGGGAAAGGAGGGAAAAGGAGCAAGGGAGGAGGCGCGCCCCCAAGCCCAATCCGAATTGGGAGGGCCCCCCTTTCCTTCCTCCCTCCTTCCTCTTCCTTCCCTCTCCTACTCCAAGTTGGAAATGGGGGAATCCTACTCCCGGTGGGAGTAGGACTCCCCTTGGAGCGCCTCTCCCTGGCCGACCGCCTCCTCCCCCTTTCTCCTTTATATACGGGGGCAGGGGGCACCCCAGAGACACAACAATTGATCATTGATCTCTTAGCCATGTGCGGTGCCCCCCCTCCACCATAATCCACCTCGATCATATCGTAGCGGTGCTTAGGCGAAGCCCTGCGTCGGTAGCATCATCATCACCATCACCATGTTGTCGTGCTGACGAAACTCTCCTGTGAATCTTTGCTGGATCAGAGCATGCAGGACGTCATCAAGTTGAACGTGTGCAGAAGTCGAAGGTGTCGTGCGTTCGGTACTTGCATTAGTCGGATCGTGAAGACGTACAACTACATCAACCGCATTGTGCTAATGCTTCCGCATTCGGTCTACGAGGGTACGTAGACACACTCTCCCCTCTCGTTGCTATGCATCACCATGATCCTTTGTGTGCGTAGGAATTTTTTTGAAATTACTACGTTCCACAACATCGACGCCGCACAGTTCTTCTGGGCCCAGGAGGGGCACGTGACGGAGAAGCTATTCTGGTCACAGTTCGCGGCGCAGGAGTGCCCAGCGATGTTGAATGACCAGATGGCACTGGGCTGAGCTGCATAGGATATCCGGATTGGCCATGAGGGATGTCATAGTCCGGCTGTGGCTAGCCGAAGCCGTCCCAAGCAGCTATTTTGGCCTGGTGCAGTGACTTGTGGACGCGTTGCCCTGAATTGATGTGGTCAAGCGGTCGTCATGTATAGAAGGTGTGCGGCTGGTCTTTGCCCGTGTCAAAGATGCACTGGGCAAAAATGAAGGCCGCCATCATGGCAGTTGAGGGTCTGCCCGGAGGCAAGGAACACTGCAAGCCGGAGCGCTATTTTGAAGACATCCTGTAGGGTGCCCGCTTGATAGAGGGCCAATGCTCGAAGGACATCATGTTCGAGTGAATGTATCTGAACTGCACAGACGTGGTATAAACCAAGGCTTTGTAATATATTCATGATGTTTATCGTAAAGTGTTTTCCTCCTATGTGGCCATTTTCTATCCTTGAGAGTTTGCCAGTCGTTGGTTTCAGCCCCCACGTAGATACTACGAGGGTGTTCGGGATAGCACATAACCACACTTGACCCAACGTCTTGGTCCGTGAAGGAGGTGTCAGTGCGGCGAACCAGGCAATCGGACTATGCGGCTTTATTACTCTTACTTAGCCATAAGAGTTTGACGATGGGGCTGTAAGATAGGCCCTGGTGCGCGTGCGGCAATTTGAACTTGGATGCCTTAAGAGCGTGACTGCAAAAGGCCAGTCCTTCTTGTAATACGGAAGAAATCACTAGATATTTAGTAAGTTACCGAATTGTTGACTAGCTCTTGCCGCATCATGACAGTCAATTTTTGGCTTTCTCTACTGAGGTGTTTGACCGGACGAACCAGAAACACAATCGCGGTAGTTCTCCCTTTACTACCTTAGCCGAATAAGCGGAACGTAAGGTGGTAACCATAGTAGCCGGGCAACCCAACTATTGACCAAAGACATGATTTGGAGCCTATGCATATAATGCCATATACGGGACGCCGAAGTATACTATAAAAGTGTTCGGACTTCTTTTGTTTGAAAAATATACGTGGCTAGATAGAAACCTTGGCAATTTAAATCGTGCTGAGGTGTATACGAGAATCTGACGTAAAGAGGGAATACAAATTAATAAATAAGCCGATACCGACCAGGGTTTGGCTGAACTATTTCCATTATGGTCTGATTGATATGTCAAAACATATTTTTACAGAGGATGCGATAAGCATCAAGGCTATTTTACATGCTGAGCTCAAGGGAAAGCTGAATACAGGTCCTAAAAAGAGAAAGATGATCTTGAAGATCCTTTGGACACTCGACCGCATGTTTGCGCCGCTTTTTGCCTTGGTGTATGATCCTTTGAGAGGGTCATTGATCGAGTAGACATGAGGAGCCGGAAAAGGGGCCCTTGGTGTCATCAAAAAGTGATGTGGGTTGTAAAGAACTTGAAAAAATAAAAATAAGACGGGAAAAAGGGAAGATAGGATAGTCCGAATCGGGTCTAGCCGTATTGTGGACTTCATTTTTAGTAGGACTCTGTCCTTGCCCATGGTATCTAGTGCGTAGTTGTGTACACGTGGTACGTATGCCGCTATCAGGTTGGGGCTTTGACAGAGGAAGAATTGCTAATCTAGCTCTGGACGAGCCTGACTTCCATTCTGCAGGGTAGACCAGACTCGTTTGATAGTGTCCGGGGGCTTGACTGCCGATGCAGTATTCGTCTTAATAAGGCCACCCTGTGCTTCGGCTGCAAGGGCCGCAGTATGCTCCTTAGTACGGAGGGAGCACTCCATGTTTCCATTGACTGTTATAACGCTGCATGGTCCGGGCATCTTGAGCTTTAGATAAGCATAGTGTGGGACTACGTTGAAGCGGGCGAAAGCGGTTCGTCCAAGCAGTGCATGATAGCCACTGCAAAAGGGGACAATGTCGAAGATCAAGTCTTCGCTTCAAAAGTTATATGGTGAGCCAAAGACGGCTTCTAGCGTTATGGATCCTGTGCAACAGGCCTCTACTCCAGGTATCACTCCCTTGAAGGTGGTTTTGGTGGGCTTGATTCTTGACGGATCAATGCCCATTTTGCGGAGAATGTCCTGATGAAGCAGGTTAAGGCTGCTATCGCCGTCCATAAGGACTCGCGTGAGATTGAATCCGTCAATAATTGGATCCAGGACCAATGCTGCCGAACCTCCATGAGGGATACTGGTCGGGTGGTCTCTGCGATTGAAAGTGATTGGACAGGCTGACCATGGGTTGAATTTTGGGGCGACTTGCTCTATGGCATAGACGTCCCTTATGGCGCGTTTTTGCTCCCGCTGAGGGATATGAGTAATGTAGATCATATTCACTGTTTTTACCTCAGGGGGAAATTTCTTCCGTCCCCCTATGTTTGTTGGGTGAGGCTCTTCATCGTCGTCCTCGCTAGGCGGCCCTTTCCCCTTATGCCCGGTGTTTAGCTTACCGGCCTATTTGAAGACCGAACAATCTCTGTTGGTATGATTGGCAGGCTTGTCAGGTGTAACGCCCCAAGACCGGAGCTTCCGATGCCTTCCTTGTTTTCCGAGATTCATCGTGTGTTTTGTTTGGTTCGTTGTATTCATCGTTGCATCATGTGCATTGCATCATGTATTCATGCAACCCGTTTTAAAACTCAACCAAATAAACCTTATGGATCTTCGATCCATTTAAACCGAGGGGACTCACATGGTGATTGCTCTTTATAACATACTCTCCCAATACTTTAGGGAGCTATAAAAGTTATATTCCACTATTTTGGAATTCACCTTATCACACTTGCAAAAATCCCAATGCCTTTGTTATCACAACTCTTGGCCTCTAATTTTGCTATATACCCCTTTCTCTATTTTCCGGAGCTCCACCAAGAGTCCGAACATTTTTGGACTCTTCAATACCTTGAACTTATTCAAACCATTTGAATTAAATTCAAATGGATTTGAATTTAGATCGTTTAATTATGGCCTTTTCTATTTCTCGGAAGAAGCACGTTTTTTTGCTAGTCTGGGAATATAGTCCGCGCGCCCAAGTCCTTCCTCTAACCCTTTCTTTTCTCTCCTTCCTTCCTTTGCTTTTATTTTTCTGCTATGGAATAAAATAAGAAAGAGAGAGATCCCGGCCAGGCCTCTGGCCACCTGGGCCTCCCAACCACTAGGTCAGCCATCCTTCCCCGCAGCCAAAGTGGCCCAAGGCCCAGCAGCTGGCCTCCCTAGGCAAACCGCACCCAGCCCAGCCGCAGGCCCACCTAACCTAACCCTAGGCCCGACCACTCCCTCTCGCTCTCTCCCTGGTCTCTTCCCTTGCGTCGCCAGAAACCTCGTCACCCGAACCCCCCATCTCCATCGATCCCCTTTCCCTCTCTTCGATCTCCCTCCAGCGCCCCTCAGCCTCCCTCCTCCTTCGATCCAGGGAACCAGACCGGAGCCCCGTCGGCCTCCTCGCCACCGTCGCGCCCCTTTCCATCAGCATCCGCGCCCTCGTCCCGTCCCTCTGCCTACTCCTCGTCGCCTGCATTCGCCACCAGCCACCGCGAAATCAGGCCGCTGCCACGCCATCTCGTCTCCTCCTCACCATGCACCTGCACTGGTGAACTCCGCCTCCAGCTAGGTCAGCGAGCAAGCCGCTGTCGTCCGCCTCGTCGCGCCTATGTCCTCGTCACTGCGCCATGCCCCTTCTCCATCGACGACCTGCCTCCTTGCCCTCGCTGCTTGCCCGCGGGTCACGCGGCCTGATGCCAGCGACCAGCGCCAACGTGGCCGTCCCCTCGCCTTCCTCCTCTGCGCCTCCTGCCCGCCGGCAGGGCCTCATCCCTACCTCTGGCGCGCCAAGTTCGTTGTCGTCCTCGCCCTTGCTGTTGCTGCTCCTCGTAGGTCTTCCTAGTGCCGTCGTCTCTGCTCGCGGGAGGACGAGTACGACCGCTGCTTCGATCTGCGATGCGTGAGACCCCTTGGCCTTGCTTCAATCTCGTTACGTCGAGACCACCCTTGCAACGTTGATTCCTCTGCCACGGAGTACATCAAGTTTGTCTACACAAGACTGCCAAGTACCTCGACGCCCGATGCCTAAAACGATCACCGTACAGGGAATAACGCCAAGTACTAGATCAACGAGGACCGCCAAGTTCGTCTTTCGCCGTCTCCGAAATTGTCAAGTACCACTATGAGATGTGCAACTACTTCCACGATGAAACGAGAACAACTACCACCGTTGAAGGTCGTCAAGTGAACATCTACCGACGACGTGTACGACCTACTCCGTGAACGTGTACCACTACCGCCGCTCGAACGTCTATAGAACATGTACCGTCGACCCTCGAAGACCCGTGGACGTCAAGTTCCTTGTTTTGTGCCCGAACACCTACGGAGTGTGAACATCTATGAAGCGAGGACCACTACTTCCACTACCATCGCGAGAACGTCTACTTCCTCTACTTTGCACCGAACCCAAACCATCTCGTTTGCACGCTTCGAAGGTATAACCCTGAGACGACGTTCGTGAACGAATGCTTGCGATGTATGAGTTGAACCGTGTGTTGCTCCGTGTCCGTAGTGTCTCTCGCTTCCATGCCATCGACTCATGGGACACCCGGTATCCGGGAGCGCCCCACCATCTTTTGCACGCAACCGCACACTTCTCCTTTGCATCGGTATCTCAGTAGAGTTACCAGAACCAGAACATTGTCGTGGCACCGTTATCATTATCGTTGCCGTGGCACCCCCTTTCTTTCCACCACGGTGACAAATGCTTCATAATGATCTTGTCAACTTTTAATAAAAAATTGCATAAGCTTGAACATGTCATCCGCATCATGATAATAACATTTAAAATCTTTAAATTGTTGTTTGCATTAAAATTGCTAAATGCACATGAGGATTTTTCTGGACTTGTTGTTTGTTGTTCCGGCCTCATTTAAACTTGCCTAGTTAGGTAGTTATCTTTTGCTTCACCTCTTGCCATGTTAATCAACATTTAATATTTTTGGGTACCTAAATGAGAGAGAACTAAATAAGTCATGTGGTGTTTTCTTCAACATGCAACTCCGTTGCATATTGAGCCTCACTTAACTTGTAGTTTTGTTTGTGCACTTTGCCATGCCATGCATATTTAAACCGGACATGCATCATACTTGATTGTGCATCATGCCATGTTTATGTGATGGTTGTTTACTTTGTTGCTTGCTTCTTTCTGGGTTGCTTCTCTCGTTAGCTTCGGTTTCGTTCCGGAGTTGTGAGGATCCGTTCGACTTCGTCCGTTTGTCTTCTTCATGGACTCGTTCTTCTTCCTTGCGGGATCTCAAGCAAGATGACCATACCCTCGAAATCACTTCTATCTTTGCTTGCTAGTTGCTCGCTCTTTTGCTATGCCGCGATACCTACAACTTGCTATATCATGCCTCCCACATTGCCATGTCAAGCCTCTAACCCACCTTGTCCTAGCAAACCGTTGTTTGGCTATGTCACCGCTTTGCTCAACCCCTCTTATAGCATTGCTAGTTGCAGGTGAAGATGAAGTTTGTTCCTTGTTGGAACATGGATATTGTTGGGATATCATTATTATATCTTGTTTACTTTAATTCACCTATATACTTGGTAAAGGGTGGAAGGCTCGGCCTTATGCCTAGTGTTTTGTTCCACTCTTGCCGCCCTAGTTTCCATCATACCGGTGTTATGTTCCTTGATTTTGCGTTCCTTACGCGGTTGGGTGTTATGGGAACCCCTTGACAGTTCGCCTTGAATAAAACTCCTCCAGAAAGGCCCAACCTTGGTTTTACCATTTGCCACCTAAGCCTTTTTCCCTTGGGTTCTGTTGACTCAAGAGTCATCTTTATTTTAAACCCCCGGGCCAGTGCTTCTCTAAGTGTTAGTCCAACCTGAGCGATGTCCGGCGCCCCCTGGGCAACCAGGGTCTATGCCAACCCGATGTCTGGCTCATCCGGTGTGCCCTGAGAACGAGATATGTGCAGCTCCTATCGGGATTTGTCGGCACATCCGAGCGGCTTTGCTGGTCTTGTTTTACCATTGTCGAAATGTCTTGTAACCGGGATTCTGAGTCTGATCGGGTCTTCTTGGGAGAAGGAATATCCTTCGTTGACCGTGAGAGCTTGTAATGGGCTAAGTTGGGACACCGTACAGGGTTTTGAACTTTCGAAAGTCGTGCCCGCGGTTATGGGCAAATGGGAATTTGTTAATATCCGGTTGTAGAGAACTTGGCACTTAACTTAATTAAAATGCATCAACCGCGTGTGTAGCCGTGATGGTCTCTTTCCGGCGGAGTCTGGGAAGTGAACACGGTCTCGTGTTATGCTTGAACGTAAGTAGTTTCAGGATCACTTCTTGATCACTTCTAGTTCACGACCGTGCTTTTCTTCTCTTCTCGCTCTCATTTGCATAAGTTAGCCACCATATATGCTAGTGCTTGCTGCAGCTCTACCTCACTACCTTTTCCTACCCATAAGCTTAAATAGTCTTGATCACGATGGTGTGAGATTCCTGAGTCCCCGTGACTCACAGATTCCTTCAAACAGTTGCAGGTGCCGATGATAACCGTGCAGGTGACGCAACTGAGCTCAAGTGGGAGCTCGATGAAGATCTTGTTTGTTGTGTTGTTTCGTTTCCAGTTGATCAGTAGTGGAGCCCAGTCGGGGCGATCGTGGATCTAGCATTAGGGGTGGTCTTCTTTTATCTTGGTTCCGTAGTCGGACCATGATTGTATTCTGAATGTTGTAATGCTATATTCATGTATTATGTGAAGTGGCGATTGTAAGCCAACTCTTTATCCCTTCTTATTCAGTACATGGGATGTGTAAAGATTACCCCTCTTGCGACATGCCTACAATGTGGTTATGCCTCTAAGTCGTGCTCCGACACGTGGGAGATATAGCCGCATCATGCGTGTTACATCAGAGGTGCCATGAATCTGGCAGGGCTGATCTAGTATTTGATCCAGACTAGATGGACCATCTTTGTTTTCTTTGAATGGCTTCTTCCGCTGACCGGGTTTAGAGCCACTGAATCCCACGTTGACCGCCTTGTCTTCAGTATTGTCAATATTGCTTCGACGCTTATGTTTGTTGCGTCGTGGCTTGCCGTTGTCGTCTCTGACTTCGGAGGTGCCAGGGTCGCTGGTGTTGTTGCTTCTACGAGCTAGCCAGCTATCTTCTCCTGCGCAAAAGCGGGCCATGAGTGCGGTGAGGGCTGCCATAGACTTTGGCTTTTCTTGGCCGAGGTGTCGTGCGAGCCACTCGTCACGGACGCTATGTTTAAAGGCCGTGTGGGCTTCGGTGTTCGGACAATCGACAATTTTGTTCTTTTTAATTAAGAACCTAGTCCAGAGTTTCTGGGCTGACTCTCCGGGTTGCTCGACAATGTGACCAAGGTCATCGGCATCTGGAGGCTGAACATAGGTACCTTGGAAGTTGTCTCTAAAGGCATTTTCCAAATCTTCCCAGCTACAAATGGAGTTTTCTGGTAGGCTGTTTAACCAGTGCCGTGCTAGTCCCTTGAGTTTTAGGGGGAGGTACTTGATTTCATGGAGATCGTCGCCGCGATCCATGTGGATATGGAGAAGGAAATCTTTGATCCATACCGCGGGATCTGTCGTTGCCGTCGTATGATTCGATGTTTACGGGTTTGAACCCTTCTGGGAACTGATGCTCCATTACCTCATCGGTAAAGCATAGGGGGTGTGTGGTGCCTCTATATCTGGCGATGTCTCGACGTAGTTCGGATGACGTCCGTATGCGGTTTTCGGCCCATGTGAAGTTGTACCTATCGCGCCAGGCCCAATGGCCGTCTTCTCGCGTTGGGGCACGCCCCCTTGATCCGTAGATTGATTTGGCTTGGCCTGCTCTATTGTCCAGGTCCTGCCATAGGTCGTAGGTGTATCCTGGAGCCTTGTCTCTCTAACTCTATGGCTAGGCGATGTGGGTTGGTGTTCGGCGTAGGTTGCCACTCTATCAAGCCCATGTGGTGTCTGGTCTGGTTCATCAGTACGGTCGTGTCTTGACGGTATGGGCTCGACGGCCTCGTCATCAAATTGTGAAATAGCCGGTGCTTCGGATAACTCTTTGTTGGGCCCCGAAGGCCATACCCTTTGGCGGCTAGGACCTAAGTACATCTGTCGTTGAGTGTATCTTGTTCGTCTTGGAGCCACTGCTATTTCTTTTTTAGGCTTCTTGCAGTGGCGATTAGTTGGTGCTTAAAGCGCCCCTGCTCGAGCGATTCCTCTGGCACGATGAAGTCTTCGCTGCCGAGGCTGACATCGTCCTCAGAGAGTGGTAGATAGTTACTATCCTCCGAGTCCTCATTCCCGATCGGATCGTCATGGTTAACCTGGCCCTCCTCCACATCGTCTTGCTCAGATGTGGGTTCGATAGGGGCTTCGGGGTATTCCGCATCCTCTGGAGTGTATTCCGTAAATAGTCATACATGATTTATTAAAAGAACTTACATGCCATCTTTTGTCCTACCCTCTCGTGGCAGCGGGGTCCATACTGGAAACTAAGGGATATTAAGGCCTCCTTTTAATAGAAAACCGGAACAAAGCATTAACACATAGTGAATACATGAACTCCTCAAACTACGGTAATCACCAGAAGAAGTCACGGTTATTGTCACTCCGGGGTTACCGGATCATAACATGTAGTAGGTGACTATAACTTGCAAGATCGGATCTAGAACATGGATATAATTATGATAACATAAACAGTTCAGGTCTGAAATCATGGCACCCGGGCCCAAAGTGACAAGCATTAAGCATGGCAAAGTCATAGCAACATCAATCTAAGAACGTAGTAGATACGGGGGATCAAGCCCTAACAAAACTAACTCTATTACATGATGAATCTCATCCAACTCCTCACCGACCAGCGAGCTAACGAAGGAATTACTCACTCTCGGTGGGGAGCATCATGCAATTGGCAATGGAGAAGGGTTGGTGATGACGAAGAACGAAGGTCCCCCTCTCCAGAGCCCCGAAAGGACTCTAGATCTGCCCTCCCGAGGAAGAACAGGGCTTGGCGGTGGCTCCGTCTCATAGATCGTGATAATTCTTTCTCCCTGATTTTTCTCTCCAAAAATAGGATTTTATAGCGTTGGTTTCAGGGTCAGCGGGGCCACCAGGTGGGGACAACACACCTGGGCGTGCCAGGAGAGGGGGGCGTGCCCTGGTGGGTTGTGCCCACCCAGGTGCCCCTCTCCGGCAGGTCTTGGCTCCAGAAATTCTTATTATTGATATAAAAAATACTCGCAAAGTTTCGCTCCATTCTAAGAACTTCTATTTTTGCACAAAAAAACACCATGATAGTTCTGCTAAAAACAACGTCAATCTACGATTAGTTTCATTCAAATCATGCAAATTAGAGTACAAAATAAGAGGAAAAGAGTTAGAAAAAGTAGATACGTTGGAGACGTATCAACTCCCCTAAGCTTAAACCTTTGCTTGTCCTCAAGCAATTCAGTTGATAAACCGAAAGTGAAAAATAAAAACTTTTACGAACTCTTTTGCTCTTGTTTGCATAAATAAGCTTAAACAACACCCAGGTTTTCAGTCAACATTATAACTAACCATGTCGACAATAACTCTTAAAGATTATAATGACTCATATCAATGACATAATCAGCTAGCGAGCAATAATAAGATATCTCAAATAGCACACGTTGTCAAAACAAGCATGATATAATATGACAATAGTGGTATCTCGCTAGCCCTTTCTGAGACTGCAAAACATAAATGCAGATCACCTCCAAAGTTCAAGCATCGACTAAACACTGTAAATCATGACAATTGTGCTCTCTTAGTTTCTAGCGCTTGTATAAGAAGGTGATGACACAACATAAAAGCAAATAGATAGTCCCTTCGCAGAGGGAAGCAGTGATTTGCAGAGGTGACAAAGCTCAAGTTTTAAAATAGAGATAAATGATTATTTTGAGACATGCACCCTTCTCATTTACTTCATGACTATCAGTTATCAACATCTCCCATGCCAAACGGGCTAGTGGCGGTTCCCAAGCGATAAAAGTAAAGGTTTTGACTCCATTGGGAGTTTTTGTTTGATTATTCGAGCAATTAACTCTTTTTGTATTTTGCAGTTTGGGACTGGGCATCCCTAATACCGCCCTTTTCTCATGCGATGGCCGGTGAATAAACACTCGACCTGAGAATAATCCTGTTGGGGATATTACTACTAGTATGACCCGCCCAGGAGGGGCCGGGTCAGCCCTAATGGCGGGTTACATAAGAAGCCCAATAAACATTCAAGATGATAGTTTACTAAACGTATAGAAGGCCAAAGGCCTGGGGCCGGCTTAAGTCCTGATATTGTAAACCGCCGTATGTAAGGAAAGACTTGTAAAGAAAGGCATGTAAAGGAAGTCACCGAGCCGGACACGATTATGAGCCGGCCGGGACTCTGTAGGCCACCGGGCGTCAACCCGTGTATATAAGGGGACGACCCGGTGGCAGTTTAGGGAAAGAAACAACCAAGTTGATAACCAAGCCGGCGAGTTGAGCATCTTGGAGATCGAAACTTTAGCAATACCAATCTCAACCAGATGTAGGATTTTACCTTCATCGTAAGGGCCGGACTAGTATAAAAACTCTCTCGTGTGTCCTAGTGCGATGGCCCTACGACTTCCTAGTGCGATGGCCCTACGACTAAGTCCTTGCTCTAGGACATCTGCCGTGTCAACTCCACGACAGTTGGCGCCCACCATGGGGCCAGCGCACGGTGGATTTGAGTTCTTGAAGGGCAACTTCGAAGGGCTCAAGGGATACGATGTGGGCTGGATGACCAAGAATCATCGCGGCAAACTCTACATCAAGGACGAAGGCTGGGGCCCCGAGGCCGGCTCGATCGAGTACGGGAACCGGGTCCCCTTTGGCGGAATTCACGTCTTCATCGGCCGGATCGGCGAGTCAGGCCCTGAGCCGGATGCCCACACCAACCTCATCGAAACGGCTCAGTGCGCTGGGTCCGCCCGTGTTCAATCTGTCGTGAAACATGCCTTCGTAGGCTGCATCCATGGCGGTGAATACTCCGAAGGATCGATGGAAGGCGGGGGGACGGCCATCTGCTCTGATACTGCATCATCAACATGTGAGACGGACTCGTTGTACCAGCTGCAAGACGGCATGCTCGGGGGCTGTTCCGATGGTAGCAGTATTCCGGACCCCCTTGAGCCGCCGAATTGGGTCGGAGTCTTCATGGCGGGGACGCAGCCCGGGCAGAACTCCACCGCAGCGGCAACAGCAGCTACTGGGTCGGCAGCAGCCGGGTCAGGAGACCCCGCGTGCCCCCCGACTCAGGTTCTAATGGACCTCATGGATAGGCTAACGACTCTACTAACTGTTGTGGTAGAACCGGCGGATAAAGCCCAGCACGACGTGGAAGTGGCACGCGTGCGGGAGGAGATGGTGCAAGCTAAGGAAAATCTAGCCGCGGAGGAAACCCGGATGGCAGCAGAACGAGCAGCTCTGGATGCTCGTGCTCAGCAGCTTCAAGCAGAAACTTTCTAGCTCTCGGTGGATCTTAATGCGTCAAAGGAGGTCATGAGGAGGAGGTATCAGAAAACTCAGTCGCGTCTGCCTCTAACACTGGATCCGAGGAACCTGTTCCATACACCCGGGGCTGGGGGGAGCAACCCGCCAGAGGCAAACCGGGTCACGACACCCGGTGCACCAGTTCAGCCACGCGCCATGGAGCCGCCTTGCATGAATACAGCTCCTCCTCGTTATGTATCAACACCTCCAGGTCACTTCTCCAACCCTATGGAAAATCTCATCGCAGCGTCGGCTCGTTTGGCAGCTCTCCAAATGGAAGGTGACTTGCCAGCAGCAATTGAAACCCGGATGGTAAGAGAACTACTTCAGACAGCTTTGGCCCAGCATGATGCATACTCCTATAGTCGAGACAGGATTCATTCAACTCCTCACCCAAGTCGGAGCCCGAGTTACAGTAGGCACATGGAGTCCGCAGAGATGTCAAGTAATGCTCAATGCCACAACCGGCCATATAGGCATGATCCGGTGCGGGCTGGAGCTCTTAACTTGGCGGATCAGGAGAGGATTCGTTAAGAGGCGGAACGGGTGGCTCAGATAGCGGCAGAGCAGGCGGCTCACCAAACCTTTCCGGCTTATCCAGCAACCTCGGTTGAGGCAGGAGTGGCCACAAGAACCAGAGGCGTACCTTTCCTGGTCCAAGCCATACGCAATGACCGGTTGCCCAAGGATTTCAAGGGGCCTCGTAAGGTGCCTCATTACATGGCTGACCTACAGCCGGGGGCTTGGATTGAGAGTTATGAGATGGCTATGGAGCTGTTGGAGGTTAGCGATGCTGCAATGGCCAAGTATTTTACCATGATGTTGGATGGAACGGCTCGGACCTGGTTGAATGGATTGCCACCCAATTCTATCGGCTCAAGGGCAGAGTTGAAAGCACGGTTCATACAGAACTTTAAGGACATGTGTAAGCAGCCAATGTCGATTGTGGACCTGACCAATTGCAAGCAAGAGGACGGTGAATCTACAACCCATTGGGTGCGCCGGGTCAAGGAGATAATAAATTCATCTGATAAGATGGATGCTGGCTCAGCAGTTTTGATGTTGGAGAGAAATAGCCGCTTTGAACCTCTGAAGCAGAAGTTGGGACAGCTTAAATATGACTGTAATGACATGGGAACATTGATGGCAGCTCTTGTCAAGTATGCCGATTCTGATACCACCAAGGACCCGGTGTGTGACGAAGAAAAGGCAACGAAGGAAAAGAAGAACGGCAATGGCAAGGGTCACCAGCATAACCCGGCGAATCAGGGAGGTAATAAACATAAGGCTGATGAGTTTGTCGCTAATACTAATGCGCAGGGTGGTAATCAGCGGCGCAAGGGCAGACAACCCCCTCGATCGGGCGGGTCAGGCCCCACCCTTGAGCAGTTGTTGAATGAACCTTGTCCAAAACACGACACCTGGGAGAAACCAACCACCCACTTGTGGAAGGATTGCACGATCATGAAGGCATTTAAAAATCCAAACGCATTTGATGGGGGTCACGGCCCAGGTGGCGGCTCAGGTGGAGGCGGCTTTCAGGGCCTGGGCACCGGTTCAAGCGGAGGAGGTTTTCACGGTCAGGGTTATCCTGGTCACCAAGGAGGATATAATCAGCAACACGGCCAAGGGAATCAGCAGCAGCAATCCGGCTATCAGAGCAACCCGAAGCCATTGAGTAGCGGACAATATCATGTGTTTACTACCAGTTTATGTAAGAGGGACCAGAAACTCCACAAGAGGGCCGTTAATGCCGTTGAACCGGCAATTCCATGTTATCTACGTTGGTCAGAGCAGCCTATTGTGTGGAGCATAGAGGATCACCCGCCCCGGGTTGATAATCCGAGTCAATTGGCTTTGGTAGTGGCACCTCAGGTTGGTGGGTACAACTTTACTAAGATGCTCATGGATGGAGGCAGCAGCATCAACATCCTCTACTATGAGTCGTTCCGCGGGATGGGATTGACAGATAAAATCTTAAACAATCCAACACTGTTTTTCACGGTGTGGTACCTGGTAAATCGGCATACCCAGTTGGTAAGGTTGAGCTGGAAGTAGCCTTTGGGGATGAGTATGACTCCAGAGCAGAAAAATTAACCTTTGAAGTGGTTAAGATCAAAAGTCCATATCATGCTCTCTTTGGGCGGTCGGCTTATGCCAAGTTCATGGCTCGGCCGTGTTACGTATATTTGCAGATCAAGATGCCGGGTCATAAGGGCACCATTATAGTACATGGGAGCCGGAATATAGCCTTGGAATGTGAAGAAGGTGATGCTACCTATGCTGAATCTGTTTCTGCAACAGAGGAGTTAAAATTCTACAAGGATCATGTTGAGCCAGCGGACATGACGTCATTAAAGAAACCAACAACAGAGCATGAGCCGGAGTTGAAATTCGAATCAGCTGATGACACTAAGATGGTTGACTTTGTACCTGGCGACTCATCCAAACAGTTCATCATCAGCGCAAACTTGGATCCGAAATAGGAAAGCGCGCTCATCGAGTTCATCCGTGAGAACCGGGACATCTTTGCATGGAAACCTTCAGACATGCCGGGTGTCCCGAGGGAACTCGCTAAGCACACTCTTAATATCGATCCAAAGTTCAAACCTGTCAGACAGTTTCTTCGACGGTTCAATGAAGAAAGGCGCAAGGCCATTGGAGAAGAGGTGGCCCCGCTCTTGGCAGCCGGGTTCATTGTGGAGGTCTTTCACCCCGAATGGTTAGCTAACCCGGTGCTGGCACTCAAAAAGAATGGCACCTGGCGTATGTGTGTGGATTACACAGATTTGAACAAGGCTTGTCCGGCTGATCCTTTTGTTCTCCCCCGTATTGATCAGATCATTGATGCTACGGCGGGTTGCGCACAGTTGAGTTTCTTAGATGCTTATTCCGGGTATCATCAGATTAAGATGGCAGTCAAGGATCAAGAAAAGACAACTTTTATAACTCCTTTTGGAGCTTTCTGCTATGTGTCTATGCCTTTTGGGCTTAAGAGTGCCCAGGCGACTTACTAGCGGTGTGTGAAGAATTGTCTTCACGATCAAATTGGGTGCAATGTTCATGCTTATGTGGATGATATAGTGGTGAAATCCAGGGAAGAGGAAACCTTGGTCACAGACCTGAAAGAGACTTTTGATAATCTTCAGGTTTACAAAATTATGCTTAACCCGGCCAAGTATGTTTTTGGAGTGCCAGCCGGCAAGCTCTTGGGTTTTTTGGTGTCTAACCGAGGTATTGAAGCTAACCCGGAGAAAATCAAGGCAATTACATCTCTAGCCAAACCAACCTGCGTCAATGATGTTCAGTGACTGGCAGGTCGTGTGGCTGCTTTGAGCTGGTTCATAAGCCAGTTAGGGGAAAAGGCTATGCCTCTGTATTAGTTGATGAAGAAAACGGATGTTTTTGTTTGGAGCGATGCTGCGAACGCTGCTTTTGAGGATCTGAAGGCACAACTGGCTGAGTCGTCGGTCCTGGCTGCTCCAATTGAGAAAGAGCCGCTATTTTTATATGTAGCTAACTCACGGGCTGTTAGTGTGCCTATTGTGGTAGAGCGCCAGGAGGTTGGCTAAGAGCGTCCGGTTCAGCGGCCAGTTTATGATGTCAGTGAAGTGCTAATTGAGTCTAAGCAACAATATCCACATTGGCAGAAGCTTGTTTATGGGGTGTTCATGGCGAGCCGGAAGCTTAAGCATTACCTTTAGGGACATCCAATCACTGTGGTTAGCTCTGCTCCTTTGGGAGACATTATTCAAAATAGAGAAGCCACGGGGCGAGTCGCCAAGTGGGCAATTGAGCTTGGGTCTCATGGGTTGAAGTATGTTCCACGTACTGCAATTAAGTCTCAAGCCCTGGTTGACTTCATCAATGACTGGACAAAGATGCAGATGCCAAAAGAGAAGCCGGACAACACATATTGGACTATTCATTTTGATGGATCCAGGCAATTGGAAGGCTCGGGGGCTAGAGTCGTGTTAACTTCCCCACGAGGTGATAAATTTTGTTATGTGTTACAGTTGATGTTTCCATGCACTAACAACGCAGCAGAGTATGAAGCCTTGCTCCATGGTCTTCGAGTGGCAAAGGAGATGAGCTTGAGCGGGGTCAGATGTCTTGGTGACTCAGATCTAGTGGCTCAACATGTCAATAAGATTGTTAAAAAATTGGCCAAGGGAATCAAGGGCTACCTCCGAGTCAGACGTGTCATCAAGTTTCATTAAATCTTCAATAGTGGTTTTCTTTTTCTTCTTCAATCTCCGGGTCGATTTCTTGGCATTCATGGCGGCGAGTTTCGCCTTCTTGGCAGCTTCGTGATCATATTTCACTTTCCAAAAGTCAGAGTTGGCCTACAAAGACAAGAGGAAGGATCAGTGAAAAACAATACGGCTGGACAAAATACAAAGGAAAAAAGATCGGAATATCCTTACTTCTAGTACCGGGTTAAATTTACAGAAGGGATTTAACCCAACAACACTGCAATCTTCATACTTTGCATTCACCAGAACGTTTGACATTGTGATAATGTCCTCCTCGGTTAGTTGAACCGGGGTATGACGGAGAGAGTCGTTCGGGTCTCCACCATATTCATACATCAAATTTGAATGACGGCTTAATGGAATAACCCGCCATGAGATCCAGCAGCGGGTTAGATCGACTCCGGTTAAACTGTTCCCCAACAAACCGTTGATTCTTCTGATAGATGGAAGCAGCTTCTTGTGTTCAACAACGGTAAGTTTATCTGGCAGGGCGAACTTGGAGTCAAGACGATTGGGGCAGTAACCCGGTAGTGGCTTCTCGTTGGCGGGTGAGATATCCTGACAGTAAAACCAAGTTTGGTTCCAGTCCTTTGGGTGACTTGGTAAAACTATGAGAGGGAAGACAACACCCTGCCGACGCTGAATTGAGATGCCTCCAAGTTCTAAACTAAGGCCATTGGTGCATTCGTTCTGCCGGTTCAGATAGAAGTACTCTCTAAATAGTTCCATAGTCGGCTCTTGCTGAAGATATACCTCATAGAGCACTTGGAAGTTACAAATATTGGATATGGAATTGGGCCCAATATCCTGAGGATGGAGCTTGAAAAAGTGAAGAACTTCTCTGAAAAACTTTGAACCGGGCGGTGAGAAGCCCCAGTTCATGTGGTCAGTAAAGACGATCACTTCGCCGTCTTTTGGATTGGGTTGTTCTTCTTCCGGGTCAGGAGCACGATAAGACATGATGTTTCTTGAGGGCAGAAATCCAATGAGGAAGAACTCTTTTAAATGCTCCTCAGTTATGGTTGAGGGGACCCAATTGCAGATGGTGGGTGTCTTTGACGGCATGATGTGCAAGGGACTGAAAAAGAAAAAAACAACATGCCGGTTCAATTTACGGCAAAATTAATAGTTAAAGGTTGAAGTTGTAAAACAAGTAATGGCGGCTTAAACTAAGGGCTAATGACATATAAGGAAAAGAAAGCCGGAGTGGTAAGTCGCCATGACTACAGACTTTCTCAGAAAGTAGATTCAGCCAAGTGTTGGCATAAACAAGTTTCACCAAGCTATCATTATTATTTTGGATCAAATGGTTGTCCCAAAAAGAAAATATTCTAGACCTAAAGGTCCAGTACATATGAGTTTATCAGCTAACAAAGCATCTATATAGGAAAAAAGGGATCTACTGCTATCAAAATTGAATGCAAAACAGCTACCGCAGCAGTTCTACACTATCTGACGATCAGGAAAGTGCATCGGAGGTGAAATCTATCAAGAGTCTGTAACGGGCGGCGACGAACACCGACGAACTCGAGAAGTCGTAATGCAGATCTAAGGCAGAGAAGGAAAGGGACTTACAGATGCAGGGCTACTGCGGAGGTTCGTCGCGTTTCTTTGGTCAAATTAGGTCGATGCAGCGGCCTGAGGTGGAGAAGACGAGAAGATCTGCGGCGGCAGTGGCAGAGCTCGAGCGGCAGAAAAATAGTGAGAGGAGGAAGACGACTGAAGGGGGAGAATGAGAAATACCTAGGTCATGCCTATTTATAAGGGAGTACGCGAACAGGCGGGCGTGAAAATCAAGGAGACCCGAATAATGATTATCCAACTAAAGGGACGCCTCGATTCTCGGAAGGCATTAAAAAATAAAAGATCCATTGGAAGATGACGTCATGAAAGTTTTTTGTGTTTTCAGAAGATGAAGTCACGGCGGGTTACAGAAGTTTTCAGACAGAGGATGGATTCCATCTAAGTATTGAAGATTGACAAAGAACAAAGTTCAAAGTCAACCTGGGGCCTAATGTTGGGGATATTACTACTAGTATGACCCGCCCAGGAGGGGCCGGGTCAGCCCTAATGGCGGGTTATATAAGAAGCCCAATAAACATTCAAGATGATAGTTTACTAAACGTATAGAAGGCCCAAAGACCTGGGGCCGGCTTAAGGCCTGATATTGTAAACCGCCGTATGTAAGGAAAGACTTGTAAAGAAAGGCATGTAAAGGAAGTCGGACACGATTATGAGCCGGCCGGGACTCTGTAGGCCACCGGGCGTCAACCCATGTATATAAGGGGACGACCCGGTGGTGGTTTAGGGAAAGAAACAACCAAGTCGATAACCAAGCCAGCAAGTTGAGCCTCTTGGAGATCGAAACTTCAGCAATACCAATCCCAACTAGACGTAGGCTTTTACCTTCATCGTAAGGGGCCGAACTAGTATAAAAACTCTCTCGTGTGTCCTTTGTCCCGATTAACCCCTTTAAGCTTCCTAGTGCGATGGCCCTACGACTAAGTCCTTGCTCTAGGACATCTGCCGGGTCAACTCCACGACAAACCCGCTTAGACTGGAAGATGCCGACTACCTCCTGGCGTTCCATGAACGATCCAGGCCCACACAACATATGTTTTTTAGAAGTTTTTAGAGGTGGCACATGCAAATTTACTCAGGACAGTAGGGTAATACCGTATATAGGTAGGTATGGTGGACTCATCTAGAATAACTTTGGATTCAAGGTTTTTGATGTACAAGCAGAGTTCCCACTTAGTACAGGCGAAGGCTAGCAATTAAGATTGATAAGCGGCTAGCTAGAGAGCAAAAATGATCATAACCATGCATTATGCATAAGTAACATTGGACACTAGGATGAGTTGGATATGAACACCATGAACATAAATATCATAGAGGCTATGTTGGTTTTGATTCAACTACATGCATGAACATGTACCAAGTCAAGCCACTTGAACATTCAGAGGAGGATACCATATCATCATACTCAATCACAATCATTTTAACGCTATGTTGATATCCAAGATAAATCATTATACACTCCCAGCTACTTATGCATGGCATGAGAAACTGTAATCTCTAATTGTCATTGCAAACATGTTTAATCATAATGGGTTGAATCATGGATACTAGGTTAAACATATTTACATAGATAGAACAAGACGAGTTCATACCAGTTTCTCTCTGCCACAGCCAGTTCATCGAATGTCGTCATTATTAACTTTCACTTGCACGACCGAATGATATGAAAATAATAATAGTGCAAGAGTGTAGTGGACTAAGCTGGAATCTGCAAACATTTTATTCAACTGGAGAAGACAAGGTAAAATTGCTCTTTAATAGTTCAACAATTATTCAAATGAGAGCCACTCAACATCTTCATCATGGTCTTCTCCTCGGTACAACTCGAATAAAAAGAAAAGAAATTCAGAGAAACACACTGAAATATTTTTGGAGTTTTTAGTTTTCTTGAATAAGCAAATAAGGGAAAAGCAAAAATGAGAAAATCTATTTACACGGGAAAGCTCCCAACAAGCAAAAGAAGAGCAAGGAAATCTTTTTGAGTTTTCTCTTTAATATTACTACTAAGCATGCATAGAAAGTAAATTAACTGTAACTAATTTTTTGGTTTTTCTTAAGTTTTTCAAACACACAAGAAGAAAGCAATAAAATAAATTTAAGCATGGATGATACAATGAAAAAGTGTGAGCACCGACAAATGGAATAAGTGGACATGAATGTGAAGTCGGTGGAAACACGTACTCCCCAAAGCTTAGGATTTTGGCCTAACTTGGTAGTCGATTAGTAGCTTGGATAGTAGTAGCGGTGTTGAGGAGCGGGCATCCACTCGTCCCACTGTTGGGGCTCCTGCTGTGCCGCTTCCGCAGCAGTCTGAGCATTCCGGTAGGCGATGATGTCTGCAGGCATGATCCTATATCCGCCCCTAGCAGCAGAATCAAACAAAGCAGGTGCAGGCAGTGGAATAATATCACGAGTTTTAACACTAAAAACTAGGTTATAAGGAATGTGAATGTCAGGATAATCTTATGCAATTAAAGGATGGTGTTCCATGGCTGCCCTGTCTAGATAGACTTTGTCAAAGGGTAATCATGAGGGCGTATCTCGACCTCGAAGCGAGCTGCCAAATGAGTAGAAAAAATCCCACCATGTATTTCACCCTGGCATTTATTAAGATGGAGGCGACGAGCCACAATAGCTCCCAAGCTATGGGTGTTGTTGCCCTCTAGTGCTCGGTGTAAAACAACAAAGTCTGGTGCACTGAGCGCACCTACTTTCTTTCTTTCTAGCAAGCAAGCACTTACCAACAAATAAAGGAAAATAATGTACGACAAGAAAGTGTATGCTAGCAGCCGTGGTGGCTGACACCCCTCTCTCATCTCCCACTGTCAAAGTGTGACAAAAGTCCTCAAACCCAGCCGGCCTAGGCTCGGCTAAGCTCCCATCATAAGGGATCAAGCATATATCACAAAATTCAGTAAGTGGTATCTGATGGTTTTCAGCATATAAATCAAATTTCACTTCAGGAGGATTATTCCTAGGCAGGAAAGTAAAACTCTGAACAAAGATATTTGTGAGGATTTGGTGCTGGTCACACTCATCTGCGATGAAGTCGGTGAGGCCGGCGTTTCCAACATATTGCATGAACTCCTGAAGAATTCCAGCCTCTTCCAGGAACGGGGTGTGCGGCCATTCGCATGGCCGTACCTCTGCCAAACTCCGAGGGTGGAGATCACTGTCAGAAGACTCCCCAATAACACCTTTGGAGTTGTTCTTAGAGCCCTACTTCCTGAAGATATTCTTGACCGCGTACAATTTTCTGAAAAATAAAAATTTTGGGGTGACAAAAATTTGTCAACAAAACTTTATAAAATTGATAGAAACTACTTATAGGGATACATAGAAGCCATAGCAATCATTCAAACTACTTAGAACACTAAGAATTTAACATGCAAGCACATCTACAGCAACACCAAGAGTAGCTAATTATTCAAAATATAAACAACTAAAGCAAAAATTAATTGGACAAACTATGGAGTCACATACCAAGCAACAATCCCCTAAAACAGTTTTGGAAACGGAGCTTCGAGCAAAGAGATCGAAATCCGCAGGTTTGAGCTCAAGAACACGGGAGAGAGAGCAATGGAGATTTTTTTTACTGGAGGTAAGTGATGATGTGGGATGAAGAGGTAAGTGAGGGGCCCCACATGGGGACAACAAGCCACTAGGGCGCTTGGGGGTCCTGGCGCGCCCAGGTGGGTTGTGCCCACCTGGTGCACCTCCCTCTAGTATTATTTGCACTAGAAATTCAAAAATATTTAGAAAAAATCGTGTAAAAGTTTCAGGGCATTCTGAGGACTTTTATTATTGGGTCATTATTTTATTGCACTGGAAACTTAGAAAACAGACAAAACATGGAATTTTATTTTATTTAACTAATAAAAAAAGAAAACAAAAGGTAAGGACGAAAGGTAGTGCTTAGTAAATTCATCAACTTCATACCGTTCAAAAATGATCCATTAATAAGGTTGATCAAGTCTTATTAACAACCACTTTCTATTAGCATGAAAATGAAGAACTTTCGTAAATGACTAAGTTACCTCAATGGGGATATGCATTTCCCCAACAATAAGCATTTCATATTTATTTTTGACAGTAGGTAGAGGTATTTGAAAACTTCCAATAGTGATTGTTGGAGATTTTTCAATAACATTAATACCATTCACTTGGAATTGTTTCTTCGGAAAGTGCACCGTATGCTCATTGCCATTAATATGAAAAGTGACCTTGCTTTTATTGCAATCAATAACAGCCCCTGCAGTGTTCGAGAAGGGTCTACCAAGGATAATCGACATGTTGTCGTCCTCAGGCATCTCATGTATAACAAAGTCAATCAAAATAGTAACATTAGCAACAACAACGGGCGCATCCTCACAGATACCGATAGGGATGGCTGTTGATTTATCAACCATTTGCAAAGATATTTTAGTAGGTGTGAGTTTATTCAAATAAAGTCTTTTATATAAAGAGAAAGGCATAACACTAACACCAGCTCCTAAATCACACAAAGCAGTTTTCACATAATTCTTTTTGATAGAGCAAGGTATAGTTAGTATTCCAGGATCTCCATGTTTTTTACGTACTCCATCGCTAAAAGTGTAATTAGCAAGCATAGTGGAGATTTCAGCTTCCATTATATTTCTCTTATTTGTGATGATGTCTTTCATATACTTTGCATATGGAGGCATTTTCAAGATATCAGTCAAGTGATTGCGCGAAAATACCGGCCTCATCATCTCAGCAAAGCGTTCAAATTCTTCATCATTTTTCCTTTCATTTGACTTGGGTGTAAAAGGCATAGGTTTTTGGACCCACGGTTCTCTTTCTTTACCGTGTTTTCTAGCAACAAAGTCTCTTTTGTCATATCTTTTATTTTTAGGTTGTGGGTTATCAAGATCAACAGGTGGTTCTATCTCAACATCATTGTCTGGTTCTTTATCATTGGTTGGTTGAGAGTCTTCATGAACCTCATCATTATCTTTTTCATTATCACTAGGTGAGTGTTCATACCCAGATTGAGTTTCAACATCTGAGATAGAAACTTTGTTATCATTGTTAGGAGGTTTTTCTATTTCAGGTTCACTAGGAGCATGTGAAGTCCTATCATTCTTCTTTTTCTTTTTATTCTAGAAGAACTAGGTGCACTAGTGTTTGCTCTTTGTGAATCTTGTTCAATTCTTTTAGGGTGTCCCTCAGGATAATGTGGTTCCTACGTCATTTTACCTCCTCTAGTTGCAACTCTAACAGCAAAGTCATGCATATTATTATTCATTTAATCAAGGGATTCTCTTTGAGATTTAGCAACTTGTTCTAATTGAGTTTGAACCATAGAATCATGTTTTCCAACACCTCTAACATCATTTGATATTCTAAATAACAAGTCACTCAAGCGAGCAATCATATCAGAATTATATTTCAATTGTTTCATAACATTTGCATTGAAGTGATCTTGTTTTCTAGTGTAGTTTTCAAACTCATAAAGGCATTGACTAGGATGCATATTGTGAGGATTATCACTATCATTAAACTTCATAAGAGAATTTACCTCTACCAACTTAGGCAGCGGTGGTGTATTAAGCCCATGTATTTCTTCAATAGGAGGTATATTTTTAACACCCTTAGCTTTAATACCTTTTCCTTCATAGATTTCTTTGCCTCTTGTATTTCTTCAGGAATGAGATATAATATACCCCTCTTCTTCGGAGTGGGTTTAGGCGGTGGTTCCAGAATAGTCCAATCATCATAACTTTTCAATATGTTATTCAATAATTCCTCAGCTTGTCCAACAGTTTGTTCCCTGAAAACACAACCATCACAACTATCTAGGAAGACCCTAGAAGCATTAGTTAGTCCATTATAGAAGATATCAAGTATTTCATTTTTCTTAAGTGGATGATCAGGCAAAGCATTAAGTAACTTGCAAAGCCCCCCCCCAAGCTTGTGGGAGACTCTCTTCTTTACTTTGAGCAAAGTTAAATATTTCCTGTAAGGCAGCTTGTTTCTTATGAGCAGGAAAATATTTTTTAGAGAAGTAGTAAATCATAACCTGGGGACTACGCACAGAACCAGGACAAAGAGTATTGTACCAAGCTTTAGCATCACCCTTTAATGAGAAATGAAATAATTTGAGAATAAAGTAGTAATGAGTTTCCTCGCCATGAGTAAAAAGGGTGGCTATGTCATTCAACTTAGTAAGATGTGCCACAACAGTTTCAGTTTCAGAACCATGGAAAGGATCAGATTGAACCAAAGTAATTAACTCTGAGTCGACAGACAATTCATAATCCTTATCATCAATAAAAACAGGTGAAGTAGCAAACTTAGGATCACATTTCATTCTAGCATTCAGAGATTTTTCTTTATACTTTTGTAGTAATTTCTCTAGATCATCTCTATCATTACAAGCAAGAATATCTCTAGTTGTTTCTTCACTCATAACATAACCTTCCGGTACCTTAGGCAATTCATATCTAGGAAGGCTAGTTCTAGTAGGTGTTTCAGGAGTTTCAGTTTCAAGCTCATCATCAGATTCAACAACATCATGTTGTATAACTCTAGCAATTTTTTTATCAAGAAATTCACCAAGGGGCACATCATCATTATCAAGCAAGGTACTAGCATCAGCATAAGCATCATTCATAGTAGAAGTAGCATCATCAATAATGCGACATATCAAAATTAATATCATGTGGTGGTGTTGCAAGTTTACTCATAACAGAAGGTGAATCTAAAGTAGAACTGGATGGCAGTTCCTTACCTCCCCTCGTCTTTGAGGGAAATATCTTAGTCTTAGCATCCTTCAGATTCTTCATAGTAGTAATATGCTAATAATCCCAAGTGACTTAACAAATATAGCAATGCTCCTCGGCAACGGCGCCAGAAAAAGGTCTTGATAACCCACAAGTATAGGGGATCACAACAGTTTTCGAGGGTAGAGTATTCAACCCAAATTTATAGATTCGACACAAGGGGAGCCAAAGAATATTTTGAGGTATTAGCAGCTGAGTTTTCAATTCAACCACACTTGGAGATTAATTATCTGCAGAAAGTAATCAGTAGCACAATAATATGATGGTTTTGATAGTAGTGACATCAGCAATAGTAACGGTAACAGTGATAGCGGTAATTTTGTAGCAAGTGTAACAGTGATGATAGCAGTAGTAACATAGCAGAAACAATATAAGATAAATCCGTAGGCATTGGATCGGTGACTTGTTGGATGATATTCATCATGTGACAGTTATAACCTAGGTCTATTCGGTACTAGCTCAAGTTCATCAATATAATGTAGGCATGTATTCCGTAAATAGTCATACGTGCTTTATTAAAAGAACTTGCATGATATCTTTTGTCCTACCCTCCCGTGGCAGCGGGGTCCATATTGGAAACTAAGGGATATTAAGGCCTCCTTTTAATAGAGAACCGGAACAAAGCATTAACACCTAGTCAATACATGAATTCCTCAAACTATGGTAATCACCGGAAGAAGTCCCTGCTATTGTCACAACGGGGTTACCGGATCATAACACGCAGTAGGTGACTATAACTTCCAAGATCGGATCTAGAACATGGATATACTGATGATAACATAAATGGTTCAGATCTGAAATCATGGCACCCGGGCCCAAAGTGACAAGCATTAAGCAAGGAAAATTCATAGCAACATCAATCTAAGAACATAGTGGATACTAGGGATCAAGCCCTAACAAAACTAACTCATTACATGAGGAATATCATCCAACTCCTCACCGACTAGCGAGCCTACGAAGGAATTACTCACTCTTTGTGGGGAGCATCATGGAATTGGCGATGGAGAAGGCTTGGTGATGACGAAGAACGAAGATCCCCCTATTCGGAGCCCCAAAAGGACTCCAGATCTGCCCTTCCGAGGAAGAACAGGGCTTGGCGGCGGCTCCGTCTCGTGGATCGCAAAAAATAGGACTTTATGGCGTTGGTTTCAGGGTCAGTGGGGCCACCAGATTGGGACAATCCACCTGGGCGTGCTAGGAGAGGGGTGCGCACCCAGGTGGGTTGTGCCCACCTAGGTGCCCCTCTTCGGCAGGTCTTGGCTCCAGAAATTCTTATTATTTATATAAAAAATCCTCACAAAGTTTCGCTCCATTCCGAGAACTTTTATTTCTACACAAAAACAACATCATGGTAGTTCTGCTAAAGACAGCGTCAGTCCGGGGTTAGTTTCATTCAAATCATGCAAATTAGAGTCTAAAACAAGAGTAAAAGCATTAGGAAAAGTAGATACGTTGGAGACGTATCAGTGCTTCAGCAGGCTTATCCTCAACCGGATCCTTCCTACTGTCGTCGTCATCCTCTTTGGGTGTGTCCACCATATACACGTAATATGTGGAGGTGGTCGCCCAAAGCTCGGTAAACGGCTGGTCTTGTCCTTGATCATCTCCGGCATCATCGTCCATGCCGTCGATGTCTTCGGAGGCGCAATCCAGCATGTTGGTTAAATCTTCGACGGTGGCCATGAAGTGGGTGGTGGGTGGGACGTAAAATTCCCCGCTCCTCAGCCCCTAGTCTGGGCTAAGCATAGTTCGGAAGTAATTCCTCTGTAATGGCGAGAGGTCGCAATAGGTCCAGGGCCTCGTTCAAAAGGGAGGATTGGACGGGAAAGCGAGAGTCCATGGAGCTAGGCGGGGCAGGAGCCTCCTGGCCATGCTCACTTGACGTGGACCTCGAGAGTTCGGGTCTGGAGTCCGGGGGCGAGTCCGGCCTTTCTATGATAGGGGGAACCTGGTCAAATTCCAAGTTCGTCATGGACACAATCACGTCTAGATCCTCGATAATGCGATTTGCAGCGAAGAGTCTGGTGGGCTCCAAACTCCCATCTTCGGACCTGATGGTTTGCTCCGGATCTAAGGCCAGCGCGGTGATCGGGGCCATGAACCCTTCGGAGATCAAGTCTCCTCGAATATCAGCGACGTAGTTTAGGTTTCCAAAGATGATCTGACTACTTGGGGCATAGCTGTCGGTTTGCTCAAGGTGGCCAATCGAGTTGGCACGTAGTGCGAAGCTACCGAATACAAAAAGTTGGTCAGGGAGGAAAGTCTCCCCCGAAACAGCATCATTATAGATGATCGATCGAGCCATCGAACCTTCTATTGATAACACAGTGGAACTCTCAATGAAAGCACCAATGTCGATGTTAAAACCGTCCGATCTCAGGTAGGCGGTCCCGTAGTGTGCGTTTGAGGATTGAAGGTAACAGGAGGCAGGGGACACGATGTTTACCCAGGTTCGGGCCCTCTTAATGGAGGCAATACCTACTTCCTACTTGATTAACTTTGATGAGTATAGGGGTTACAAGAGTTGATCTATCTCGAGATCATAATTGCTAAACCCTAGATGTCTAGCATGTATCCTTATCCTCGCCTCTACGGAGTAAACCTTCCAGTTTATATAGACACCGGAGGTGCCTAGGGTTGTACAAAGTCAGTTTACAGAGAAAGGAAACTTCATATCCGAATGCCACTTGCCATCCACGCAAAGGAGAGGCCCATACAGACACAGGGGAAGGCCTTCTATCTTGTATGTTCATGGTCCATCACTCCGGTCCATGTCACATAGCCCGGACGCCCGGGCCCCCCTAATCCAGGACTCCCTCAGTCACCCCCGAAAGCAAGCCTCCAGGCCGTCCCGGCAAGGCCTACCGGGACTCGCGGAGGAAGAACCACCTCACCACCCCACCTCAGCACGATACACGTCGTCGATTGATGCGGTGTCAAGCTCCAAAGTGACTAAGTGGCTGCAATTTGCCACATGGCAGCCACTTTCTAGAGGAAATGCCTACAAATGAAACCCGTCCTGCGACATGTCCAACGAGCAGGTGTGAAGCTGGCTAAACAGCCCGGTAGGACCTGCCAGGCAAGCTATGATGCGACGTAGAGCGGCGCATTTAATGCGCTCTATCAGCCTGCAGAGTTAGGTATGATAGCACTATTTGCTATCTTATCAGTGCATAATGACTGATTTGCCACCGTGGTGAGCCCTTTATCTATAAAAGGAGGACCAAGGCAACCGTAGAAAGGGTTGGACACTAGGTTAGCCAATCCACCTCCACACATATTCATACGTGTGTAACCGTTTCACCCCGAGGCACCCCTGCCGGGCAAGCGTGTTGCGCCCACCTCCATTTTTCCACCATCAATCCACCAAAGCAGGAGTAGGGTTTTATGCCTCACGGCGGCCCGAATCCTGGGTAAAGACTGCCTGTGTGATCCCAGCCGTGCCATTTCATGTCCTATGCTCTTTGGGCCATGTGCCATCCCCTGAAGAACCAGCAAGGGGCTTTTGGCCCCGTAGGGGGTCGTGGTTGAAGGAAATATGCCCTAGAGGCAATAATAAAGTTATTATTTATTTCCTTATATCATGATAAATGTTTATTATTCATGCTAAACTTGTATTAACCGGAAACATAATACATGTGTGAATACATACACAAACAGAGTGTCACTAGTATGCCTCTACTTGACTAGCTCGTTGATCAAAGATGGTTATGTTTCCTAACCATAGACATGAGTTGTCATTTGATTAACGAGATCACATCATTAGGAGAATGATGTGATTGACTTGACCCATTCCGTTAGCTTAGCACTTGATCGTTTAGTTTGTTGCTATTGCCTTCTTCATGACTTATACATGTTCCTATGACTATGAGATTATGCAACTCCTGTTTACCGGAGGAACACTTTGTGTGCCACCAAATGTCACAACGTAACTGGGTGATTATAAAGGTGCTCTACAGGTGTCTCCGAAGGTACTTGTTGGGTTGGCGTATTCGAGATTAGGATTTGTCACTCCGATTGTCGGAGAGGTATCTCTGGGCCCACTCGGTAATGCACATCACTATAAGCCTTGCAAGCATTGCAACTAATGAGTTAGTTGCGGGATGGTGTATTACATAACGAGTAAAGAGACTTGCCGGTAACGAGATTAAACTAGGTATTGAGATACCGATGATCGAATCTCGGGCAAGTAACATACCGATGGCAAAGGGAACAACGTATGTTGTTATGCGGTTTGACCGATAAAGATCTTCGTAGAATATGTAGGAGCCAATATGAGCATCCAGGTTCCGCTATTGGTTATTGATCGGAGACGTGTCTCGGTCATGTCTACATAGTTCTCGAACCCGTAGGGTCCGCACACTTAAAGTTCGATGATGGTTATATTATGAGTTTATGTATTTTGATGTACCGAAGGAGTTCGGAGCGGATGAGATCGGGGACATGACGAGGAGTCTCGAAATGGTCAAGACGTAAATATCGATATATTGGACGACTATATTCGGACATCGGAAAGGTTCCGACTGATTCGGGTATTTTCGTGAGTACCGGCGAGTTACGGGAATTCGTATTGGGCCTTAATGGGCCATACATAAAAGGAGAGAAAGGCCTCAAAGGGTGGCCGCACCCCTCCCCATGGGTGTTCCGAATTGGACTAGGGAGGGGGGAGCCCCCTTCCTTCCTTCTCCTTTTCCCTTTCCTTTCCTTCCCTCCTACTCCTACTACTTGGAAGGGCTCCTAGTTCTACTAGGAACCGGGAGTAGGACTCCCCTAGGGCGCGCCATAGAGAGGGTCGGCCCTCCCCCTCCTCCACTCCTTTATATACGGGGGCAGGGGGCACCCCAATGACAACAATTGTTTAGTTGATCTTTTAACCGTGTGAGGTGCCCCCTCCACCATAGTCCACCTCGATAATACTGTAGCGGTGCTTAGGCGAAGCCCTGCGTCGGTAGAACATCATCATCGTCACCACGCCGTCGTGCTGACGAAACTCTCCCTCAACACTCGGCTGGATCGGAGTTCGAGGGATGTCATCGGGCTGAACATGTGCTGAACTCGGAGGTGCCGTATGTTCGGTACTTGATCGGTCGGATCGCGAGGATGTACGACTACATCAACCGCGTTGTGCTAATGCTTCCGCTTTCGGTCTATGAGGGTACGTGGACAACACTCTCCCCTCTCGTTTCTATGCATCACCATGATCTTGCGTGTGCGTAGGAATTTTTTTGAAATTACTACGTTCCCCAACAGTGGCATCCGAGCCTGGTTTTATGCGTAGATGTCATATGTACGAGTAGAACACAAGTGAGTTGTGGACGATATAAGTCATACTGATTACCAGCATGTCATACTTTGGTTCGGCGGTATTGTTGGATGAAGGGGCCCGGGCCGACATTACGCGTACGCTTATGCGAGACTAGTTCTACCGACGTGCTTTGCGCACAAGTGGCTGGCGGGTGTCAGTTTCTCCAACTTTAGTTGAACCGAGTGTGGCTACGCCTGGTCCTTGCAAAGGTTAAAACAGCACCAACTTGACAAACTATCGTTATGGTTTTGATGCGTAGGTAAGAACGGTTCTTGCTAAGCCCGTAGCAGCCACGTAAAACTTGCAACAACAAAGTACAGGACGTCTAACTTGTTTTTGCAGGGCATGTTGTGATGTGATATGGTGAAGACAAGATGCTAAATTTTATTGTATGAGATGATCATGTCTTGTAACCAAGTTATCGGCAACTGGCAGGAGCCATATGGTTGTCGCTTTATTGTATGTAATGCAATCGCCCTGTAATGCTTTACTTTATCACTAAGTGGTAGCGATAGTCGTAGAAGCATAAGATTGGCGAGACGACAAGGATGCTACGATGGAGATCAAGGTGTCGCGCCGGTGACGATGGTGATCATGACGGTGCTTCGGAGATGGAGATCACAAGCACAAGATGATGATGGCCATATCATATCACCTATATTGATTGGATGTGGTGTTTATCTTTTATGCATCTTATCTTGCTTTGATTGACGGTAGCATTATAAGATGATCTCTCACTAAATTTCAAGATAAAAAGTGTTCTCCCTGAGTATGCACCATTGTCAAAGTTCGTCGTGCCCAAACACCACGTGATGATCGGGTGTGATAAGCTCTACGTCCATCTACAACGGGTGCAAGCCAGTTTTGCACACATAGAATACTCAGGTTAAACTTGACGAGCCTAGCATATGCAGATATGGCGTCGGAACACTGAGACCGAAAGGTCGAGCGTGAATCATATCGTAGATATGATCAACATAGTGATGTTCACCATTGAAAACTACTCCATTTCACGTGATGATCAATTATGGTTTAGTTGATTTGGATCACGTGATAACTTAGAAGATTAGAGGGATGTCTTTCTAAGTGGGAGTTCTTAAGTAATATGATTAATCTCTCCCTAATAATAAATCACGGATTGACTCCGTGGATTCACCGTCACAATACGCTTTTTTCTCATGTCATATATGCTTTTATGATTTGTACCAACAAAATCATAATGTAAATGAGGTGGTACTAATATTTACCCACTGCCACCCGTAAATAAAAAAAGACATAGCTGAGTCGATCCCCATCTCTCTCAATCCCGCAGGTCTCGTACGGCGCTCCTCTCTCCCTCGATCCCTTCTTTCCCCATCGCGCCACCAGGCGCACACACCCACCCACAACCCACCATCGATCCCGCAGCCCTTTGGCCCTCCTCTCACTGACCACCACCGTCGCCTCCCCGAAGGCCACCGGCGCCGCAACTCTGCCACCTCCTCCCTCACCGGCTTCAAGCCCCTTCTCCACCTCCGATGCGCCGCTTCCCTCGATCATATTCGTGCATCTGAGGATGACGGCGGAAGAAGCGTGTGCCCAGATGAAGATTGTCTGGCTGTGCAGGCGGGCAGACGACGCAACTGAGGTGACGGTGACAATGGGACTCATGAGGAGCAGCGGCGGCGTGGATCTCATCCTGCAGGGGCGGGGGGTGGGGTGGTGTGGGCGCCAAGGAGGCTGGGCAGGAGCCTCCTGCAGTGGAGGACGAGGATGGAGTATGAGAGGGAGCCTCCTTCAGTGTACGTATGGCGATGAAGGGGAGCAGTGCTCGTCCTCAGCGGACCCAGATGACCCTTGCTGGCGGGTGAGATTCCTCTTGAGACCTACGGTGACGGCAAACGGCGGCAGCGGATTTGAAGGTGACGGTAGGAGATCCGTGTGAGCATCCCTCTCCTGCTCTCTAAATCTCTCTCTTAGTTCAATGACATTTGCTTTGTGGTGTGGGAGCTTCAAGACAACAGCTTCAAATCGGCCATTCTATCGCTAATTAGCTGGCCCCAAACAAAAATAGATCGTAGAAATCTCAATCGACCGGCAGTACTAACCCTAGCGGCGCAACAACATACGGTCGGCCGTCGGCAACAGGGCGACGGCCTAGCAGAGGACCGGCAGTAGTGTTGTGCGGCATCGCAGCAGTTCTGCGCTGTTACAACAAGCGGAGGAGAATGGCAGGAATTAGGCAGTAGGCACGCGGCTGTGTACTTTCGGACAAACTAAATCAACGTGTCCAATTAAGTTTTAAATCAACTAATCAACTATTATATGATGTTTTTCAGGACAGAACATGTGCAAGCTCACGGTTTTATGCCAATTCATCCTTCAAGACAAGTATTAGGAGTGTGGTAGCACAACCTAGGCGTGTAGGCGTGTAGCTGCATACATGTGACGGGAAATAGGGAGACAGCTTCGGGTTGGATATGCTATTATGCCTTTGTAAGTTTTACTGATGCAATTTCTTTTTGAAAGATCCCTAAAGTCATTTACCCTTTTGCCACTGAGAATTGTTTACTATTGTGAATTGTACAAGTGGTCTAAATTGTCAATTAATGACATAGACCTAGATACCATAAAACACCGTTGATAAATCGACTGAAATATGAACATTCTTGGCCCAAAGTTACAGCATTGCACCAATTAATTGTTAACCTCTTGGTTTTAATGACAATTGTTCTACTAGGAGTTTTCTTCTGCTAGCATTCCATCAACAATGTCAGTTGTAATTATATATAAAAATAAAACCAAGACAATCAGTGTGATTATTCTGCACAATGTGTCCAAATCACTCTTTTTTCCATAACATTAACAATTGTCCTTTGACTATCTATGTGAACGTTCTCTAAAATTTCATTCCAAGTTACGTCTGGTCTTCTTTGGGTAATTTATATAGCAGAGTCTACAAGAATTGGATGCAGATCCACTATCCCCCCATCCCCACTGTATTTACTGCAATGCATATTTACCTGGAGCTCGCATCTTAGCTGTATGTCAAGTGCCAAGTCAGTTTTCACTAAATACAAATTTTAATATATACTGGTTGTATATTTATGGATTATAGTTGAAATTCTCAAATGAATAAATATTTTTGTAGTTGTAGTCCTATATACAACTACCTAAAACTGAGGTTGGCACATCTTCATTAGAAGCTATGCTCACTAGCTTGATTTCTCCTAGAGATGTAGAATGTTTATTCCCGCAATGTTATTTTGCAATTTCCTTTTTTGATGTAGCTGCTTATCTATCAAGTTTATTTAGCAAAGTGTCTATGAAAGCATGCAGTTCAAATAATCGGGTTATGTTACTCCTACTAAGTATCCTATAAATAATCTGAATGAACACAAGTGATGGCGTCCGTCGGACACGGTGCCCAAGGCGTAGACTGAACCCTTCTAAGGAGGCATGTGGGGATGCATGCAAGACATGCCCTCATTCTATGAAACAAAGTCAAATGCAAATGGGAGTATGAGAGATGGTAAATGGACCAAGTGATGGGAGCATCTCACGGGCGGCGGCCCTCACTTCAAGCTCGATGAACTTAGCTTAAACATGCTCTTGCACTGGCATGGTCGTGATAGGTTTGTCATCTGGGCGATTGCCCGTGTTCGTGAGGTTGCTGTGATTTTTCACTATAGGAATTGATAGCTTGACGGGTTATTTGGCTTAGCCTATGTTGTGTTGTTGCTTGTTTGTCTGATCCCTATCATGCTGATGTTTCATACCATGATAGATGTTTATGGTTGTAATATTATACCATTGATAGCTTCAGAAAAGGTGGTTGCTGATTGAGAAAGTTGAGAGACAACTTACGAACACTATAATAGTTAGGAATTTATTGTTGGGACAAAATTATGTCGTTGTTTATACACACGCATCAACTCTTCTTGTAGCTCACTACTTATTCTATGATGAGAATAACAACTGTAGATAGAGTCATTCATCTTGCTTATTTTCTAGATGAATAACTTCATTATGGGTCGTGTCATCCGAGGCAAGTTGATACTACCTACTGTATGCAAATTCCAGATGCATTAGGAGGGGAGTGACGAAGCCGGAGGGGCCGAGGTGCCCTCATCATGGTTGCTTGATGGTGCATCATAGACCAGGCGAAGAATCTCCTGGTGGAGCTTGGCAGAACCGAGGCACTTGGAGGAGAAGACACCATGGAACCCTCGCCCGCTGCTGGTGGGCTTTGGTGAGGACGAGCGCCGGGAAAGGTTGTGCATGACGCCCAGATGTTACGCCAAGGCCTTCCGCGCCCGCACCCGAGGTGGGTGCTTCACTAACAAGCTGCTACAAGTGTACAAGGCCTTCCGCGTTCAAGCTGCGAAGGCAAGAAGATTTTGTTATTAATAGGGACAAATAGGTGGCTAGCACATCCTTTTTTGTTGGCTGAAGCGTTGGAGTGCTAAAGTTACAGATAAAAATCTATCTTTGGTGCATTTGTTTTCAGATTATTGCTGTTGGAGATGAGCTACAGAGAGGGAGACACACACCCTTCTCTGTACAAAATCCATCTTTGGCACACTTGGGGAAATTTTGTCCAAGGGCAATTCACAGATTGGAATTAAGATTTGGGGCTATTTTATTTGACTTGCTTTGTACGGATGTTGCTATGCTTTGTGTATTGTTGTCATTATTGTATAGTGAGAAGATATAGTGAGACAGATGGAGAGAAATTGCTAGCTATTTTTTGTGAAATTGTTGTGTTCTGTTGGCCAAGATTATTCTTTGTTGGTTGCTACAGCAAATTGTTGTGAGGGAAATTGGGAATAATTATGAGTGCGCAACGCTTGAAGGTGTTCGGCGAAGCTTGTGCCACCGGGCAAAAGCTCGCCTTGCTCGACTAGCTGACACTGCCATCAACACACGAGGAGGACACAAAGTCTGGTGTTTCTTCTGTTGCAAAGCACAACATGTGTGCTATTCTCTCAAATAGATAGATGAAGGAATTGCATAGTTAGTTTCACGACTAACTTTAATGGGTTGCTTTAACCAATTGAGATTTAAAAAAAGTAACGACACTCATCTTAATAACTTTAGCAACAATACGTACATTAAATTGGACTATAGCCGGTTATCCCTCGCTCCGGTGTTAATCATTAGCGAACCACGGCCTGCAAGTCGAACAATGCATACATCCCCCCCCCACACACACAAAAGAAGCATGCAATCATTAGACTTCTTGCAGAAAGAACAATTGTTCTTCATGTCAGGGAATTCGACCATATTTTTTTCTAAGAAACTATAGTGTTTGAATTACGAATGTCAGAGTGCAATAAGTTCTTATCCCGTTGCAAATTTTCCTTAGTTTCAAAAAAGGAGAAAAACTCTTCCCAACCAAACAGCCAACTATCTGTAAAAACTCCCAAAATATACCCTAAAAAGACTATCCATAAAAAAACTTAACACAATAAATATAGTTGAAAAACGTTCATGCTATTTTTCAACAAAATATGTTTGCACTTTTTAAAAAAGCTTAAAAATTCCCAAAAAATGTTCCATTTTAAGAAAAATGTTTCCACTTAAAAATGTATAACAAAACATTCTTTTCGAAAAAACATCTGATAGAAAAATGTTCTTTTTAGAGAAATATTCCAACTTCATAAAAACATTGACTATTCTGAAAAAAAGTGTTCCATTTTTATGCAAACGTTAAATTTTATTAAAAATAAGAAAAAATTCCATGTTTAACCTTATCATAGATGTTTATTAAAATTGGATATAAGAAATGGTGCACAATGGCAAATGAAAGCAGGTTGTGCCCTTTTTTTCCGCCCGGTGCAACGCACGGGCATTTGTACTAGTTGAACTTAAATTTATCATGAACTTAGTCCTGGTAGTATTAGCATATCTATGTTGTAGATCAATAGCTCGCGTTTAGCTCCCATGTTTTATTCTTGATATGTTCCTAGAGAAAACTAAGTTGAAAGATGTTAGTAGCAATGATGCGGATTGGATCCGTGATATGAAGTTTATCCTCATTGCCGCACAAAAGAATTATGTCCTTGATGCACCGCTAGGTGACAAACCTATTGCAGGAGCAGATGCAGATGTTATGAACGTTTGGCTAGCTCAATATGATGACTACTTGATAGTTTAGTGCACCATGCTTAAACGGCTTAGAATCGGGACTTCAAAGACGTTTTGAACATCATGGACCATATGAGATGTTCCAGGAGTTGAAGTTAATATTTCAAGCAAATACGCGAGTTGAGAGATGTGAAGTCTCCAACAAGTTCTATAGCCAAAAGATGGAGGAGAATAGCTCAAATAGTGAGCATGTGCTCAGATTGTCTGGGTACTACAATTGCTTGAATCAAGTGGGAGTTAATCTTCCAGATAAAATAGTGATTGACAGAATTCTCTAGTCACCATCACCAAGTTAGTAGAACTTCGTGATGAACTATAATATGCAAGGGATAACAGAAACGATTCCCAAGCTCTTCGTGATGCTGAAATCGACGAAGGTAGAAATCAAGAAAAGCATCAAGTGTTGATGGTAAACAAAACCACTAGTTTCAAGTAAAGGGACAAAGGGAAGAAAGGGGAACTTCAAGAAGAACGGCAAGCAAGTTGCTGCTCAAGTGAAAAAACCCAAGTTTGGACCTAGCCTGAAACTGAGTGCTTCTACTGCAAAGGGACTGGTCACTGGAAGCGGAACTACCCCAAGTAATTGGCGGATAAGAAGGATGGCAAAGTGAACATAGGTATATTTGATATACATATTATTGATGTGTACTTTAGTAGTGTTTATAGCAACCCCTCCGTATTTAATACTAGTTCAGTTGCTAAGAATAGTAACTCGAAACGGGAGTTGCAGAATGAACAGAGACTAGTTAAGGGTGAAGTGATGATGTGTATTGGAAATGGTTCCAAGATTGATATGATCATCATCGCACACTCCCTATACTTTCGGGATTAGTGTTAAAGCTAAAATAAATGTTATTTAGTGTTTGCGTTGAGCATGCATATGATTGGATCATGTTTATTGCAATACAGTTATTCATGTAAGTTAGAGAATAATTGTTGTTCTGTTTACATGAAGAAAACCTTCTATGGCCATACACCCAATGAAAATGGTTTGTTGGATCTCGATCGTGGTGATACACATTTTCATAATATTGAAGCCAAAAGATGCAAAGTTAATAATGATAGTGCAACTTATTTGTGGCACTGCCGTTTAGGTTATATTGGTGTAAAGCGCATGAAGGAAATCCATGCTGATGGGCTTTTGGAATCACTTGATTATGAATCAGTTGATGCTTGCGAACCATGCCTCATGGGCAAGATGACTAAGACTCCGTTCTCCGGAACAATGGAGCGAGCAACAGATTTGTTGGAAATCATACATACTGATGTATGTGGTCCGATGAATATTGAGGCTCGCGGCAGGTATCATTATTTTCTGATCTTTACAAATGATTTGAGCAGATATGAGTATATCTACTTGATGAAACACAAGTCTGAAACATTTGAAAAGTTCAAAGAATTTCAGAGTGAAGTGGAGAATCATCGTCACAAAAATAAAAGTTTCTACGATATGATCGCAGAAGTAAAATATTTGAGTTATGAGTTTGGCCTTCAGTTAAAACAATGTGAAATAGTTTCACTGCTCACACCACCTGGAACACCACAGTGTAATGGTGTGTCCAAACGTCGTAACCGTACTTTATTAGATATGGTGCGATCTATGATGTCTCTTACCAATTTACCACTATCGTTTTGGGGTTATGCATTAGAGACATCTACATTCACGTTAAATAGGGCACCATCTAAATCCATTGACATGACACCGTATGAACTATGGTTTGGCAAGAAACCTAAGCTGTCGCTTCTTAAAGTTTGAGGTTGCAATGCTTATGTGAAAAAGTTTCAACCTGATAAGATCAAACCCAAATCGGAGAAGTGCGTCTTCATAGGATACCCAAAAGAAAATTTTGGGTACACCTTCTACCACAGATCCGAAGGCAAGATATTCATTGTTGAGAATGGATCCTTTCTAGAGAAGGAGTTTCGCTCAAAAGAAGTGAGTGGGAGGAAAGTAGAACTTGATGAGGTAACTGTACCTACTCGCTTATTGGAAAGTAGTTCATCACATAAATATGTTCCTGTGACTACTAAACCAATTAGTGAGGAAGCTAATGATGATGATCATCTAACTTCAGATCAAGTTACAACCGAACCTTGTAGGTAAACCAGAGTAAGATCCGCACCAGAGTGGTACGGTAATGTTGTTCTGGAGGTCATGTTACTTGACCATGACGAACCTACGAACTATGAGGAAGTGATGATGAGCCTAGATTCCGCGAAATGGCTTGAGGCCATGAAATCTGAGATGAGATCCATGTATAAGAACAAAGTATGGACTTTGATTGACTTGCCCAAAGATCGGCGAGCCATTGAGATTAAATGGATCTTCAAGAGGAAAACAGACGCTGATAGTAGTGTTACTATCTACAAAGCTAGAATTATCGCAAAAGGTTTTTGACAAGTTCAAGGTGTTGAGTACGATGAGAGTTTCTCACTCGTATCTATGCTTAAGTCTGTCCGAATCATGTTAGCAATTGCCACATTTTATGAAATTTGGCAAATGGATAAACAAAATTACATTCCTTAATGGATTTATTAAAGAAGAGTTGTATATGATGCAACAAGAAAGTTTTGTCAATCCTAAAGGTGCTAACAAAATATGCAAACTCCAGCGATCCATCTATGGACTGGTGCAAGCATCTCGGAGTTGGAATATATGCTTTGATAAGTTGATCGAAACATATAGTTTTATATAGACTTGAGGTGAAGCCTGTATTTACAAGAAAGTGAGTGGGAGCACTACATAATTTCTGATAAGTATATGTGAATGACATATTGTTGATCGGAGATAATGTAGAATTATTCTACAAAGCATAAAGGAGTGTTTGAAAGGAATTTTTCAAAGAAAGACATCGGTGAAGCTGCTTACATATTGAGCATCAAGATCTATAGAGATAGATCAAGACGCTTGATAAGTTTTTCAATGAGTACATACCTTGACTAGATTTTGAAGTAGTTCAAAATGGAACAGTCAAAGAAAGAGTTTCTGCATGTGTTACAAGGTGTGAAACTGAGTAAGACTCAAAGCCCGACCACAACAGAAGATAGAAAGAGAATGAAAGTCATTCTCTATGCCTTGTCCATAGGTTCTATAAAATATGCCATGCTGTGTACCGGATATATTGTATACCCTCCACTGATTTTGGCAAGGGAGTACAAATAGTGATCTAGAAGTAGATCACTGGACAACGGTCAAAATTATCCTTAGTGGAATAAGGATATGTTTCTTGATTATCGAGGTGACAAAAAGGTTCGTCGTAAAGGGTTACGTCAATGCAAATTTTGACACTGATCTAGATGACTCTAAATCTCAATCTGGATACATATTGAAAGTGGGAGGAATTAGCTAGAGTAGCTTCATCCAGAGCATTGTTGACAAAGAAATTTGCAAAAATACTTACGGATCTGAATGTGGCAGACACGTTGACTAAACTTCTCTCACAAGCAAAACATGATCACACCTTAGTACTCTTTGGGTGTTAATCAAGTAGCTATGTGAACTAGATTATTGACTCTAGTAAACCCTTTGGGTGTTGGTCACATGTCGTTGTGAACTATGGGTGTTAATCACATGGTGATGTGAACTATTGGTATTAAATCACATGGCGATGTGAACTAGATTATTGACTCTAGTGCAACTGGGAGACTGAAGGAAATATGCCCTAGAGGCAATAATAAAGTTATTATTTATTTCCTTATATCATGATAAATGTTTATTATTCATGCTAGAATTGTACTAACTGGAAACATAATACATGTGTGAATACATAGACAAATAGAGTGTCACTAGTATGCCTCTACTTTACTAGCTCATTGATCAAAGATGGTTATGTTTCCTAACCATAGACATGAGTTGTCATTTGATTAAAGGAATCACATCATTAGGAGATTGATGTGATTGACTTGGCCCATTCCGTTAGCTTAGCACTTGATCGTTTAGTTTGTTGCTATTGCTTTCTTCAAGACTTATACATATTCCTATGACTATGAGATTATGCAACTCCCGTTTACCGGAGGAACACTTTGTGTGCCACCAAACGTCACAACGTAACTGGGTGATTATAAAGGTGCTCTACAGGTGTCTCCGAAGGTACTTGTTGGGTTGGCGTATTTCTAGATTAGGATTTGTCACTCCGATTGTCAGAGAGGTATCTCTGGGACCACTCGGTAATGCACATCACTATAAGCCTTGCAAGCATTGCAACTAATGAGTTAGTTGCGGAATGATGTATTACGGAACGAGTAAAGAGACTTGATGGTAACGAGATTGAACTAGGTATTGAGATACCGACGATCGAATCTCGGGCAAGTAACATACCGATGACAAAGGGAACAACATATGTTGTTATGCGGTTTGACCGATAAAGATCTTCGTAGAATATGTAGGAGCAAATATGAGCATCCAGGATCCTCTATTGGTTATTGACCGGAAACGTGTCTCGGTCATGTCTACATAGTTCTCGAACCCGTAGGGCCCGCATGCTTAAAGTTCGATGACGGTTATATTATTAGTTTATGTGTTTTTATGTATCGAAGGAGTTCGGAGTCCCGGATGAGATCGGGGACATGACGAGGAGTCTCAAAATGGTCGATACATGAAGATCGATATATTGGACGACTATATTCGGACATCGGAAAGGTTCCGAGTGATTCGGGTATTTTCGGGAGTACCGGCGAGTTACGGGAAGTCGTATTGGGCCTTAATGGGCCATATGGGAAAGGAGAGAAAGGCCTCAAAGGGTGGCCTCACCCCTCCCCATGGGCTGGTCCGAATTGGACTAGGGAGGGGGCGCCCCCTTCCTTCTTTCTCCTTTTCCCTTCCCTTTCCTTCCCTCCTACTCCTACTACTTGGAAGGGCTCCTAGTTCTACTAGGAAAGGGGGAATCCTACTCCCGGTGGGAGTAGGACTCCCCTAGGGCGCGCCATAGAGAGGGCCGGCCCTCCCCCTCCTCCACTCCTTTATATACGGGGGCAGAGGGGCACCCCAAAGACAACAATTGATCAGTTGATATTTTAGCCGTGTGCGGTGCCCCCCTCCACCATTGTCCACCTCGATAATAATGTAGTGGTGCTTAGGCGAAGCCCTGTGTCGTTATAACATCATCATTGTCACCATGCCGTCGTGCTGACGAAACTCTCCCTCAACACTTGGCTGGATCGGAGTTCGAGGGACGTCATCGGGCTGAACGTGTGCTAAACTCGGAGGTGCCGTAAATTCGGTACTTGATCGGTCGGATCATGAAGACGTACGACTACATCAACCATGTTGTGCTAACGCTTCCGCTTTCGGTCTACGAGGGTACGTGGATAACACTCTCCCCTCTCGTTCCTATGCATCACCATGATCTTGCGTGTGCGTAGGAATTTTTTTGAAATTACTACGTTCCCCAACAGTGGTTCCCTGCGGCAGCCCCATATACTAGGGAGAAGGGAGTCTGCCTAGTAGCTCGATTTGGTGTCGTTCTGAGGGACCAAAGAACCACCGGCAGCTCGTTGATCCATCGCTTGCCACACTTCTGCAGCTTACCTAATGCTCTTGTCTTGAGTCCTAGCAACACTTCAGCATTCACCCTATCATCTTGCCCGTTGCTCCTTGGATGAGCAACAAAGGTGAATGAGATCTTGCTTCCGAGGGCATGAACGTATTGCATGAAGGCGTGGCTCGTGAATTGGGTGCCATTGTCGGTGATGATTCGAGCAGGGACTCCGTAGCAGCACAACAATCCTTTCAAGAACTTGATAGCTGACCGAGCAGTCACATTTCTCACGGGCTCTACTTCCGACCACTTTGTAAACTTGTCGATTGCAACGAATAAGAATTCAAAGCCCCCGGTAGCACGGGGGAAGGGCCCAAGATGTCGAGCCCCCAAACCAAAAACGCCCATAACAAAGGCATTGTCTAAAGAGCTTGGGCAGGCAGATGGATGTTCTTGGAATGGAAATGCCAGGCTTCACATTTGGTGACCAACTCAACTACATCTTGGAGGGCTGTGGGCCAGTAAAATCCTTGCCAGAAGGCTTTTCCAACCAGAGCCCTTGATCCGATGTGTGAGCCGCACATACCCTTGTGTATCTCTGCCAACAGTTTCTTTCCTTCTTCTCGACAAATGCACTTCAACTTCATACCGTTGGGCCTCCTTCTGTACAGCGTGTCATTAACTAACTGATACATACTAGCCCTCCGGGCTACTCTTTCAGCTTCTTCTTGCTCTTTGGGAAGTTCTCCGGTTTGGAGGAAATGGACTATGTGCCGCGCCCAAGTTGGGGCCTGAGGCTCGACAATGAGGACTAGCAGCACCTCCTCATTCGTGGGAGTGAATTCCTCGACCGCGGGGACCGATGGTCTGGTGGGAGGGTGCGGCTCAGCGGTCGATGGGGAGTTGTTCCCACCAAGCTCTCTACCTGGAGCCTCGGGAGGTTGTACCGGGAGAAGCTTGCCGGAGTCCAGTTTCCTCCTCTTTTTGGCCATTGTTGTCGGGGATATGGAGGGCTGAGTCAAATGGAGAACAAAAGTCCCTGGTTCCACATGGAGTTTTTGCGTAGCGCACTTTGACAGATGATCAACAATGCTATTTTCCACATGGGGCATGTGCTTCTGTTTGCAATCCATCAAAGTGCTCCTCCAACTTTCTCACTTCCTCAACATATGCCTCCATCAATGGACTTTGGTAATCCATATTGACTTGTCTGACCACAAGTCGCGAGTCTCCACGGATGATCAGCTTCTTGATTCCAAGTTCTGTTGCAATCCTAAGCCCGACAAGGAGCCCTTCCCACTCTGCAGTATTGTTGGTAGCCTTCTCTCCAGGAAAAATGGATCTGGATGACGTAGTTAAGGTGTTCCCCAGTGGAAGCAAGGAGAAGCATGCCAGCCCCTACACCTTGTAGGGATAAGGCACCATCGAAATACAAGATCCATTCTTGGGGCGCTTCCTTGCCGGGAATAACTTTCTCCAACACTTCTTCATTAGGAGTTGGCGTCCATACTGCAATACACTCTACCAATTCTCTGCTATGAATAGTTGATGTGCTCTGAAACTTCAAGCCAAAGCTGGATAACTCCAAGGCCCACTCCACTATCCTACTAGTGACCTCAGGGTTTTGGAGTATCCGTTGCAAAGGGAAGCGGGTGACAACAATGATCTCGTGGGCTTGGAAGTAGTGGCACAGTTTCCTTGAGGCCAGACGAGGCCAAAAATCAACTTTTGCATGCCAGAGTACCTAGATCTAGCCCCCCTGGAACAGGGAGCTGACGAAGTACACTGGGTGCTGCACCACCTTCTTCCTTGCCGCAACCCTGGGACAACCTTCATTGCCCTGCTCTCCCTTGTCTTGAATTGCACCTGACCTTGCCGGGATGTGCTCACTTTCCTCTCCGAAGGGGACACTGGCTGTGGCTGTCGCTTCATCCACTTCCCGCTGCACCACCAGTGCTGCACTAACCACTTGATTAGTTGCCGCTATGTATAGCAGCAACGACTCTTGTGGTTTGGGAGCGACCAAAGTGGGCACAGAGGAAAGATAGGCCTTCAAATCTTGTAGTGCAGCATCTGCCTCTAGGGTCCACACCACAGGTCCTACCTTCTTTAAGATTTTTAAGAACGACAAGGCACGCTTGGTAGATTTTGGAAATGAATCTGCTAAGCGCGGCAACACATCCAGTCAAACGTCTCGCATCCTTAATTGTCTTGGGTGCTTGAATCTGCTTGATAGCCTTGATCTTGTCGGGGTTGGACTCTATCCCCCGATGGCACACAAAGAAGCCAAAGTAGCTTGCTAGAAGGAACACCTAACACACACTTCTTCGGGTTCAACTTTAAGTTGATCTTGCACAAATTAGCAAAGATTTCTTCCAAGTCCTGAATGAGGGTTGATTTGTCCTTGGTCTTGACCACAATATCATCCATGTAAGCTTCAATGTTTTTGTGCAGCTGAGACTCAAAGCCAGTCTTTACTACCCTTGCAAAAGTGGATCTGATGCTCTTCAACCCGAAGGGCATCGGTACAAAGCAGTACGTGCCAGATAGGGTTATGAATGCGATATTCTCTTCATCTTCATTGGACATGAAGATCTGGTGGTATCTAGATTAGCCATCTAGAAAAGAAAGCAGGTCGCACCCGGAGGTGGAATCCACAATCTAGTCGATGCGCGACAAGGGAAATGGGTCCTTCGGGCATGCCTTGTTCAGGTCCGCAAAATCTATGCACGGTCTCCATTTCCCATTAGCCTTGCATACCACCACAGGATTTGCTAACCACGTTGGATGCAGTACTCCTCTGACCAGACTAGCTACCTCAAGTTTCTTGATCTCCTTGGCAATGAACTGCTGCCGCCCCAAGGCTTACTTCCGGACCTTCTGCTTGACGGGTCAGGCATGTGGATAGACAACAAGGTGGTGCTCGATTACCTCCATGGGAACACTGGGGATATCAGATGGTTGCCAGGCAAACACATTGACATTTCCTGGCAGGAAGGCAATGAGCGCGCTTTCCTATTTGTCATCGAGGGTGGCACCGATAGTGAAGATACCATCAGTGCCAGCCAACCCTTACGGGACCTTTTTCACAGCAAGTGCAGCAACCTTGGGCCTCTTGCTATTGGAACTCTCCAGCAAGTCATCAATAGGCACAATGCACTCTGTAGAGGTACGCTTCTCAGATTCCTTGTTGGCATCCTTGTTAGCCTTCTTCTTTCCTTTACTTTCCTTGGTGGGAATAGTAGCTTCAGCGGCCTCTGCTGCGACTGCCTCCCAGTACATCTTATCCATGCAAATGATTGCGTCCTTCTCATCTGATGGAATGGAAAATGACGCCTATCGGCCCTGGCATCTTCAAGGTTTTGTAGGCATAGCGGGATGCCGCAATGAATTTGGCCACAGCTGGAAGACCAAGGATTCCATTGTACGGTAGGGGGAGGTCGACCACATGAAACACGATCTTCTCTATCTGGTAATTCAACTCTCCCCCAAACTTCACCAGTAGCGTGATCTTCCTGCCAGGGTTGATTCCTTGAAACGTTGCAGTAACCCTGAGCTCTTCCTCTGCTATCCGAAGTTTGCTGATGACCTTTGGAGAAGTCATATTCATCCCGGCCCCGCTGTCAACCGACATCTTCATGACTTTGAGGTTGCGGATTGTGGGTGACACCAACAACGGCAAGCACTCTACCACAGTGGTGCGGTTAGGGTGATCCTCTTCATCGAAGATGATGGGCATGAGGGACCACTTGAGTGGCCTCCGAGAATCTGCCGCTGGCTCCATGACATTGACTTCATGCACCCACTATTTAAGTTGGCGGTGAGAGGAGTGTAGAGATGCGCCCCCGTTAATGCACAGGGCATCAGTGGCTTTCTGGAATTCCTGCTCGCTGATTTCCTCTTCATCTCCTCCATCACTCTCATCATTGCAATCCCCCTTCTGATGGCCTCTGGCAGGTTTTCCTTGATTCTGAGGAGCCTTGCCGGGGCGGCTTGCTCCGCCGCCTCAGCCCTTCCCGCTAGCGCCATTCTGACCTTTCTTCTTATCATGCTTCTCATACTCAGCTCTCTACTTGTTGATGAACCGCTCAACCTGATTACACTCCTGGAGACCGTGGCCCTTGGTCCGATGGATCTTGCAGTACGGCCCATCACCTTTCCTAGCCTTCTCGGTAGCCGCAGCCTCCCGGCAATCAGTGCACGTGGCAACTTCCTTGTTGTGTGCCTCAGTCTTGGCCTTCTTGCCGGTACTAGGTGTGCCCGATCCCTAGACGGTCATCATGGCCTTATCCTTGCACTTTTTATTGTGCTTCTTGTTCTTCTTTTTCTGACTGGTGGCCTCATCATCATCCTCTGAGTTGATGTCAACGCCATCCTCTTCTCCGAGGAGCCGCCTCCCCTCCTCTACCTGAGCACACTTATCCACTTGAGTGTAAAGATCCTTCATAGTCTTGGGCAATCGAACGTTCATCTTGGAACATATCCGACAATTGCGCACTCTGGACTAGAAGGCAGCTATCACAGCAGCCGGGTGGATGTCTGGAATATTTTTGTGGACTCAGATGAACTGTTGCATGTAGTTTTGTATAGTCTCTCCTTTCTGTGGGAGGAGCTGCAAGTCGCTGGGCTGCCCTAGTTCTTGATGGCTGACGGAGTCCTGGATTAGGGGGTCCTCAGACAGACGGACTATATACTTTGGCCGGACTGTTGGACTATGAGGATACAAGATTGAAGACTTCGTCCCGTGTCTGGGTGGGACTCTCCTTTGCGTGGAAGGCAAGCTTGGCAATTCGGATATGTAGATCTCCTCCCTTGTAACCGACTCTGTGTAACCCTAGCCCCCTCCGGTGTCTATATAAATCGGAGGGTTTATTCCGTAGGACAACAACAATCATAATCATAGGCTAGCCTCTAGGGTTTAGCCTCTACGATCTCGTGGTAGATCAACTCTTGTAATACTCATATCATCAAGATCAATCAAGTAGGAAGTAGGGTATTACCTCCATCGAGAGGGCCCGAACCTGGGTAAACATTGTGTCCCCCGCCTCCTGTTACCATCGGCCTTAGACGCGCAGTTCGGGACTCCCTACCCGAGATCAGCCGGTTTTGACACCAACATTGGTGCTTTCATTGAGAGTTCCACTATCCCGTCACGTAAAGGCTTGATGGCTCCTTCGATCATCGGCAACGATGCGATCCAGGGTGAGGTTTTTCTCCCCGGACAAATCTTCGTATTCGGCGGCTTCGTACTGCAGGCCAACTCGTTTGGCCATCTGGAGCAGATCGAGAGCTACGCCCCTAGCCATCAAGTCAGGTTTGGAAGCTTGAACTATACTGCCGACATCCGCGGAGACTTGATCTTTAACGGATTCGGGCCCATGTCAGGTGCGCCGCACAGTCACGGCGAGCATGACTTAGCCCTGTCATCGAACGGTGTTCGGCAGATCACACCTGCGGCTACTCTGGCCCTCAATCCGGAGCAGATCGTGCCGTCCGAGGATGGGTGGTTGGACCCCGCCACGGAGGCCGCACACTCAGCGGCGATAGAGTCGAATACTGACTTCACCTCCTATGAGACATGTGTCATCGGACCCTTGGATTCATCCCCAGCCACAGGCTCCGAACCGCTTGCATCCGTGCCTATCGAATCTGATTGGGCACCGATCATGGAGTTTACCTCTGCGGATATCTTTCAGCACTCGCCCTTGGGCGACGTGCTAAATTCATTGAGGTCTCTCTCCTTGTCAGGAGACCCTCGGCCGAATTAGGTCCGGGTCGAGTGGGAAGTAGACGACGAAGGAATTCGTTCCCCACCCACCACCCACTTAATAGCCACTGTCGACGACTTAACCGACATGCTTGATTTTGACTCCGAAGACATCGACGGTATGGACGACGATGCAGGAGAGAAACAGGAACCACCGCCCACAAGGCGCTGGACAGCCACTTCATCACACGATATATACATGGTGGATACACCCAAAGAAAACAACAACAAGGAACGTGAGGATGCAGCGAATGATAGTCCCCTCGAGAAGCAACCAAAGCGACGACGTAGCCGCCGCTCCAAATCCCGCCTCAGCAAAAACAGCGATAACAACACAAGAAAGAATAATACCCCGGTCGACTCCAAAGGAAACGACGACCACATGGACCCAGCGATGGAGCAGGATGAGCCAGTGGACGGCGAACATAGTACAGAGCCGCTGTCCGATCACGGCGACACCGAGGGTAAAGCTCATCAACCTGTCTCCGGAGAGGAGAACAGTCCGAACAATGATGCACACATCATCCCGGAAAGGCACTTGGAACAAGAGAACCTCCATAGAAGGCTTATCACCACCGCGAGGATCTAGAAGAAGCAGAAGCAAAGGCTTAAGGCCGCGCAGAATACGCTCAACAGCAGATGGAACAAAGTGCTTGACACTGAAGAAAAGTACGGCGGTAGTCGCCACAGAAAGAGCTATCCAAAGCGCAAGCTGCTGCCTGAATTCGACAACGAGGCTTTAGAGCCCATTTAGCCGAAAAATAAAATGGCCGATCAGCCAGATCAACCACCCCGTGGCCGCGAGAGGGTGGCTAACGATGTCGCACACAAGTCAACACACGATTTACGTGAAGACCTAAACAAAAAAGCCGGTATGGCCAGGTCCATCTACGGATCTAAGAATCGCGCTCCGGCACAGAATCATGGCCGCCCAAACGACTATACTGACCGAATAACAACTCGGAATCAAAACCAAACGCTACAACCGTCCGAAGAATGCCATGACACATCCAAATACAGGGGTGCCGCGCACCCCCTATGCTTCACTGATGAGGTGCTGGACCATGAATTTCCAGAGGGATTCAAACCCGTGAACATAGAGGCATACGACGGAACAACAGACCCTGGGGTCTGGATTGAGGACTTTATCCTTCACATCCACAAGGCTCGTGGAGATGATCTCCACGCCATCAAATACCCGCCCCTCAAGCTGAAAGGACAAGCTCGGCACTGGCTAAAAAGCCTCCCCAAAAACTCAATTAGAAGCTAGGAAGAGCTTGAGGATGCTTTTAGGAAAAAAATTCAAGGGACCTATGTCCGACCTCCGGACGCAGACGATTTAAGTCACATAATTCAACAGCCCGGAGAGTCAGCCCGGAAGCTTTGGAATAGATTTCTCACAAATAAGAATCAAATCGTCGACTGCCCGGATGCCGAAGCCTTAGCGGCTTTCAAGCACATTGTCCGAGGCGAATGGCTCGCCAGACACCTCGGCCAGGAAAAACTGAGGACAATGACAACCCTAACAAGCCTTATGACCCGCTTTTGCGCGGGCAAAGACAGTTGGCTGGCCCGTAGCGGCACAAGCAACCCAGGCACATCCGAAGTCAGGGATGACAACGGGAAACTCGACGAACTAAAAGCAAGCGTAGAAACAAAGAAGATAGCCCCGACAACACGAGGGTAAATACCGGATTCAGTGGCTCTCGACTCGGTCAACGGAAAAGGCCATTTAAAGGCAGCAGAGATGGACTGTCCAGCCTAAACAAGATTCTCGACAGATTATGTCAGATTCATGGCACCTCCGACAAACCTGCAAATCACACCAACAGAGAATGATGGGTCTTCGAGCAGGCCAGCAAGCTAAACGCCGAACACAAGGGGAGGAAGACACCAAGCGAAGATGAGGATGAGCCTCGCCAGGCGAACACTGGCGGATAGAAAAAATTCCCACCAGAGGTCAAAACAGTGACATGATTTACGCAACTCACATACCGAAGAGGAGGTGCCAGCACGCACCCCAAGATGTATACGCGATGGAGCCCGTCACCCTCAAGTTCAACCCTTGGTCAGCCTGCCCGATCACTTTTGATCGCAGGGATCACCTGACTAGTATCCGGCACGGAGGATCGGTTGCCTTGGTGCTAGACCTAATAATTGACGGATACCATCTCACCTGAGTCCTTATGGACGGCGGCAGTAGTCTTAATCTGATATATCAGGACACCGTCCGCAAAATGGGGATAGACCCGACAAGAATCAGCCGAAGCAATACTACCTTTAAAGGAGTAATACCAGGCCTAGAGGCCCGCTGCATGGGCTCTCTAGTACTAGAGGTTGTATTCGGTTCTCCCGACAACTTCCGAAGCGAAGAATTAACCTTCAACATCGCTCCATTCCGAAGCGGCCATCACGCACTAGTCGGAAGAACGGCCTTCGCTCATTTTAATGCAGTACCGCATCACGCTCATCTTAAGCTTAAGATGCCCGGTCCATGTGGCATCATCATAGTTAGCGGAAACACAGAGCATTCCTCACGTAGGAAGGAATATGTGGCGGCTCTAGCGGCCAATCATTGAACGGCCTCTCCAACCAGAAGACATGATCGGTCGTCAAGACCGTGGACACGGTTAGACAAGTCCCGCGCACCACTAGCTGTAACAGCTCAGATAAACCTGAGATTGGGTCGATAGATATACCCCCATAGGTGGTGCTAGGGGCTTCCCGCATGTAAAAAGGGCTACAGTTCAGCTTGACCCCATTTAAAATTGCATTTTAATGGTTCATTAAGAATAACCAATTTTTTGCACGAAGACTTTCACCTGGGTTTTTTCTCTTTTACATATGATCATCATGCTACACCCTTCCAGGATACAGCACAACAGAGACACAGGCGCAGACATGCCGCAGGGCCCCGCTCAAAGGCTTCTTTTTAGATTAAGACCCTGTGTAAACCTTTTTTACTGTCTCCTGTTGCTTCACTCCCTCTGGATACTCAACACAACTGAAAGGGATGCTGGCGTTATGGGCATTTCATCATGTCAGACTAATGCCAGTACCTGGAAATTCAGGGCTCATTATCAAGGGTGTTACTCAGCCCAGTATATGTTGTAAAGTCCGAATACCTTAGGTAGTGTTCAGCGTCGCGAGTTTGGCCTTATATGCATCAGCTCTAAATCATGTCTTTTGTCAATAGTTGGGTTTGCCCGACTCCCGTGTTTTGCTACCTTATGTTCCGCTCTATCGGCTAAGGTGGCACCGCGAGAACTACTGCGATTGTGCCCTGGTTCATCTGGATGAGCACCTCAGTAGAGAAAGCCGAAAACTGACTGTCATTATAAAGCGCGAGACTGGTCAACCACTCAATGACTCAGCGGAATCTCCGCAATTCCTCCGCATTAACGAAGGACCGGTTTCCCGGTCATGTATGTACGCGCACTGTGTTCGGATGAGCGCGGAAGTACCAGGGGGTATATAGTAGCCCCACCGTCAAACTCCTATGGCTAAGTGAAAGTGTTAAAGCTATATAGTCCGATTGCCTTGTTCGTCGCGCTATCTTAATGGACCAAGTCGTTGGGTTAATTGTGAATACACGCTTTTTCGAACACCCCCGTATTATGTGCGTGGGGGCTGAAGTTGACGGCTGCAAACTTTCAGGTTATATACACATAAACGGCCACACAGGAGGCATCATAATACTTTCAAGCAAAAGTATAAACATAGCCTTTATAATCCAAATAGAATTGTTTTTACAATTGGGATACATGTCACTTGAATATGATACTCTTCGAGCACTGAGCCTCTATTAAATGAGCGCCTTCTAGGACTTCTTCGAAATAGTGCTCAGCCGGGACCTAGCCTACGGCCGGATCCTGGGTTGCAATAGCGGTGGCTTCCATCTCTGCCCAGTATGTCTTAACACGGGCAAGGGCCATCCGCGCACCCTCTATGCACGCTGACCTCTTTACAGCATCGATATGCGGCACAACACCAAGGAATCGTTGCACTAAACCAAAATAACTATTCGGCATTTGTCCCTTCAGCCAAAGATGATCTACGACAGACCTCATGGCAAGTCCGGACAACCTATGGAGCTCGGCCCACTCGGCCATTTGTTCATTTAACAGCAACGGACGCGTTGGAGCACTGAACTACGACCAGAACAAATTTTCCACTTCATGATCTTTTTGATCTTTGAAAAACTCAGTCGCATCAGCAGCACTCATTGCCAAGTCCAAATACGCGTATGTAGCACTCCATAATTGATCCAGAGGGGCATACTTCGGATCTCCAAACTTCGTCCGCAACAAAAAGGGCTTCCCAGCCGTGATATCTCCGGCCTGACGGAGCTCCTCCTTCGCCGCTCTGATTTTAGAGCGGGTTTCCTTGGCTGCTTCCATGGCTTTCTTCAGGTCAGCCGCTTTCGGTTGGCTTTCCTTTTCAAGAAGCTCATATCGGTCAGCGGCATCTTTCAGCTCAACAACCATCTTGGATATATTATCTTCGCTCTAGTGATGAGCAGCCTGTTCGGCTCTTAAGTCTTCAGCCGCCTTTAGGGCGTCCGCATCACTTCTCCTGGCTTGTTCCTTGGCTCGGGCAAGTTCCGCCCGAAGGGTCTCCACAGCGGTAGCTCCATCTGCAGTCATAGCATATTATAGATACTAGCATCATGCTCCTCTTAATATTTGTTGACCACCCGAAAATACATACCTTGTGCCTCATCAAACCGCTTGTTCACAAGCGCAATGTTAGCATCTGCCGCGTCAAGTTGCCGCCTCAGTCCAGCAAACTCAGCAGTCCAGCCAGCCACCGGACCCTCAGCCGCCTGCACATGAAAGCAGCAAGATCACAACTTGGGACTATGATCCTCTGTTTGCTGCCTCTGGACAGCAACCAGAGTCTCAGGAGATACTATCTGTATAGAGCACACCTAGCGTGTGCGGGACCATCAATTTATTTTACATATTACTTTGCATACCTCAAAATATCTTAGCAGGCTCATAAAAGCCTCATGCAACCCACTTTTGGCGGATGAAATCCTCTCAACCACCGTACCAATTAAAGTACGATGCGCCTCTGAGATAGCTGCTTGCTCCAAAAGACCCATTAGTGCGTCCGGTTGTGCATCGGACAATCCCAGACTCTTTCTATTGCTCTTCTTAGGAGCCGAATACTCCGAACTTCGGGTGGCCGAAGGGTTACCTTCTGGCCTTGGCGGACCAGGAGAAATCCTCTGTGATGACACCTCAGGGTCATCCGCCCCAGGAGGCGGGCAGACAGGGGGAGGCGTTTCGCTCTCCATCATCTCCGGAAGAAGATCCCCCAAAGACGAACTCTGTCCAGTAGGGCTATGAGCTGGACTGCAAGATATATGTCTCAGTTATTGTCCTCGGAGATAAAACATGATATATTTACCAAAGTAGTCTTGTTCACTTACAGCTCGGTGGGGGGCTGCCCCCCTTGCGGGCACTGTGCGGTAAGGACGCCCTCTAGGGTAGGGCCCCCCGGCGAAGGTTTCTGACCTCGTTTTGAAACCTTCATTTCGAAGTCTTCAGAGGCGGTCCTTTTCCTTCCTTGGGGAGATGGGATTCTAGATTCTTCTCCCCGATTATCCTCCTTCGCGGAGACACTAATTCCCCCAGTTTGGATGAGTAATGCGTGAAGCCCGCTCTCGGCTTCTTTATTCCTCCCTTTTATGTTCCCCTGATGGAACTTGATAAGGTGCACGCTCAAGCATCCTGGCTAGTACAGGATCCGGTGAGCCTTCGGGAAGGGGTCTGAACACCTGATCATGTCCGCCTTTCTTATCCAGTCCTGGCCGAGAGCGATTTTTTCAGAATGATGTTGTGACAAATAAAAAGACGACATGTTCGGCCGCAGAATTACTTACGTGGGTATCTAGACGGTTGCAGTTGAGACCCGCTTCCTCAGTGGTGTCCGGACACTTGATTCGTGATTCGAAGAACAATCCATACATCTCTTCGAGCGTCACGCCGAAGAATTGCGGAATAGTCCGCGCTCCTTCCGGGTTGAACTCCCACATACAGAGAGATCGACGTTGGCATGGCAGGACCTGACGAACTAGCATAACTTGCATTACCTTGACAAGACTGACATCCCTCTTGAGGAGATCTCGGATGCGACTTTGCAATGTTAGCACGTCATTAACTGGCCCCCAGTCTAGCCCCTTGTTGACCCATGATGCCAGTTGCAGCGGGGGGCCCGAGTAGAAGGCGAGGCCAGCTGCCCACTTCGTACTTTGGGGAGCTGTGATGTAAAACCACTCCCGCAGCCATAAGTTCGACACCTCCGGGAAGGAACCCTTTGTCCATAGAGCATCGGTGCCTTTGCCTATTATGGCACCTCCGCATTCTGCGTGTCTCCCGTCGATCGTCTTCGGCTTCACATTGAAGGTCTTGAGCCATAAGCCGACGTGTGGGGTGATGCGGAGGAAGGCCTCACACACGACGATAAACGACGTGATGTGAAGGATGTAATCTGGAGCTAGATTGTGGAAATCGAGCCCGTAATAGGACAAAAGACCTCTAACAAAGGGATCAAGACTAAAGCCTAGCCCTCGGAGGAAGTGGGAAACAAATATGACACTCTCATTGGGTTCAGGAGTGGGGATGACCTGCCCTTGAGCAGGCAGCCTGTGCGACATTACGGCGGTCAGATACCTGGCTTCCCTTAGCTTCTTGATGTCCTCCTCTGTGATAGAGGAGGCCATCCACCGACCTTGAAGGTTGGATCTGGACATGGTTGAAGGTCCAAAGCGCTTAGCCTGAGCCTTGGGTGTTGGAACTCGAGGTGGGGGAAGGGAAGGATCGAGCGCGAGAAGAAAAGGACAGGCCTTGGCCCCCTTATAAAAAGGGCGAATACCAAGCGTCCTCCACGTGGCCGTTTGGAACTTGCCTAAAATCGAGGAGTCATACTAACAAGCACGATTGGGTTACCCACACCCGTATTGATGAGAATCCCGTGATAAGGGGAACACGATCTCGGCTTCGACAAGACGTGTGATAACCCACAAGTATAGGGCATCGCAACAGTTTTCGAGGGTAGAGTATTCAACCCAAATTTATTGATTCGACACAAGGGGAGCCAAAGAATATTCTCAATTATTAGCAGTTGAGTTGTCAATTCAACCACACCTGGAAACTTAATATCTGTAGCAAAGTGTTTAGTAGCAAGGTAATATGATAGTAGTGGTAACGGTAGCAAAAGGTAACAGTAGTAAAAGTAATGTTTTTGGTATTTTGTAGTGATGATAGCAATAGAAACGGAAAAGTAAATAAGCGAAGAACAATATATGGAAAGCTCATAGGCAATGGATCGGTGATAGAGAATTATGCCGGATGTGGTTCATCAGGTAACAGTCATAACCTAGGGTGACACAGAACTAGCTCCAGTTCATCAATGTAATGCAGGCATGTATTTCGAATATAGTCATATGTGCTGATGGAAAAGAACTTGCATGACATCTTTTGTCCTACCCTCCCGTGGCAGCGGGGTCCTTACGGAAACTAAGGGATATTAAGGCCTCCTTTTAATAGAGTACGGGAACAAAGCATTAACACACAATGAATACATGAACTCCTCAAACTACGGTCATCACAAGTAAGTATCCCGATTATTGTCACTTCAGGGTTAACGGATCATAACACATAATAGGTGACTATAGACTTGCAAGATAGGATCAAGAACTCTCATATATTGATGAAAACATAACAGGTTTAGATCTGAAATCATGGTACTCGGGCCCTAGTGACAGGCATTAAGCATAGCAAAGTCATAGCAACATCAATCTCAGAACATAGTGGATACTAGGGATCAAACCCTAACAAAACTAACTCGATTACATGATAAATCTCATCCAACCCATCACCGTCCAGCAAGTCTATGATGGAATTACTCACGCACGGCGGTGAGCATCATGAAATTGGTGATGGAGGATGGTTGATGATGACGATGGCGATGGATTCCCCCCTCCGGAGCCCTGAACGGATTCCAGATCAGCCCTCCCGAGAGGTTTTAGGGCTTGGCGGCGGCTCCGTATCGTAAAACGTGATGAATTCTTGTCTCCAATTTTTTTCTCCCCGAAACACAATATATAGAGTTGGAGTTGGAGTCGGAGAGGCACCATGGGGCCCACGAGGTAGGGGGGCGCGCCCTCACCCTCGTGGACAGGTGGTGGGCCCCCTGGCTTCATCTTTTGCATGTATTTTTTATATTTTCCAAAAAGTTGCCCCGTGAAGTTTCTGGTCATTCCGAGAACGTTTGTTTCTGCACATAAATAACACCATGGTAATTCTGCTGAAAACATCGTCAGTCCGGGTTAGTTCCATTCAAATCATGCAAGTTAGAGTCCAAAACAAGGGCAAAAGTGTTTGGAAAAGTAGATACGACGGAGACATATCAACTCCCCCAAGCTTAAACCTTTGCTTGTCCTCAAGCAATTCAGTTGATAAACTAAAAGTGATAAAAAAACGTTTACAAACTCTGTTTGCTCTTGTTATTGTAAATATGTAAAGCCAGCATTCAAGTATTCAGCAAAGATTATAACTAACCACATTCACAATAACGCTTAGGTCTTAAGTTTAATCATATCAATGGCATAATCAACTAGCAAGTCATAATAATAAATCTCGGATGACAACACTTTATCAAAACAATCATAATATGATATAACAATACGCTATCTCGCTAGACCTTTCCGAGACCTCAAAACATAAATGCAGAGCACCTTTAAACTAGACATTGTAATCCATGGTAAAAGAGATCTAGTCAAGTCATACTCAATGTAAACTAACAACAATGAATGCAAATGACAGCGGTGCTCTCCAACTGGTGCTTTTTAATTAGAGGGTGATGACTCAGCATAAAAGTAAATAGATAGGCCCTTCGCAGAGGGAAGTAGGGATTTGTAGAGGTGCCAGATCTCGGTTTTGAAACAGAGGTGAATAATATTTTGAGTGGTATACTTTAATTGTCAACATAACAACCAAGAGATGGCAATATCTTCCATGCTACACACATTATAGGCGGTTCCCAAACAGAATGGTAAAGTTTATACTCCCCCTTCCACCAATAGGCATCAATCCATGGCTTGCTTGAAACAACGAGTGCCTCCAACTAACAAGAGTCCCAGGGGGAGTTTTGTTTGCAATTATTTTGATTTAGATTGCATAAAGCATGGGACTGGGCATCCCGGTGACCAGCCATTTATCTCGTGAAGGAGGAGAGGAGTCCACTCCTCTTGAGAATAACCTGCCTAACATGGAAGATACAGACATCCCTAGTTGACACATGAGCTATTCGAGCATACAAAACAGGATATTTATTTGAAGGTTTAGAGTTTGGCACATACAAATTTACTTGGAAAGACAGGTAGATACCGTATATAGGTAGGTATAGTGGACTCATTTGGAATAACTTTGGGGTTTATGGAGTTGGATGCACAAGCAGTATTCCCGCTTAGTACAGGTGAAGGCTAGCAAAAGACTGGGAAGCGACCAGCTAGAGAGCGACAACAATCATTAACATGCATTAAAATTAATCAACATCGAATGCAAGCATGAGTAGGATATAATCCAACATGAACATAAATATCGTGAAGGCTATGTTGATTTTGTTTCAATTACATGCGTAAACATGTGCCAAGTCGAGTCACTTAAATCATTCAAAGGAGGATACCACCCTATCAAACCACATCATAACCATTTTAATAGCATGTTGGCATGCAAGGTAAACAATTATAACTCATAACTAATCAAGCATGGCATAAGCACTATGATCTCTAGTTGTCATTGCAAACATGTTTATCCATAATCGGCTGAATCAAGAACAATGAACTAATCATATTTACAAAAAAAGAGGCCGAGTTCATACCAGCTTTTCTCATCTCAGTCAGTCCATCATATATCATCATAATTGCCTTTCACTTGCATGACTGAACGATGTGAATAATAATAATAGTGCACGTGCATTGGACTAAGCTAGAATCTGCAAGCATTCAATAAACAGGAGAAGAAAAGGCAATATGGGCTCTTTTGTCAGATCAACAATAATGCATATAAGAGCCACTTCAACAATTTAATTATGGTCCCCGAAGAAAAGAAAAGAAATAAAACTATTTACATGGGAAAGCTCCCAACAAGCAAAAGAAGAACAGGAAATCTTTTTTTGGGTTTTCTTTTTAATTACTACTACAAGCATGAAAGTAAACTAATTAAAAGCTACAACTATTTTTTTTGGTTTTTCTTAAGGTTTATTGAACACACAAGAAGAAATCATAAAAAGGAAAATAAGCTAGCATGGATGATACAATGAAAAAATATGAGCACCGACATCTAGCAATTAGTGTGTGAACATGAATGTAATGTCGGTGGGAAATACGTACTCCCCCAAGCTTAGGCTTTTGGCCTAAGTTGGTCTATGGCCACGGCTGGCCTGGCGGATATCCATAATAATAGTTGGGGTCATAATGCGAAGAAGAAGAAGACTCCGATTGCCACTGGTTGGCAACGTCTCCGGATCCCACTAGTAATTAGACTATCATGAAGGATCAACTTGTGGTTCCGGCTCTGGCTCCATGGCTGGTGCAGGTTTTTGGTAGGCATGAATAGCCTCTGACGGAACAAGGTACTGGCCTGCAGATAAATCAAACAAAGAAGGAGCAGGCAGGGTAATAGTCTCGAGATGATGTTTATCAAAGAACAATTGGTATTTAAGCTCTCCTTCCCTATTCTTAACAATAAAATCATGTGCCACCATACTTTTATAGTTTAAATAAACATGAGGCATCACTATTTCTTCCTTCTCATAATGCCTAATAGGTATGTTAAAATGTGCAGCTAGGCATGAAGCATAGATGCCTCCCAAGATGGGCCCCTTTGTATGGTTCAGACTTAACCGTTTAGCAATAATGCCGCCCATACTAACAGAGTTATCATCGTATAAACCATGGAGCAAAATAATAATATCAGGGACACTAAGGTTTCCACAGTTTCCGCGACCAATTAAACAACGACTAGCAAATAATGCAAAATAGTGTAAAACAGGAAAATGTATGCTAGTGATTCGTGCATCGGAAACCTTCCATGTTTCCCCTACAGTGATAGTATCAATAAACCCCTCCACATCCTCGCGATGTGGTTCCTCTGTCTTGCCCTTGAAAGGGACTAAACATACCCGACAAAAATCATAAAGTGACATCTCCTTATGCTCATCATATAAATAAAACTCCACCATAGGTGGCGAGTTCCTAGAATGGAAATGAAAGTTTTGCACAAAGATATTTGTGAGTAAGAGATACTGATCGCGTTGGTCATGGAGGAAAGCGGTGAGGCCTGCATTCTTAGCCATTTCATAAAAATCTTCATAAATTCCGCATGCTCTCAAGAAATCATCATAAGGTCATTCACACGACCGAACCTCCGCGGTGCGAGGCAGATTATACTTAAGCTTTGGTGCCTTTTCCTTCGAGCTTCGGCTTGATGAGCCCCTCAAAAGTCTCTTCATCATTTTCTGAAAAATTCTGAAATTTTTAGTAACTTCAAAATAAAAGTAAACCAAACTCAATAATATTGATAGCAACTACTCCTACAAGTGCCTAAAGCCTATATCATGCATCAAAACTACTTTTGACCATATAAATTTGACATGCAAGCTCGAGAACAGGGTCACCTAAGCAGCAAAAATTTGCAATGAATAAAGCACTAGAACAAAAACTAATTGGACCAATGGAGGAGTCACATACCAAGGAACAATCTCCCCAAGCAGTTTTGTGAGAGGTGCTTTGAGCAAGGATTTTGAAAATGGCAGCAAAACAAGCTTGGACTCGGGTTTGAGCTGGTTATTCGTGTTTGGGGGAGGAATAAGAAGTGTATGGGTGAAAGGATAAGTGGAGGAGGGCCACTGTGGGCCCACGAGGCAGGGGGCACGCCCAGGGGTGTAGGGCGCGCCCTCCACCCTTGTGGGCAGGTGGTTGGCCCCCTGCTGTGTTTTCAGTGCCAAATATTCTCAAATATTCTGGAAAAAATCATATTTAAATTTCAGGGCATTTGGAGAACTTTTATTTCAGGGTATTTTTATATTGCACGGATAATCAGATAACAGACAGAAAGATATTTTTTTTATTTTATTTAATATAAATAACAGAAAGTAAAAGTGGGGTACAGAAGGTTGTGCCTTATAGTTTCATCCATCTCATGATCATCAAAAGGAATCCACTAACAATGTTGATCAAGTCTTGTTAACGAACTCATTCCGAATAACATGGAACCGGAGAAATTTCGAATAACACTATGTTACCTCAACGGGGATATGCACATCCCCAATAATAAGAATATCATATTTCATTTTGACAGTAGGAAGAGGAAATTCAAAACCTCCAAATATAATCGATGGAATTTTTCCAATAGAGTTGATACTATGAACTTGAGGTTGTTTCCTCGGAAAGTGTACCGTATGCTCATTACCATTAACATGAAAAGTGACATTGCCTTTAGTGGAATCAATAACAGCCCCTGCTATATTCAAAAAGGGTCTTCCAAGAATAATAGACATACTATTGTCCTCGGGAATATCAAGAATAACAAAGCCTGTTAAAATAGTAACATTTGCAACTACAACAGGCACATCCTCACAAATACCGACAGGTATAACAGTTGATTTATCAGCCATTTGCAAAGATATTTTAGTAGGTGTCAACTTATTCAAATCAAGTCTACGATATAAAGAGAGAGGCATAACACTAACACCGGCTCCAAGATCACATAAAGCAGTTTTAACATAGTTTCTTTTAATGGAGCATGGTATAGTGGGTACTCCTGGATCTCCAAGTTTCTTTGGTATTCCACCCTTAAAATTATAATTAGCAAGCATGGTGGAAACTTCATCTTCCGGTATCTTTCTTTTATTTGTAATAATATCTTTCATGTACTTAGCATAAGGATTGGTTTTGAGCATATCCGTTAATCGCATACGCAAAAAGATAGGTCTAATCATTTCAACAAAGCGCTCAAAATCCTCATCATCCTTTTTCTTGGATGGATTGGGAGGAAAAGGCATGGGTTTCTGAACCCAAGGCTCTCTTTCTTTACCATGTTTCCTAGCAACAAAGTCTTTCTTATCATAACATTGATTCTTTGATTGTGGGTTATCAAGATCAACAGCAGGTTCAATTTCTATATCATTATCATTACTAGGTTGAGCATCATCATGAAAATTATTATTAACATTATCATTAGTTTCAGGTTCATTACCAGATTGTATTTCAGCATCAGAAAATAGGAATATCATTTGTATTCTCAGGTGTTTCAGTAATAGGTTCACTAGAAGCATGCAAAGTCCTATCATTTTTCTTTTTATTCTTTTTAGATGAACTAGGTGCATCTATATTATTTCTCTGAGAATCTTGCTCAATTCTTTTAGGATGGCCTTCAGGATACAAAGGTTCCTGATTCATTCTACCACCTCTAGTCATAACTCTTACATAATTACCATTATCCTTACTATTCAATTCATTGAGCAAATCATTTTGAGCCTTAAGTACTTGTTCTACTTGAGTGGTAACCATAGAAGCATGTTTACTAATAAGTTTAAGTTCACCTTTAACATTAGCCATATAATCACCCAAGTGTTCAAGCATATTTGAATTGTATTTCAATTGTCTGCCAAAAAAGCATTAAAATCTTCTTGCTTAGCCATAAATTTATCAAACTCATCTAAGAATGGGCTAGCAAACTTAGTAAATGGGATTTCAACTTTATCATATCTATAGAGAGAATTTACCTTTACTACCTGTGTCGGGTTATCAAGACCATGAGTTTCTTCAATAGGTAAAGGATTAAGATCATACATTTCTTCAACAGGAGGTAAATTAAGACCATGTATTTTTTCAATAGGAGGTAAATTCTTAACATCTTCAGCTTTAATACCTTTTTTCTTTCATAGAGTTCTTTGCCTCTTGCACGTCTTCAGGACTTAGAAATAGAATACCCATCTTCTTCGGAGTTGGTTTAGGAATAGGCTCAAGAACTGGCTCCGGAGGTGTCCAATTATTTTCATTTTTTAACATATTATTCAATAGAATTTCAGCTTCATCCAGTGTTCTTTCCCTGAAAACAGAACCATCACAACTATCCAGGTAACCTCCGGAGGCATCGGTTAGTCCATTGTAAAAGATATCAAGTATTTCATTTTTCTTAAGAGGATGATCAGGCAAAGCATTAAGTAATTGGAGAAGCCTCCCCCAAGCTTGTGGGAGACTCTCTTCTTCAATTTGCACGCAATTATATATACCCCTTAAAGCAGCTTGTTTCTTATGAGCAGGGAAATATTTAGCAGAGAAGTAATAAATCATATCCCGGGGACTACGCACACAACCAGGATCAAGAGAATTAAACCATATCTTAGCATCACCCTTTAATGAGAACGGAAATATTTTAAGGATATAAAAGTAACGAGTTCTCTCATCTTTAGTGAACAGGGTGGCTATATCATTCAGTTTAGTAAGATGTGCCACAACAGTTTCAGATTCATAACCATGAAAAGGATCATATTCAACCAAAGTAATTATATCAGGATCAACAGAGAATTCGTAATCCTTATCAGTAACACAGATAGGTGAAGTAGCAAAAGCAGGGTCAGGTTTCATTCTAGTATTTAGAGATTGCTTATTCCATTTAGCTAATAACCTTTTGAGTTCATATCTATCTTGGCAAGCTAAAATAGCTAAAGAAGCTTCTTGATCAAAAACATAACCCTTAGGAATAACAAGTGATTCTTCATCATCACTTTCATCAGTATTATCAGATTCAATATTTTCAATCTCTCTAGCCCTAGCAAGTTGTTCATCAAGAAATTCATCAAGTGGCACAGTAGTATCAAGCATAGAAGTAGTTTCATCATAAGTATCATGCATAGTAGAAGTGGCATCATCAATAACATGCAACATATCAGAACGAATAGCAGAAGCAGGTTTAGGTGTCGCAAGCTTACTCAAAACAGAAGGTGAATCAAGTGCAGAGCTAGATGGCAGTTCCTTACCTCCCCTCGTAGTTGAGGGATAAATCTTGGTTCTTGGATCTTTCAAGTTCTTCATAATGATAAGCAGATATATATATATATATCCCAAGTGACTCAAAGAATAGAGCTATGCTCCCCGGCAACGGTGCCAGAAAATAGTCTTGATAACCCACAAGTATAGGGGATCGCAACAGTTTTCGAGGGGAGAGTATTCAACCCAAATTTATTGATTCGACACAAAGGGAGCCAAAGAATATTCTCAAGTATTAGCAGCTGAGTTGTCAATTCAACCTCACCTGGAAACTTAATATCTGCAGCAAAGTGTTTAGTAGCAAGGTCATATGATAGTGTGGTAACGGTAGCAAAAGGTAACAGTAGTAAAAGTAATGTTTTTGGTATTTTGTAGTGATGATAGCAATAGCAACGGAAAAGTAAATAAGCGAAGAACAATATATGGAAAGCTCGTAGGCAATGGATCGGTGATAGAGAATTATGCCGGATGTGGTTCATCATGTAACAATCATAACCTAGGGTGACACAGAACTTGCTCCAGTTCATCAATGTAATGTAGGCATGTATTCCGAATATAGTCATACGTGCTTATGGAAAAGAACTTGCATGACATCTTTTGTCCTACCCTCCCGTGGCAGCGGGGTCCTTACAGAAACTAAGGGATATTAAGGCCTCCTTTAATAGAGTATCGGAACAAAGCATTAACACATAGTGAATACATGAACTCCTCAAACTATGGTCATCACCGGTAAGTATCCCGATTATTGTCACTTCGGGGTTAACGGATCATAACACATAATAGGTGACTATAGACTTGCAAGATAGGATCAAGAACTCTCATATATTGATGAAAACATAGTAGGTTCAGATCTGAAATCATGGCACTCGGGCCCTAGTGACAAGCATTAAGCATAGCAAAATCATAGCAACATCAATCTCAGAACATGGTGGATACTAGGGATCAAACCCTAACAAAACTAACTCGATTACATGATAAATCTCATCCAACCCATCACCGTCCAGCAAGCCTACGACGGAATTACTCACGCACGGCGGTGAGCATCATGAAATTGGTGATGGAGGATGGTTTATGATGACGATGGCGATGGGTTCCCCTCTCCGGAGCCCCGAACAGACTCCAGATCAGCCCTCCCGAGAGGTTTTAGGGATTGGTGGCAGCTCCGTATCGTAAAACGCGATGAATTCTTCTTTCTGATTTTTTTCCATGAAACACAATATATATAGTTGGAGTTGGAGTTGGAGAGGCACCAGGGGCCCCACGAGGTAGGGGCGCGCCCTAGGGGTGCAGGCACGCCCCCACCCTCGTGGACGGGTGGTGGGCCCCCTGGCCTTCATCTTTTGCAGGTATTTTTTATATTTTCCAAAAAGTTGCTCCGTGAAGTTTCAGGTGATTCCGAGAATATTTGTTTCTGCACATAAATAACACCATGGTAATTCTGCTGAAAACAGCGTCAGTCCGGGTTAGTTCCATTCAAATCATGCAAGTTAGAGTCCAAAACAAGGGCAAACGTGTTTGGAAAAGTAGATACGATGGAGACGTATCAACGTGCCAATAAAACCGCCTCGCAATGCGTGTAGTGGCAGGCAGGGAAAAATGGTTCGTAATGACCGGACCACGGCAGGATGTCATGTTATGAAAAGTTGTCAGCGGATTAGATTTCTAGAATATTGTACTCTCTACGGTGGTATGTGGAATTTGTTTTGCAGAGCCGGACACAATCCTTGTGTTTAAAATCTTCTATGGAGTATTCGGAGAAGGAACCCACCTTGCAATACCAAAGACAATCTGCGCACCGGACTCATCGTCATTGAAGCCTGGTTCAGGGGCTACTAAGGGAGTCCTGGATTAGGGGGTCCTCGGACAGCCGGACTGTTGTACTATGAGGATACAAGATTGAAGACTTCGTCCCGTGTCCGGGTGGGACTCTCCTTTGCGTGGAAGGCAAGCTTGGCAATTCGGATATGTAGATCTCCTCCCTTGTAACCGACTCTATGTAACCCTAGCCCCCTCCGTTGTCTATATAAACTGGAGGGTTTAATCCATAGGACAACAACAATCATAATCATAGGCTAGCTTCTAGGGTTTAGCCTCTACGATCTCGTGGTAGATCAACTCTTGTAATACTCATATCATCAAGATCAATCAAGCAGGAAGTAGGGTATTACCTCCATCGAGAGGGCCCAAACCTGTGTAAGCATTGTGTCCCCCGCCTCTTGTTACCATCAGCCTTAGACGCAAAGGTCAGGACCCCCTACCCGAGATCCGCTGGTTTTGACACCGAAAATGGCCGCCTGTGAAGGCGCCAACGAACTCATGGCACAGGTCAGCCTAGGTCGAAATGGAGTTCTCCGGCAGGTGCATCAGCCAAGACCCCACATTTGTCTTGAGTGCCAAAGGGAAGTAGTTGGCGAACACCTTCTTATCTCTTCCTCTGGCAGCTTGAACAACGATGGTGTAGATGCTCAAGCACTCTACCGGGTTCAGCCTCCCATCACGCTTCTCTAGTATCTCTAGCTTGAACGTGCGAGTGGATGGCCAACGGACTTGTCGCAACTCATGGGTGAAGGCAGGGCACCCAGCCTCGAAAGGTAGGTACCCACCTTCGCTAAGCATGGGCTCGTTGACATTGGGGCCATCGCGCCTATGAGACCGGCGATGGGTGTCGCGGCGTTGCTCGATGGTGACGCACGCGCCTTCCCTTTGCCTGTCCTCCAGGCCCCGCCGCTGGCTTTGGCGCACTCGAGGGTCGGATGAAGCCATAAAGACATCGTCGGGTTCTTGATCGCGTGACCCCCGCGATGGCTACCCTGGAGGGGAATGCACCGTGGGGGTGGCCCCTTCTGCACGGCCAACAACATGACCCGTTGTTGTTGCTTGGGGAGGCCGTGTCGGGCCAGCTCACTACAATCCTCCTGCCTTGGCAAAACCAATCAGGCTCTCAATGGTGGCTCTCCACTCATCCATCTGATCAGCTGCCGCTGGAAATCTCAACAGCAGCTAGGCCCGCGCCATGGCCTCTGAAGCAGTGCTTGGAGTGGATGATGATGAAGATCGCAACGTCGCCCGGCTCCTGATGGTGTCGGTAGTGGCTGCACCGTGCTCTCATTGTCATGACCCAGTCGCTAAGATGGCGTGGTAATGAGGTGGAGGAGCTTGTGGACCAGTGGCTCCGTTTGGTGCACTGGCTGGGTCAGCTCGCTCCGGGGGTGGCGCATGCCCTACAGTCGCGCCCACAGCGGGAGCGGACGAAGGATTGCGGTTCGCCCAGAGTGAGTTCCGCTACTGCGGCTGTGCCCTTTGGCCGGGCGGAGAGGTGCAGACGGAATAATCTCTCCACCCGTACCTCGTGGAGTGTGGATGTTGGGATGTTGTTGGTGCTATCCTTCTCCGGTGCCTCCTACTCTCATTTCGGCCACAGGGGAGGTGGTGACGACGCTGCCTACGTCGACCACATTGCCCATGGCGTCCACATCCCAGGCATCCCTGTAGCCCCTGTGGCATCGTTGCTCGCGTGTAGCGGGGCCTTTGAGGTGGACGGGTGAGCTGCGGCACGGGGCTTCTTCTTGGGTGCCATGGATGATGGAGCTGTCGATGAAGAAAACGATGATGAAGATGATGCGCTACTTATGCTTCTCGGGTTCATGCAAGCACATCCCCCTACCTGGCGCGCCAAAGATGTCGTGGGAAACCACGACCACCTATGGGGCCATGAGCCCCTTGTGGTTCGGCAGGGGGGATGAGCACATTGCGCAAAGAGCGGAGAGCGTCGCGCAGCACGACAGAGATCACACGGGCAATTTTACCGAGGTTCGGGCCGCCGTGAGGCGTAAAACCCTACTCCAGCTTTGGTGGATTGTGGTGGAAACGCAGCGCTCTAGTCCGGCAGGGTTGCCTCGGGGCGAGGATGGCTACTCCTGTATGAGCGTACAAGGGTACGAATCCTTTCTATGTTTGCCATGAGCCTCCTTTTATAGATCAAGGGTTCACCACAATGGCAGGTCGGTCATTGTGTACTAATTAGATAGCAAATAGTGCTATCATAGCTAACTCTGTAGATAGGGCAGAGCACATTAAATGCGCAGCTTAGTGTCACATCATGGCCTACCTGGCAAGCCTTGCCAGGCTGTTTGGCCACCTTCTCTCCTGCCTGCAAGACACGTCGCTGGACGAGTGTCATTTGGAGGTGATTTCCATAGGAAGTGGCTGCCATGTGGCGAAAAACAACCACTTAGTCATTTGGGGCTTGACACCGCACTGATCAATGACTTGCGTTGCTGTGAGGTGGTGCGGTGGAGCCTTGGCGGGGTAGTTCACCTTCGTAGGGCCTGACGGGACTGTTTTGAGGCTTGTTTCTGGGGTAAACTTGACCTTGCCAGGCTTAGTTGCCCGGGGAGGGAGGTTTTCCCTTAGTGGTGTCTTGCTCCTTTAGCTTGACTTAGTCTTCTTGACCCGCACTCCGATTCCTCAAAGAGCTGATCACTTGTGCTTGGTCTGGTCTTGGATGTTGCAATCATGATCTTAGGCGTGTACACGGTCTGGGCAACAGACCCAGGGTTTGTTGCACAGACACACAAGCTAAGGAATTATTGAATAATGTATGAACGAAAAAGGTATTAAAGCTGAAGATGTTAAAAATTAACCTCCTATTGAAGAAATACATGGACTTGACACCCCACCACTATCGGGGGAAATAAACAGGGGTGTGTATTTTCCCCTGACGCGTGCACGGACGATGATATCCACAGGCACGAGAATAAGATTACATCACCAAGGTCAGAGTGAGGCACAAGGAATTAGTTCTTCGACGGACCAACATGCAGCACAAGAAGGCCAAGACTAACAAGAAGAGCAAGATATTGCTAAGGGAAAAGCCTCCCTTGCCGGGCAAGCGGTCCGGGCAAGGACGGGGTCACCCCGGAAGCAAGCCTTCAGGCTGTCCCGACAGGGCCTGCCGGGACTCACGGAGGCAGAACCACCTCACCACGATGCACGTCGTCGATCAGTGCGGTGTCAAGATCCAAAGTGACTAAGCGGCTACTATTGGCCACATGGCGGCCACTTTCTACAGGAGATACCCCCAGGCGACACCCGTCCCGTGATGTGTCGAGCGAGCAGGTGCAAAGCTGGCAAAACAGCCCGGCAAGGCCTTCCGGGCAAGCTACGATGTGACATTGAGCGGCGCAGTTAATGCGCTCTATCAGCCTCCAGAGTTAGGTATGATAGCATTATTTGATATCTTATCAATGCATAATGACTAATTTGCCACTATGGTGACCCCTTTGTCTATAAAAGGAGGCCCAAGGCAACCGTAGCAATGGTTAGCGAATCCACCCCCTCACACATTCATACACGTGTAGCCGTTTTTGCCTAGGGCAACCATGCCGGGCAAAGCGTGTTGCGCTCACCACCATTTTTCCACCATCAATCCAGCAAAGCAGGAGTAGGGTTTTACGCCTCACGGCGGCCCGAACATGGGGAAAAACTGCATGTGATCTCTACCATGTTGTTCCACGCTCCTCTGCTCTTTGTGCAATGTGCCATCCGCCCGCCGAACCAGCAAGGGACTGTTGGTCCCATAGGTGTCCGTGGTTTCCCATGACATCTTTGGCACGCCAGGTAGGGGGATCACTTGCGCAAACCTCAAAGCGTGAGCAATGCGTTGCTACGTCTTGAGCATGCGTTGGTTTTCCTTGAAGAGGAAAGAGTGATGCAGCAAAGTAGCGTATGTATTTCCCTTAGTTTTTGAGAACCAAGGTATCAGTCCAGTAGGAGACTATACGCAAATCGCATAGTACCTGCACAAACAATCAAGAACCTTGCAACCAAGGCGATATAGGGGTTGTCAATCCCTTCACGGCCACTTGCTAAAGTGAGATCTGATAAAGATAATAAGATAAATATTTGTGGTATTTTTGTTGTATAGATTGGAAAATAAAGATTGCAAAATAAATAGTAAACTAGAATTACAGATCGGAAACTTTTTTATGTAAAGTAGACCTGGGGGCCATAGGTTTCACTAGTGGCTTCTCTCATGATAGCATGTATTACGGTGGGTGGCCAAATTACTGCCGAGCAATTGATAGAAAAGCGCATAGATATGAGAATATCTAGGCATGATCATGAAAATGGGCATCACGTCCGTGTCAAGTAGACCGAAACGATTCTGCGTCTACTACTATTACTCCACACATCGACTGCTATCTAGCATGCATCTAGAGTATTAAGTTCATAAGAACAGAGTAACGCATTAGGCAAGATGACATGATGTAGAAGGATAAACTCAAGCAATATGATATAAGCCCCATCTTTTTATCCTCGATGGCAACAATAAAATACGTGCCTTGTGGCCCCTGCTATCACTGGGAAAGGACCCCGCAAGATTGAACCCAAAGCTAAGCACTTCTCCCATTGCAAGAAAGATCAATCTAGTAGGCCAAACTAAACCGATAATTTGAAGAGACTTGCAAAGATATCAAATCATGCATATAAGAATTTAGAGAAGAACCAAATATTGTTCGTAGGTAATCTTGATCATAAACCCACAATTCATCGGGTCTCGGAAAACACACCGCTAAAAGTATTACATCGAATAGATCTCGAAGAACATCGAGCAGAACTTTGTATTGAGAACCAAAGAGAGAGAAGAAGCCATCTAGCTAATAACTATGGACCCGAAGGTCTGTGGTAAACTACTCACACAACATCGGATAGGCTGTGGTGTTGATGTCGAAGCCCTCCGTGATCGAATCCCTCTCCGGCAGATCATCGGAAAAGGCCCCAAGATGGGATCTCACGGGTACAGAAGGTTGCGGCAGTGGAAAAGTGGTTTCGTGGTTCCCCTGGATGTTTTTAGGGTACATGGGTATATATAGGCGAAAGAAGTACGTCAGTGGAGCTCCATGGGGCCCACGAGGGTGGGGCGCGCCTACCCCCTGGGTGCGCCCCCTGCCTCGTGGAAGCTTTGCGGACTTCCAGACTTGTACTCCAAGTCTCCTCGGTTGCGTTTGTTCCAAGAAAGATCCTTGCGAAGGTTTCATTCCGTTTGATATTCCTTTTCTCCGGAACACTGCAATAGGCAAAAAAACAGCAATTTGCAATGGGCCTTTGGTTAATAGGTTAGTCCCAAAAATAATATAAAAGTGCATATTAAAGCCCATCAAACATCCAAAATAGATAATATAATAGCATGGAACAATAAAAAATTATAGATACATTGGAGACGTATCAAGCATCCCCAAGCTTAATTCCTGCTCGTCCTTGAGTAAGTAAATGATAAAAACAGAATTTTGATGTGGAATGCTACCTAACATAATTTTCAATGTAATTTTCTTTAATGTGGCATGAATGTTCAGATCCGAAAGATTCAAGACAAAAGTTTAAGATTGACATAAATATAATAATACTTCAAGCATACTAACCAAGCAATTATGTCTTCTCAAAATAACATAGCCAAAGAAAGTTCATCCCTACCAAATCATATAGTTTGGCCATGCTTCATTTTCGTCACACAAAGTGCACTCATCAAGCACAACCCCAATGATAGGCCAAGCAATTGTTTCATACTTTAGTATTCTCAAACTTTTTCAACTTTCACGCAATATATGAGCGGGCGCCATGGACATAGCACTATGCATGGGTGGAATAGAATATGATGATGGAGGTTGTGTGGAGAAGACAAAAAAGAGAAAGTCTCACATTGACGCGGCTAATCAACGGGCTATGACGATGCCCATTAATTGATATCAATGCAAGGTGTAGGGATTGCCATGCAATGGATGTACTAGAGCTATAAATATATGAAAGCTCAACAAAAGAAACCTAGTGTGCATGTATCCAACTTGCTTGCTCACGAAGACCTAGGGCATTTTGAGGAAGCCCATCATTGGAATATACAAGCCAAGTTCTATAATGAAACATTCCTACTAGTATATGAAAGTGACAAAATAAGAGACTCTCTATCATGAAGATCATGGTGCTACTTTGAAGAACAAGTGTGGAAAAAGGATAGTAACATTGTCCCCTCTCTCTTTTTCTCTCATTTTTTCGGTGGGCGTCTTTGGCCTCTTTTTTTATTTAGGCTTCTTTGGCCTCTGTTTTTCGTCCAGAGTCTCACCCTGACTTATGGGGGAATCATAGTCTCCATCATCCTTTCCTCACATGGGACAATTCTGGTAAAATAAAAAGCAAAGACTCAATTCATACAAGACACTCCAAGCAAAACACATATCATGTGGTGAATAAAAAGATAGCCTCAAGTAAAGTTACCGATAGACGAAGACGAAAGAGGGGATGCCTTCCGGGGCTTCCCCAAGATTAGGCTTTTGGTTGTCCTTGAATTTTACCTTGGGGTGCCTTGGGAATCCCCAAGCTTAGGCTCTTGCCACTCCTTGTTCCAAAATCCATCAAATCTTTACCCAAAAACTTGAAAACTTCACAACACAAAACTCAACAGAAAATCTCATGAGCTCCGTTAGTATAAGAAAACAAACCACCAGTTTAAGGTACTGTAATGAACTCATTATTTATTTATATTGGTGTCAAACCTACTGTATTCCAACTTCTCCATTGTTCATACCCCCCAATACTAGCCACAAATTCATCAAAACAAGCAAACAACACATGAAAAACAGAATCTGTCAAAAACAGAACAGTGTGTAGCAATCTGGAGGTTTCAAATACTTCTGTTACTCCAAAAGTTCTGAAAAATTAGGACAACCTAAATAATTTGTATACTGATCTAATTTAGTTGGAATTGGTACTTTATCTCTTTCTGGTAAAAAATGAAAATTATTCTCGTGAGCACATACTTTCTGTTTTTTCCAGCGAGATCAAACAATAATCACCCAAGAAGATCCTAAAGGCTTTACTTGGCACAAACACTAATTAAAACATAAAAAAACAATCATGAGAGAGGATAGATGATTTATTTATTACTAAATAGGAACAAAAAGCAAGGAACAAAAATAAAATTGGGTTGCCTCCCAACAAGTGCTATCATTTAACGCCCCTAGCTAGGCATCAGAACAAGAATAGATCTAGGTATTATCATCTTTGGTAGCAATCCATATGTGGATCTCATAATAGATTCATACGGTAATTTAATTTTCTTTCTAGGAAAGTGTTCCATGCCTTTCCTTAACGGAAATTGGAATCTAAAATTTCCTTCTTTCATGTCAATAATTGCACCAATCGTTTTAAGAAAAAGGTCTACCAAGAATAATAGGACATGTAGGATTGCAATCTATATCAAGAACAATGAAATCTACGGGCACATAATTCCAATTTGCAATAATAAGAACATCATTAATCCTTCCCGTAGGTTTCTTAATGGTGGAACCCGCAAGATGCAAATTTAAAGAACAATCATCAAATTCACGGAAACCTAACACATCACGCAAAGTTTTTGCAATCGTGGAAACACTAGCACCCAAATCACATAAAGCATAGCATTCATGATCTTTAATCTTAATTTTAATAGTAGGTTCCCACTCATCATAAAGTTTTCTAGGGATAGAAACTTCTAGTTCAAGCTTTTCTTCATAAGATTGCATTAAAGCATCAACGATATGTTTAGTAAAGACCTTATTTTGATCATAAGCATGAGGGGAATTTAGCACGGATTGCAACAAGGAAATACAATCTATCAAAGAGCAATTATCATAATTAAAATCCTTGAAATCCAAAATAGTGGGTTCATTGCTATGTAAAGTTTTGACCTCTTCAATCCCACTTTTATTAATTCTAGCATCAAGATCTAAAAACTCCGAATCATTGGGATGCCTTTTAACTAAAGTTGACTGATCTCCAATCCCATCTTTATCAAGATTCATAGTGGAAAACAAAGATTTAATAGGAGACACATCAATCACCTTTAGATCTTCATCATTATCTATTATATAATTAAGACAAGAGGCAAACAAGCTATTACGTTGATCCACATAGGTTTAAAATATATGATCCATTGATCTAGAAATTAATGGTTGAGATATAAAGTCTAATAGAAGGTATGAACAACATTAATTACGTACAATCTTTCACGTTGGAGATAATATGTTAAAGCGTAAAGAACAGGGAAAAGAAAATATTAGTTGGTCAGGACAATAGTAAATAAAGGAGCTGTATGGTTCGGATAAAAAAGGAATAATTCTGGCGCCTCGCATGTACAGCCTGTCATGCGTAAAGTTTGTCATCGGAAACATAAAATTTTATACCCTAAATAAGGAGAAAAAAGTGTTCTATCTCGGCCATGACACGCAGAAGCATAGGACATCTACGTACATGCCTCCTGGCACTTGCAGATCAACACTGCCGAGATATATTGGAGTCATGCAAAAATACAAACAGTTCTAAAAAAAGGAACAAGAACACTTACAAAAGCTGGTCACGAGTAGGTGTTTAAAAAAAAGTCACATACGTACAAAAAGACTTACAAGTGAAGTGAGTCTTTCCAGGAAATCATGCATGCAAGTCATCTAATATATACAGTTCCTAAAAAATGAATTGGTGATAAACGATGCTGAGATATATTAGAGTCATGCAAACAAGAATTCAACCCATACAAAGCCACTAAATTTATCATTTTAAGTTAGAATCTATAATGATGCAGTTCATCACAGATGATGAACGTTTCGAGTCGAATCAACTGCATTATGTAAACTTCTTAAATATATTATATTTTATGAAATTTGGTATAAGAAAGAAAGCAACTTAATTTACATGGGACACACATATATGAAGCTAACTTATGGAAGATATTCCAGCAAAATAAACACTCAGAATATATTATATGCGAAGTCTATGGACATATATTATATATCTAATATATTGTATCATTAAAACAAGGAGAAAATAAATCACAATATTACTTTCATCGTCAATCTTCATAATTTGATAATTTCAATGCTCGGAATAATATGTAGGCTGTTAAATCATGAGGGAAAGAAAATATGACTCTAATAAAACAATAGTTAATAAGGGAGCAGTACGGGTCATTCAAAAAATAGCAATCCCGGCTACCTTGCATGTAGGAGCAGTACGGGTTGGTTAAAAATATGAGTCAGATCAAAACAACATTTGATAAAAGAGCAGTATACTGGGCCGTTAGAAAAGTAGCAATTCATGCATGACATCATCGTAATCAAACCGAATTACAACCATGTGTACATCCATTCATCATATGAATATGATAGAACATGATGCAACAAAATTGAAACTTGCAATCTGTTGCCAGTTACAACTTACAAATGATTAAATCGAGATACATGGATTATCGATGGTGTCATTGATGTACTAGAGGATAGTGGTACATTGCTAATTTAAAAACAGAATTCGATAATTAAGGAGGAAGCTAATACACATAAAAACAGAAGAGATGAACTATATATGATAAGGAAGTGATTAAAATTCTCCATCATTTGTTTCTTCATGTATATAGATGAATACATCACGTTAGCAAAGTTGATTTTTGTACATATACTATGAAGTACACAAATAGTTGAATTTTGGAATTGTTATATGCAAGAATTATAAGCTCGCACAAGTCCATTTACGAATTTTGAAATAAAAATTACGTTAAAAGGTAAATATTTTATTTGCTTGAGGCATTCTCCATATGAAATTTCTAAATAGCTTGATTTAAAATACAATTTCAGCATGCAATATATGTATAGTAATCAGACAAATAATAGTTGCCCATGTCTATCATCATGCCTCGGTTTCTTAAAAATGGATAAATGCATAGAGATAAGGTTGGAGTAGTGGTTGAGTATACATACAAGAATCACTTAGTACATGATATAGATAACAATGGGTGATTAAAAACAATGAAAATATAAGATGTGTGCAGCCAGCAAGTGTATTAATTGCATGCCAAAAAACAGTGTTGCCACAAATTCAAATCATGCTAATATTCTAAGACATAACTTGATGTAAAAGCAAACATCACAATGACAAGAAAGAGCAAGGCAGTACAATAGTGAGAATGAAGAAAAGTATAATAGTTTGGTTTTTCTAGGAAAACACTAGGGAAGAACCATACTGCGCCATTTTATAATTGTTTTGTGAAAAAAAAATGTACAAGGAGGGATAGTATTACCTCATATGTACAAGTGACAAACAATTAAAATAAATAGTACTCCCACAAAGAAATAGAAGAAAACATCTAGAAGGACGACTCAAATAACTTATGCCTAATGATCAGACAAATTAAAAGAAAGAACTCTACTTAATCCTAGGTAGAGATTTTATTAAAAGGGAACGAAGGGAGCTAGAGTGTAAGTTGAAAGATACATATTAGTATGAAAGTGTTATGATTGCATGGCAAGCCACGATCTTTTACTTCCATTCTAAAAAAGCAACATCACTATTGATGAGTTAATTGATTGTCCAATTGCGCACCTGAATTAGATAAGATAGTAGATCATGTGGGACAAAAAGAATAGTTATGTGGTAATACATGTGGGAAAAATAACTTACAGCCATGTGGTAATACGGCCATAAGGTTTTGTAAAATTTGTAATTTCTATGTAAACAAATAAACATAAACATTTTGCAATTGGGAACACAATAAAATGCAAATAAATAAATAATCATGACAACATGTAGCTAATCTAGTCGCGCAAATGTGCGGGTCACACCACTAGTTATCATGAAAACTAGAAGAACACGCTTTCACAAAGCAATCTTTTTTTGCACGCATCCTAGCGGTTCTTTCTTTGCACTCATCAATGGAATTTTTCATGGCTTTGAGAGACTCATTGATATCATGCTTAGGTGGAATAGATCTAAGTTTTAAAGAATCAACATCAAGAGAAATTCTATCCACGTTCCTAGCCAACTCAACAATCTTAGGCAATTTTCTTCAAGCAAAGCATTGAACTTATTTTGCGAATTCATAAATTCTTTAACACTAGTCTAAAAATCGGAGGGCATATTATTAAAATTTCCATAAGATTTGTTGTAGGAATTACCATAATTATTAGAGTAATTACTAGGGAACAACCTAGAATTAAAGTTTCCACTATACGCGTTATTACCAAAGTTGTTCCTACCAACAAAATTCACATCCAAAGATACATTATTATTATCAATCAAAGTGGACAAAGGCATATCATTAGGATCAGAAGAAACACTCTTATTAGCAAACGATTTTGATAAGTTCATCCATCTTTCCACTCAAAACATTAATCTATTCTATCGCATGAACCTTTTTACTAGTAGATCTTTCGGTATGCCATTGAGAATAATTAACCATAATATTATCTAGGAGTTTAGTAGCTTCTCCTAAAGTGATTTCCATAAAAGTGCCTCCCACGGCCGAATCTAAAAGATTTCTAGAAGCAAAATTCAATCCAACATAATTTTTTTGTATAATCATCCATAAATTCAAACCATGTGTATGGCAATTACGTATCATTAATTTGAACATCTCCCAAGCTTGTGCAACATGTTCATCATAAAGTTTCTTAAAATTCATAATATCGTTTCTAAGAGAGATGATCTTAGCGGGAGGACAATACTTAGAGGTAAAAGCATCTTTGCACTTATTCCATGAATCAATGCTATTTTTAGGGAAAGAAGAGAACCAAGTTTTAGCACAAACTCTAAGCGAAAACGGAAATAGCTTCAATTTCACAATATCATTATCCACATCTTTCTTCTTTTGCATATTGCAAAAAACAACAACGTTGTTTAGATGGGCAGCGGCATCTTCACTAGGATGGCCACAAAATTGATCTTTCATGACAAGATTCAACAAAGCAGCATTAATTTCAGAAGATTCAGCATCGGTAATAGGAGAAATTGGTGTGCTAATAAAATCATTGTTGTTGGTATTGGAAAAGTCATATAATTTAGTATTATCTTGAGACATCATGACAAAAATCAATCCAATACACAAACACACAAGAAGCAAGCGAAAAGAGACGAATGAAAAAGGGCGACTAAAACGGCAAAGGTGAAGTGGGGGAGAGGAAAACGAGAGGCAAATGGAAAATAATGTAATGCGAGGGATAAGAGTTTGTGATGGGTACTTGGTATTTCTTGACTTGAGTGTAGATCTCCCTGGCAACGACGCCATAAATCCTTCTTGCTACCTCTTTAGCATGCGTTGGTTTTCCCTTGAAGAGGAAAGGGTGATGCAGCAAAGTAGTGTAAGTATTCCCCTCAGTTTTTGAGAACCAAGGTATCAATCCAGTAACAGACTACACGCAAATCGCCTAGTACCTGCACAAACAATCAAGAACCTTGCAACCAACACGATAAAGGGGTTGTCAATCCCTTCACGGCCACTTGCAAAAGTGAGATCTGATAAAGATAATAAGATAAATATTTTTGGAATTTTTGTTGTACTGATTGGAAAATAAAGATTGCAAAATAAATAGTAAACTAGAATTATAGATCGGAAACTTATATGATGTAAAGTAGACCCGGGGGCCATAGGTTTCACTAGTGGCTTCTCTCATGATAGCATGTATTACGATGGGTGAACAAATTACTACTGAGCAATTGATAGAAAAGAGCATAGTTATGAGAATATCTAGGCATGATCATGAACATAGGCATCACGTCCGTGTCGAGTAGACCGAAACAATTCTGCATCTACTACTATTACTCCACACATCGACCGCTATCCAGCATGCATCTAGAGTATTAAGTTCATAAGAATAAAGTAACACATTAGGCAAGATGACATGATGTAGAGGGATAAACTCAAGCAATATGATATAAACCCCATCTTTTTATCCTCGATGGCAACAATACAATACATGCCTTGCTGCCCCTGCTGTCACTTGGAAAGGACACCACAAGATTGAACCCAAACCCAAGCACTTCTCCCATTGCAAGAAAGATCAATTTAGTAAGCCAAACTAAACCGATAATTCAAAAAGACTTGCAAAGATATCAAATCATGCATATAATAATTCAGAGAAGAACCAAATATTGTTCATATATAATCTTGATCATAAACCCACAATTCATCGGATCTCGGCAAATACACTGCAAAAAGTATTATATCGAATAGATCTCCAAGAACATCGAGGAGAACTTTGTATTGAGAACCAAAGAGAGAGAAGAAGCCATCTAGCTAATAACAATGGACCCGAAGGTCTGTGGTAAACTAGTCAAACATCATCGGAGGGGCTGTGGTGTTGATGTAGAAGCCCTCCGTGATTGAATCCCCTCCGGCAGATCGCCGGAAAAGGGCCCAAGATGGGATCTCACGGGCATAGAAGGTCATGGCGGTGGAAAAGTGGTTTCGTGGCTCCCCTAGATGTTTTTAGGGTACATCGGTATATATAGGTGAAAGAAGTACGTCGGTGGAGCTCCGTGGGGCCCACGAGGGTGGGGGCGCGCCTACCCCCCTGGGCGCGCCCCCTGCCTCATGGAAGCTTCGCGGACTTCTAGACTTGTACTTCAAGTCTCCAGGGTTGCGTTTGTTCCAAGAAACATCCTCATGAAGGTTTCATTCCGTTTGTATTCCGTTTGATATTCCTTTTCTACGAAACACTGAAATAGGCAAAAAAACAACAATTTGCACGGGGCCTTTGGTTAATACGTTAGTCCCAAAAATAATATAAAAGTGCATATTAAAGCCCATTAAGCATCCAAAACAAATAACATAATAGCATGGAACAATCAAAAATTATAGATACGCTTGAGACGTATTATGCGTCATATCCATGGCAGCACAGGCAAACCTTTCGGCGTTAGTGGCGCCTGGGGAGATACCAAGACAGAGCGGGGGAGCGGAGCCGTCCCCACACCCGCTTTATTCGTCATCTCGCTCCGCCGTAGCCGCAGCCACGGTGAAGATCATTGTCGGTGGTGGTATGCTCCTCCCGACGGCCCATGCACCGTGACCACTGCTCAGCCGCCGTTCGGGGAGAAGAGACAAGGCGCGCGGGCATGATGTCCCACTTTTCCATCTCTCTCCTTTGTCGGCAATCGAGTTGCTTTAGCGCTGGCATCACCAATGTCGATGAGTACTGCGCAATACTTGGTTTAGCATTTACCCTGTTTAGGGAAATCCTGAGTAAAATGCCGGTACAAATCCATTGATCGATGCCCTGGCAAGTACACCCCGGCAAGTCCGTCTGCACTGGCGTGGTCCATGCGACAACCATTGCAGGATTGTTTGAAAGAGGAGGAGGGAAGAAAGAGGGACCGAGAAAGCCCGACACCGTGTTCCACCGCCCGCTAGGCACGCGTGACGCGTATTGGTCCCTGTCGGGAACCAAAGAGTTATTCGCCTAGCTTCTGTCTTCCGAATATCGCGAGCATGCCAGATGCATGCCTCTGGAAGAGATGGGAAGGAAGGAGGACAAAAGCTAAGTCCACACAACCATTTCCTCTTGATGCATCTTAGATTATGCATTCGTTGATCCCTTGGCTTTAGTGAGTGTCCGTACTATGAAATCCTTCGTGCGATGGTACCTTGGCTAGTTATTTGTCTGCACCCTCATTCTGTCTAGAGCCTAACTCACAAAATGAGCGGCTGCATCGAGAGCTACCAAGGAAAAACTTCCCGAGGGGCATCCACGCCAAGATGAGTGTTATGGGCCGGACCCTTACAACTCTTGCGGCAATATGATACCGACAAGCAACCAGAACATACATAAGGACCAGTCGTATGAACACAAGCATATATGTTCGGAGGGATAAATGTGCATGTAAGATTAAGCAGAGGACATCAGTTCTGCGCAAGCATTAAACAGTACGATACCTAAGTACAAAGCATACATCATGTTTTGTTACGGGATAGCACGAGAGAGACAATGGCCCATCACTTAGTCTGACGACAGTGTGAGACCATTGGGACGCAGAGTACCTTGGCGGCCCGAGCAGCGGCGTTCTCCTTGGCATCAAAGGTGTCGGCACCAACCGGCAGATTCCTGAACTCATCGTCAAGGTCGATATCCGGGTGGCGGCAGGAGATGTTGCTCAAGACCATGAGGAGGGTGTCGTGGGCGAGCTTCCAGGACTTGGTCACGAAGCGCTTGGAGCTCCCCTCTTCATGGACCTTCAACTTATCGATCAGCTCGTTGAAGAAAACCCCTAGTTTGATGCTGGGGACATCATGCCTGTCGACTGAGAAAGCTGGCCCATCCATGCCCATCGCTACGCTCGGGGCAGCCAGACGCATGGCGATATCAATCAGGCTCCTGATCCAGAGGTTGACCTACTCAGAGTGATTCGCCAGCTGGTCTTCTGCATCCTTCCAAAGATGCTGGGCATTCTCCAAATCCCTCGACAGCTGCAGTTGGCGGGCTTCATTGGATTCTGCCACACTTTCCAAGGTGCCGATCCTGGCATTCAGATCCGTGATGGTGCCGTTGGCAGTTTCAAGGCTATGGGTCTTGGAGGAAAGCTATGATTGCATGTCTGTTAGGAGGGCCTCTGTCTTTTGAGCTTCCTTCTTGAGGGCCTACACCTCCTTAGTGCTCCCGGCAAGCTCCTTGGTCAGCCTAGTCACCTACTGGTCAAGGTTAGCCTTCTCAGCGGATGCAGCAGCAAGATCATCAGTGAGTTTCTTCAATTGGGCAGCAGAATCAGTGGTGAGGGCATCCAAGGAGGCTTTATGATTGTCTTCCAACTCCTTGGTGCGTTGATGTACGAGGGCCTCTAGATCATCATGTTTGGCATGGAGGGTAGCTGCAAGCTTCCCCTCTCGGAGGGAGATCTCTTGTTCTCTGGCGTCTAAGCGCGCCTTGCGGTCCGCCAGGCGCGCTTCACGTGCCCTGACATCCTCCCTCGTCATCAGGAGCACCTCTTGCTTCCTCATAAGCACCTTGAATTGCTTGCCGTGCCAATCGCCCAGCTCCAAATACTTGTCCTTCAGCTTCTGATCCACCCTGCCAGCGGACTCGCGCCATTCCTTAAACGCCTACCACTTCTGGTCATGCCGGGCCTACATTTCTTTGACACCCGCTACCATGGACTCTAGAGAAGACAAATCCATTGTGACAGCAACTGAATCATCCGCCTCTCCAACCCCTTGATGCAGCGGCGCCAAAATGCGCTGAAGCTCCTCTTCGAGATCCACGCCCATCACCATTGATAGGCCGGGTGCTCCAGTCCCAGGCAACACCAACTCTAGTGCCAGTTGACTCGAGGGGAATGGCGAGATCCCCGTCATGGGCCCAGAAGAGGGAAGGGGATCCATGGTTTGGAGAGGAACCTTCCCCTCGAGCACCACTTCCTCCTCCGGGGCATTCTCCGAGGAATGCTCCACCACCGCCAAGGAATCCTGAGCACCCTTGGCAACAAGGTCCTATTCCTCCGCAGTGGCAACCTTGGTGGCCTCGTCAGCAGCACCTCTCCCTATGCTGGCCACCTCTTCTAGCAATTCTGGCTCTTCAGCCTAGAAGACTGCAGACGAAAGGACAAGCGAATGGTGAAAAGGGGGGAATCTTGAAGATTGCAAGGATACAAAGAAAAACGACATGTACATAAAAGAAGGAAGAAGAACAGAAGTTGAGTACCTAGAGAAGCCTGCCGGACAGGGGCCTCAGTTTCCCCAGCAGCATCTGTTGCCAGGTCATGAACTACACCCCCTACAGCGACAGTTGCGGCAGCACTCTGTGCGGTCTCGTCCACAGAAGGTCTAGCCAGGGGTTCTTCGACTAGGGTAGTAGGAGGGACCTGCCTCTCCAGGGGAGATTCATCCTGTGTCGTCTCTCCACCTCCTCCAGCCGAGGAGATAGGGAGCTCGCCTCCGTCGTCTCCGGCACAGGGGACCAACCCTCCACCTTCAGGCCAGGGGCTAGGCTGGGGGCTCGGTTCGAGATTCTCCATATTTCTCCCCGCCAATCCGAGGTTCTCCACGGTCTTCGGCGACCTGGCACGCCGGAGCCTCTTCGACCGGTGGATGAGGGTTTGTGTGTCCTCCTCCACCTCCCTGCCGGCGACAACAAAACAAGAGGTCAGTCAGCAAAGATAATCAAATATATTGAGGTTATTTACAAGAAGGGGAATCTCCCTTACTCCTCTTCGATGAGCATGGAGTTCAAATTGAACTCCATGGGAGACGAGGGTGCCCTACCTCTCTTCTGGGATGGAGGGGCCGAGCTCTCCGGCAGCTCTAACTCCAGCTGAGGTGCCGACGGCTTCAATGAAGACGAGCCCTGTGAAGAGCTCGAGCCAGAACGGGAACTGGAATCAACTTCCATGTTCGCCAATCGCTTGGTGGGGGGAGCTTTGATCCCGGTAAGGCAAGGAGATTGGCGACATGCCACGCCGGTCTTGGTAACTTTGGTGGTGGTCTTCTTCACCCTCTTGGTGGCAGGGGCTGGATTTGGGGCCACCGCTCCCCGGTTAGCAGCACGTCTACGGGGACACTGACCCAAAATTGGCTTGGGGGCTTGAGGTCCAGTCATGAGCCAATCCTCCTCGGGCTCCGCTACCTCACCAACTTCCTCCTCCTCGTGGAGTTGTGCTGTCGTGGTGGCCAAAGAATTAAGCCCGGAATTCCCGTTCCCGACAGGATCATCCCCGGCAAGATCCTCCCCAGCAGCCTCTTCCATGGCCTGCACCTCGCCACCACCATGAGAGGAACTCTCATCCTCAGCTTTCCCTTTTCCCTTCCCGTCCTTTGCGGCCCTTTCCCTCTCCGTGATGCGGGCAGCCTTGTCCTCCTCACTCCTCCTCCTGATATACGCTACCTCCACGGTGGAGGTGGATTTCTACATACCGGCCTCAACCCTGGTGACCTTCTCCACTGGAGCACTGGACCACTCGAGTTCTTCATCGAGAGTAGGCAGCCACCAATCACCTGCCACTCCATGAGGATTTCAATCTGGTAGCCACATTCATATTTGATCTCAGGCAAAATTGACATTCAGAGGAATTACGGTTGCCGAGAGCTTCAACAACTCAAGGTAGCTAAACAGATGGTCACACAACCAGGCGTGTCCATAAACAGATAAGTTGTTGGCCAAACCTGGGAGCAATCTCATTCTGTCCCCAACATCACCATACAACCAGGCAGGTCTGTCCCTCTTCTATAGTGGTGAGATGCAGCGAAGGAGAAAATCTGCCCCCACGTGCTCTATGGTTAGCCCGACAGCCTTCAAGTGGGTGATCATGTTTATTGCGGGGTGAAGCCTATCGTTGGTTAGGACGAATGTGCTCCATTCCTTGCCGCGCTCTACACACACTGTTCGTGCTTCACAAAATTCTGGGGCTTCCTCGTCATGGACCTAACACAAGTCTCCTCTCCACTCATCCCACCTCTCACGATGCTTACCAGGGATATAATCCCAGATCTTCCTCACCACCCGTGGCATCTAGTTGACGTTCCCGAAGCAGTGAGCTTTGTTCTCCACCCACGGGACAAAATAATGCCTGAACATATCTACAGTGGGGACGAGTCCGACAAAATTCTCGCACAAATGAGCAAAAATGGCCATGGAATCCATAAATTTCCATAATCGCCTCGAAGAATTCAGAGAAAGGGGGCAGAGGCCGCAGATAAAATAGGCGTAGAAGAATTGATATGAATTGGACAGATCCTTTTTCCCCTCCGCCAAAACCTTGGGGGCTCCATGCCCTTTTGGGAATTCTCTCCCCCATAGGTACCCCTACCTTACTTTAAGAACAGGGCCGTCCAGATACGACGGGAGGAAGATGACCTTTCCCCTCCGCTTCCTGTCCAGCTCCGTCGCCCTCTTGCTTCCCTCGGCAACCACCTCCTTCGCCGCAGCCGTTTTCTTCCCTTTTACTGCAGATTTCTTCCCCATTTCCACAGACGGCAGCACGAATGGGAGAAGGATTCGAGTGAGGGGGGAGGCGGCGGACGGTAGAGAGAAAGAAGGGGCAGTTGTTTGGCTTGCCGAAGAAGATGATGGGAGGGCAGGACAGGCGACAAGTGAACCGTGTCGCTCCATGTTTTCCTAACTTAAGGGGAAAAGGCATGGAGCAAGGGGGTGACGCTTCAGAAAGTTCCCATTTTACCTTAACTGCAATAGTCCCACGACCCAACGACTCATAGTAATTGCACGAAGTAGACGCTGGATTGATTGGTCATCATGACGGCTGTGCTTCATGCTATCCCGACAGGTCCTGCCGGGACTCACGGAGGCAGAACCACCTCACCACACCACCTCACCACGACGCACATCGTCGATCGATGTGGTGTCAAGTTCCAAGGTGACTAAGCGGCTATTATTTGCCACATGACAACCACTTTCTATAGGAAATACTCCCAGGATACAACCATCATGCAACGTGTCGAGCGAGCAGGTGTGAAGCTGGCAAAATAGCCCAGCAAGGCCTGCCGGGCAAGCTACGATGTGACGTTGAGCGGCGCAGTTAATGCGCTCTATCAGCCTCCAGAGTTAGGTATGATAGCATTATTTGATATCTTATCAGTGCATAATGACTAATTTGCCACTATGGTGACCCCTTTGTCTATAAAAGGAGGCCCAAGGCAACCGTAGCAATGGTTAGCGAATCCACCCCCTCACACATTCATACACGTGTAGCCGTTTTTGCCTAGGGCAACCATGCCGGGCAAAGCGTGTTGCGCTCACCACCATTTTTCCACCATCAATCGACCAAAGCAGGAGTAGGGTTTTACGCCTCGTGGCGGCCCGAACGTGGGTAAATATTGTCTGTGTGATCTTTGTCGTGTTGTTCCATAATCCTCTGCTCTTTGTGCAACGTGCCATCCCCCCGCCAAACCAGCAAGGGACTCTTGGTCCCATAGGTGGTCGTGGTTTCCCGCAACAACCACCACCAGTGGTAGAGGTAAATTCTTTATTAAAGTTTGATGAAGGTGACATCCCTTACAATAAACATCCTAGTCAATGCCTTTATGAATTTGATAACTATATTAGAAAACAAGAGCACCTCAATGCAAATGTTATGAAACAATTGAAATACAACTCTGATACGATTGCTCGCTTGAGTAGGTTGTTATTTAGAATCACTAATGATGTTAGAGGTGTCGGAAAACATGCTTCTATGGTTCAAACTCATTTAGAACAAGTTACTCAATCTCAAAGATAATTGCTTAGTGAAATGAATATTATATAAATGATTTTGCTGTTAGAGTAGCAACTAGAGGAGGCAAAATGACTCAGGAACCACTTTATCCTGAGGGACACCCTAAAAGAATTGAACAAGACTCTCAAAGAATTAATGCTGATGCACCTAGTCCTTCCAAAAGGAAGAAGAAAAAGAAAAATGATAATACTTTGCATACTTGTCGTGAACCTGAAATAGAAAAACCTCCCGAAGATAATAATGATGTCTCTATCTCAGATGTTGAAACTCAATCTGGTAATGAACATTCACCTGGTGACGATGAAAAAGATAATGATGATGTTCATGAAGACACCCAACCAATCAATGATAAATAACTAGATAATGATATTGAGATAGAACCCGCTGTTGATCTTGATAACCCACAACCTAAGAATAAAGATATGATAAAAGAGACTTTCTTGCTAGAAAACATGGTAAAGAAAGAGAGCCATGGGTTCAAAAGCCCATGGCCTTTCCACCTAAACCAACCAAGAAAAAAGATGATGAAGAATTTGAACATTTTGCTGAAATGCTTAGGCTAGTCTTTTTGCGTACCCGCTTGACGAATTTTTTAAAGATGGCCTCTTATTCAAAATACATGAAAGACATCATCACTAATAAGATAAAGATACCTGAAGTTGAAATCTCCACCATGCTTGCTAATTATTCTTTTAAGGATGGAGTACCTAAAAAACATGGTGATCCAGGAATACCAACTATACCTTGCTCCATCAAAAGAAATTATGTTAAAACTACTTTGTGTGATTTAGGAGCTGGTGTTAGTGTTATGTCTTTCTCTTTATATAAAAGACTTGACTTGAATAAACTCACACCTATCGAAATATCTTTGCAAATGGCTGACAAATCAACTGCCATATTAATGTCTATTATGCAACTTGTTCTTGTAGACTTGTGTTGGGCCTCCAAGCGCAGAGTTTTGTTGGACATTAGCAATTTTCCCTCAAGTGGATGACCTAAGGTTTATTAGTCCGTGGGAGGCAAAGGATGAAGATGGACTCTCTGAAACAACCCTGCAACCAAATAAGAAAAAGTCTCTTATGTCCCCAACACACCCAATACAATGGAAAATTGTATAGGTGCACTTGTTCGGCTAAGAGATGGTGATAAAAGTGTAATATGGATGGTAGAAATATTTTTTTCATAATTTGAAAATAAAAAAACAGCAATATATCAGTTGGTAAAACGGAGTACAAACGGTATTGCAATGCTTCAAACAAGTCCTATGGTCTGGACTTTCACTAGTGCAATCTCTCAACAATGCTAATATAATTGGATCATATAACCAATCCCTCATGTGAGATGAAGAATCACTCTAAAGTTCTTATCTAGCGGAGAACATAAGAAGAAATTGTTTGTAGGGTACGAAACCACCTCAAAGTTATTCTTTCCGATCAATCTATCCTAGAGTTCGTACTAACATAACACCAAGCTATTCTTTCCGACCGATCTAACGAAGAGATCATACTAAAATAACACCTTATGAGACACATCAACCAACTATAATGTCACCTAGATAATCCAGTGTCACCGTGAGTATTCGTGAGTTGATGATATGACATGCATCAAACAATTTCATATTCATAATACTCAATCCAACACAAAGAACCTCAAAGAGTGCCCCAAGATTTCTACTGGAGAAACAAAGACGAGAACTTGCATCAACCCCTATGCATAGATTACCCCAGTGTCACCTCGGGAATCCGCGAGTTGAGTGCCAAAACACATATCAAGTGAATCAATATGATACCTCATTGTCACCATGGGTATTCATAGCAAGGCATACATAAAGTGTTCTCAAATCCATAACAATATTCAATCTAATAAGAACGAAATCTGAATGGGAAAACTCAATTCACAACAATATAGAGAGGGGAAAACACCGAATGATGCAACTATATTAGCAAAGCCGGCGATACATCAACATCGTGACATCTCAAGAACATGAGAGAGAGAGATTAAACACATAGCTACTGGTACAAGCTCTCAGCCCCGAGGGTGGGCTACTCCCTCCTCATCATGGTGGCCGCCGGGATGATGAAGATGGCCAACGGTGATGATTTTCCCCCTCCAACAGAGTTCCAGAACATGGTCTAGATTGTTTTTTCATGGATATAGAGGCTTGCGGCAGTGGAACTTCTGTTCTATGGTTATTTTTGATGGTTTCTATATTTATAGGATTTTTGGCGTCGGTTTCATGCGAAGATGTGCCTCGAGGTGAGCACAACCCACCAGGGCAAGCCGGGTCCCTCAGGCGCGCCGTGGTGTATCTTGGTCACCTGCTTCACCTTCTATGCCCCCATGAAGCTTCGGGGATCCCTTTCGTTCCAAAAAAATCGACAGTCCGGGTTAGTTCCATGCAAATCATACCAAAACCTTATAAAATTGTTGTAAACATGGCATGAATACTTCATAAGTTATAGATACGTTGGACACGTATCACATACCTCTCAGTATTTGTGAGGATGTGCCTGTTATTGTTGCAAATGTCACTATCTTAACAGACTTTGTTCCACTTGAGCTGCCCAAGGACGACAACATGTCGATTATCCTTGGTAGACCCTTTTTGAATACTGCAGGGGCTGTTATTGATTGCAATAAAAGCAAGGTCACTTTTCATATCAATGGTGATGAGCATACAGTGCATTTTCCGAAGAAACAATTCCAAGTCAATGGTATTAATGTTATTGAAAAGTCTCCGACAATTACTATTGGAAGTTTTCAACCCCCTTTACCTACTGCCAAAAAGAAATATGATATACTTATTGTTGGGGATGTGCATATCTCTGCTGAGGTAACTTAGTGTTTTATGAAAGTTCTTCGGTTTCATGCCAACCGAAAGTGGTTATTAATAAGACTTGATCAACCTTATTAATGGATTATTTTTTCGAAGTATGAAGTTGATGAATTAAGTAGGCACAACCTTCTGCTCCCACTTTTTATTTTCTATTTTTCTTACCTAAATAAAATAAAATGCCATGATTAGTCTGTTTTCAGAACATTCCGTGCAATAAAAAAGTGGTCAAAAATAAAAGTGCTCAGAATGCCCTGAAAATTTAATATGATTTTTTTGTGAATATTTCTGAATTTGTAGTATAAATAACATAAAAGGGGGGTGCCCCTGGTGACCATGATACACCAGGGTGCGCCAGCAACCCTAGGAGCGCCCAGGTGGGTTGTGGCCCCCACGTGGGTCCCCTCACTTATCTCTTTAGCCCATGTCATCTCCTACCTCCAGAAAAAAAATCACCATAGCTCTCTCTCGTGTTCTTGCTCTCAAACCGACAGACTTTGATCTCTTTGCTCGAAGCTCTGTTTCCGAAACTATTTGGGGGGGATTGCTAGTTGTTATGTGACTCCTCCATTGCTCCAGTTAGTTTTTGCTTTAGTGGTTTATATTTTGAATAATTAGCTACTCTTGGTGCTGCTGTAAATGGGCTTACATCTTGAATTCTTAGAGTTCTAAGTAGTTTGAATGCTTGTTATGGCCTCTAGGCATCCATATGAGTAGTTGCTATCAATCTTGTGAAGTTTAGTTGACAAAATAATTGTGGACTAATTTTTTTAGAATTTAATTTATAGGAATAAGATGAGTATTTTCAGAAAGTTTTCCTCCAAGAAGAATACTAAGGTAGTCACCGGGGACTCATCGGACAATGAACTCCATATTCCGAGAATGGCGGAGGTGTGGCCGTGTGAATGGCCACATAATGCCTTCATTGATGAGGCTGGGTTCCATCAAGAGTTTTCCCAATTCATGGCGAATGCCAAGCTGACCGACTTTCTCGCAGATGAGTGTGAGGAGCACCACCTCCTCACTAACCCCTTTGCGCAAAGTTTTCCTTTTCTGAGTTGGAATAATCCCCCTGAAGTGCGATTTAATTCATATGTTGAAACTCATCAGATACCACTCACTAACTTTTGTAACATATTCTTGATTCCCTCTGACGAGCAATTAAGAGAGCATAGACCTGCAGAGTTTGAGGACTTTTATCGTACTTTGACGTTGGGGGATGAGAGAGGTGTGGCGGGTTTCGCCGTCGTTAGTCTGCAGTTTTCTACTATGAATTACTTTACTTTATTCATTGCGAAGTTTTTAACTGCTAGAGAGAAGGTCGGCACACTCAGCGCCCCTGACTTTGCCATTTTACGTCGTGCACTACACATTGATCACAACTTTAGCCTAGGGGCTACTATTGCACGTCGTTTGCACCATAATATAACTAAGGGAAAAATTCATGGTGGTATTTATGCTACTCGCTTAGCGAGTCACTTTAATGTTCAAATATGCCAACATGATTGAGTATCACCAGTTTATTTATACCTTTGATTCATTTCATAACATTTGGTAGAACTTGGTTTTCAGTGTGGAAACCTGTGATATTATCCCATTGCCTGCACCTACTTTGTTTGATTCTATTGCGAGGGGTGGATACAGGGTCATGCTAGAGGACATTATCACCTACCAGAATGACCAGGTAGCGGCAGAGCAGGAGCCTCAGGAGTGGGACGCTCAGGTGCCACCACTGAGGGAGTCCTGGATAAGCGGGTCCTCGGGCATCCGAGCTATGTGACATGGGCCGGACTGATGGGCCGTGAAGATACATGATAGAAGGTTTTTCCTCGTGTCCGGATGGGACTCTCCGTTGCGTGGTTAGCAAGCTTGGCGGCCAGATGTGTAGTTTCCTTTCTCTATAAATCGACTCTGTATAGTCCTAGCCCCCTCCGATGTCTATACAAATCGGAGGGTTTAGTCCGTAGAGGCAATCATAATCATATAGGCTAGACATCTAGGGTTTAGCCATTATGATCTCGAGGTAGATTAACTCTTGTAACCCCTATACTCATCAAAGTCAATCAAGCAGGAATTAGGGTACTACCTCCATTAAAGAGGGCCCGAACCTGGGTAAAACATCGTGTCTCTTGTCTCCTGTTACCTTCGATCCCAGACGCACAGTTCGGGACCCCCTACCCGAGATCGGACGGTTTTGACACCAACATTGGTGCTTTGATTGAGAGTTCCTCCGTGTCGTCAATAGAAGGATTGATTGCTCGTCTTGTCGTCAATGAAAAAATCACCTCTAGAAGGACCCTAGATCCCAGGAAGATCCTCCAGCTTGGTAGTTTTACCATGGGCGCCTGCTCGGCCGTTAAGCCAAAGCCGGTCCCCCAAACCACCAAAATCATCTCCGTATCGGCCTCAAACACTTCGATAAGATGGATCCAGTAGGTGTTTCACCTTTGAATGAACTGCTAGATCACATCGCCGCCTTGGGGGTCACGACAGACTACGATCGGATCGGGCTTAAGCCCGATCAGAGGGAAATCTAATCCCCGCCAATCACCCATCTAGTTGCGGTTGTGGAGGAGCAAGCCAGGGATAACTCTCCCCCTATGCTAAGAACAAGCTATGCTCGGATTTCTGAGCCCTGCGAGCCGGATACCCATCTTCAGGAGGAGACTCCGTGTCCTCTTAACATAGAAGGAGGTGTCGAGCCTGGAAACCTCCAGGATACTCTAGATCCTGGGCTAATGACCTCCGAAATTCTTAAAAATCCGGATCCCACAGTGGGCCAGGGTTCAGATTTAAACCCGCCCACCCACCACAAGTAATATTCCCCAAGAAATTCCGATCCTCTAGACATATGCAACCTAATGTATGTACGGCAGCATCCTCACAAAAAAGTCCATCACTTTTGGGCCAGATTCCTCCTTGTTAAAAACAAGATCAAAGATTGTTGCAACGACGACGCGATTTTAGTATTTCACCGCAACTGTACGGACGAGGGTATCCTCAATACCCTCAACTGCACTTCGCAGATTTGGCACACATAATACAGAAATATTGCGCCACGGAAAGCGCCTGGAAAGCCCAGATAGCTCAGTGGGAACCGCGGCCTTTAAGCCACCCACCGGATGGGAAAAAGAATGCACCCTCACTGGGCACCTGATCACCCTACGAACAAGAAAATTAAGCCCTCAATGGGACACAGAACTATCCTTGATGAATGGCTCGACAAGCCTTGTCGGATACACACGACGTAGAATTCTGAACTAACACACAACCTTCGGGCATATTGGGTGCTCCGGCAGGTAGCCAAGAGCGGTGAGGCTATCCTCACCAATACGACCTCTGAGAAGTACCCTCCGGAGGACGACAACCTCAGTGTCTTTACGGTCTTCGAGACCTTTTGTAACAGCCTGGATTTTGTCCCTTTCCTTTTTCTTTTGATTTAATTGGTTTTTGCTCTGTTTTTCTTTTTGGAGTGGTTTTGTGGCCTTGTCACCTGGGAAATCAGCTTCATTTCCTCTCCCAAGTGGCTCATCATCCTCAAAACCTTGCCAAGATCATGTCACTCCACTTCTTGACCAAACCCTAATTTCTTTTTTAGGGAAAATTCCTTTTCAAATTAAAGGAATAACCCTATCTGCCCTAGGTTGTGAAGCAACCTATATTTCTTTCCATCCAGAAATCCCCAAATAATTCTTATAAATTGTTTGGGTCATATCTTCGTCAAATATGGCAAAATATTTCATTGGCCATATTTTCCATCATGCTCAATAAATTCATTTCCTATTCTGTCCTAAATGGAATATTGTGAAGCAAGTGCTATTTACATTTGCCCATTTGCTCCAAACTTTTTGGGCATGATATATCATCCAAATAATAGACTTGTGCCAAAATTCAACTTTATTTGCCTAGCCAAACTTCCTCAGTGATTTTTCAAAGTTCCTGTCTGAGGGAAGAATTTGTGAAGGAAGTGCTAACTAGGTTTATCCAAATAAGTTGCAATTTTTCACACTTCTTCTTGTGCTCTTATCATTGCTATCATCCAAAATTCAGCCCCACCCAATCATCTATGTGAGCACAACATCAAATCTTTGATTCTGTCAATATTTTCAGGTTGTGAAGCAAGTATATTTTATATTGCTTCATTTTGCCTAAAAATTTACCAGAGCATTCTCCTACCCAAATAACTTCTCTTCACCAAATTTGGCATCAGTTATTAAAGCCAATATTTCTTTAGAATTTTTGCAAGATTCTGGATAGAGGGAATAGCTGTGAAGGAAGTGCCATTTTGGTAAAACCAATTGGTATGAAATTTTTATAGCACCTTTATCTGGCCAAATCACTAAGCACTGCCAAGTTTTACCTCAAGTGGTTACTCCATGTGAGTGCATCATCCAAATCTTGATTCTGGACCCATAATGTGAGTTACAAAGCAACTATATTAGTTTGTGGTCCATTAGGCCTCAAAACCTCCAGGATCATAGTCCTTCCTTTGTTAATCACCCCAGACAAACTCTTTGGCGCCAGTGAAATCCCTGTTGATCACCAGTGCTCACCCAAGTTTACTGCAGTAAACTTCAGATGGTGATTACCATTTAACAATATCACTTTTCACTGATCTACCACCATAGTTGAGACCACCACTGGATAGACTACACACTAGACAACCCGTTCCAGCTCCTCTCCCCCGCTACATGCTAGTGCATGCGGTGACCACGAAAATGGCATGCCTATGCACGTGCTCTGTGTGCAGTGGCCGCGTCCAGTGGCTGTTTGCGCTGGACCCCCTCCTCCTCTCGTAATCTTCGCGCGCGTGAGTGTGTCTGGCACATAGCCCGCATCATCCCGTTCCCAGAGACCCCTCTCCCCCTCCGGCAGCTTCCTCACCGACGCTCGCCGACGCTCGCCCACGGGAGCACAGTGCCCCAACATGTTTTTATGGTGATCGGCTTCTTCCTCTGCTCCCCGGTATCGTCTACCCCTCTGTGAGCTCTGAATCAATAGCTCGTCATGTTCCTGCGCCCTCCCATGCTCGCTGGCCGTCACCAGAGCCTCGGCTGGACGTGCCCGGTGCGCCCTCTCGCCCTCCTATATATAGGCCTCCCCCGAGCAGTTCGAGCACACCAGCAGCCTCTCCTCACTTCACTACCCCTCCCCAGCCTGTCAAGCGAGCTCGAGAGGCTCTCCTTGCCTATGTTGACCGCCATGGCCGTCGCAGCCATCCGCCTATATTAGCTCAAGTCAGAGCCTCCCCCTCCCTCCTGACCTCACCATAGCCTCACCCAGACCCCGGCGATCCTCCTCGTGTCCTCGCCCCACCACCGGAGCCACCTTGGCCGCGTGCCCCAAGATCAACCGCCGCCGCCAAGCTCACTGTTCCCCGTGCGGTGCCGCTCCTCCTCTCCTCCCCGGTGCTCTTCTCCCCTCTGGATGGATGCGGTGGACCTCGTCGTGCTCACCGGTTGCCTCCCCTTGGTGGAGCTGGCCGGAGCCGACGAGCCCATCACCGGCCAAGCCCAGCCGTGCCTCTGCCTCGCCCCTCTCTGCTTCTGTCGGGCGCAAGCGAGAAGAAGGAGCGGGAGGAGAGAGAAAGGAGTGGGACCCCCTCGTCAGCCGCTCAGCGCCGGTCCCGCAACCGCCACGTCACTTAAGTGGAGGCGGAAACAATAGAGTACATTTCCCCCGACCGAAAGCGTATTCACTTCTTCTTCGGGTGTAAATGTGTTTTCCTCTCCGGAAAGCGTATTGACTCAAAACCCGCTTCTGCCTTATTCACTCAGGGACTTGTTTGTGATGATATTTTTGCAAAAAGGTCCCTGATCTTCATCAGCTCATATCTTTTTACCCACAAATCCCAATGAGGTGAATACAAAGCCCACTTCTTCATTTCGTCGAGCCCATTCTGATGGAATCATTTTCACCATGTTTTGACATTCTGAAAATTACCATTTTGCCCTTGCCCTTATTCAGCCCCTCCGAGAGAGAACGTTTTTCCGACGATTCTTTCTGCGAGCTTCTCGCACCTCTTGTAGGTGATTTCTTCCACCCCAGGCAAGCCACACCCTCCATTTGCATGATTGCAATGAAGTGACATGGTTTATTTATTTAAACTTGTTTAAAATATTGCTTTAGCTATGTGTGATCTGTTCACGGCATTTCCCGGAGTTTTGATTTGATCTTGATATTGCCATGATATTGCTTGGAGTTTTAGGCTTTTATTTTTGATGATTATGTGGATGACATGTGCCTTTGGATTCTTATTGGCTATTAGGATTATTTTCATGATGGTACCTGGTATTATTTTGGAGTATTACTTTGGATGACATGTGCCTTTGAATTCTTAGTGGCTATTAGGATTATTTTCATGATGGTATCTGTTAATTATATTTTGGAGTATTACTTTGGATATCATGCTGCCTTTGGATTATTAGTGGTTAGTATGATTATTTTCATGATGCTTGTTGATGTTCTGTTGCTTGGGGTATTATTTTCGGAAATGATGTTTACATGTGGATCTTAGTCGAATAGCTTTATTCTTGTTATTGGAGTAGTAGGATTATTGTTTTCGGATTCATCATGACAGTAGTGATGTGCTACCCTTGGGAGTATTTTGAGGTGATGATATTAGGCTTGGATTACTTGTTGGATTTTGCTATGACTTGGATTATAGTTTGATAGTTGATATCGGAGTATCAGTTATCACAGTTATACTTTTGGGGATAAATTTTGTCATTAAGTTGGTCAGGTGCCACCGAACCGGGCTTTCTCAAGTGCAACCACATTTGCCTTTATGGGAAGGCCCTAATGCGGTCTATTGCCGTGCCTCTCGCCGGTGCCTCCAACTAGGGAAGGTTATTGGCATGCGATACCCTGGCCCGGTAAGCAGACATAACCTTGTGCACCCGTTGTTGTTGTTCTACCCGGGTTGTCCCTGTGTGGGACCGTTTATTGTTTTGGCCACGACGGTGGCCGTTGTGTCTTTGGTAGACACAGGGACACCCAGGACTAGCCCAGTGGGGAGTGAGTCAGAGTGGCCGGGAGAGTTTCATGGCAGTAGATCGGTTTTGTCGGAACGTTGTTGGTCAACACGAATGGGAGTGCGAGGCCATGGGTTCTGTGGTGTGGGTACACTGCGCTACCTCTGCAGAGTGTACTTAAATCTATCGATAGTCGCGTCCTCGGTCATGGGCATGTGTTCATACTAGGTCACATCGTTCAATCAACATTCACATGACGGAATGACTTATAGGTGATTTATATGTTGATATGTTGAGCAGTACAAATTGGCAGGATGTTGATGATGATGTTGGAGACCAAGTGTTGGTCATGGTAGTGATATTCGGATGATCATGGTTGAGACCAAGTGTTGGTCATGGTAGTGATCGCCGGAATGATCACCGTTTGGTTTGGATCACGAGGTGATTGAGATGGTATATTGCTTGGCCGGTTAGCCAAGAGTGATATGGTTATGGAGATCCGAGATGGTGATTTGTTAGTATTGTATGAGTTTCATACCATGCTTAGTAGTGGTTTCATCATAATAGTTGTTAATTTAATTAACCTGTTAAATGCTATGTTATTGTCTTTCCTTGATGTTTATGGTTGTTGTGCGCTTGCAAGTACATTCAATGTACTGACCTGGCGTGTCATGCCAGATTGCAGGTGATGCCATGATTGCTTGATGGCTTGTCGATGGTTCCCGTGCATGCGAGCTAGATCGTGTCCCAGCCAGAGTCCCTGCGTAGTGGAGTTCACTACCTTCGTCGTTGTTCCGCTGCTAGAAGTATTCCGCTGCTACGAGTTGTTCTGCTGCTAGCATAGACTAGTGTAGTATTGCACGCGTAGTGTCGCCATGCTTATGTGCTTCTTTGTAACATCAGACCCTTGTACTATTATACTTGTAATAAGAGATGATTTGTTCTATGTCAAGCAGTGCCATTTTCCAGAGACTTCTCCTTGATCTCTGGGCTGGAATTCGGGGCGTTCCGGTTTCTCTGAGCCGGGGTGCCACAAGCTTGGTATGAGAGAAGGTCTGGCTGTAGGACGCCCTAGTCAGTGTGAGTGGTAGAAACCGGTAGTAATCGGTAGTATAGAGTCTACCTTGTTTGTTGCATTTGGTTGCTGCATTTCTTTGTGCATAACATGCATATAGCCTTATTTTGCTGCTGACGATTTATTTGGTGAGCGGAGATGGCATCGGTTCAGATCCACTATAGCTCAGCCTTTGCATTTCTCCATTTTTCTTTTCTTACTCGTTCTTCGGTGTTTGGCGTCATTTCTGTCCCAGTAGAGTGATGCCAAGTGATCCTGACACGGTTTGTAGAAATGGTGCTCAGGTATCTCGTTGATATCCTCCTTTCAGCCCCGCCTATCATTTCGGTGATGAACATGCTTCTATCCCGAATCGCTCTTTTATTTTGTCATGTTGGCAACCCTTAATGATCTAAGTTATCAAGAAAGGGCAATGTCAGCAGCCTTAGTTTTCCCCGCTATCCTATTTCTTGGACGAGTATGGACATTTTCCGCCCGCTTGATAATAATGTGGTCGCGACATTCCTGTCCTGCTACATGGTTACCAAGTACGACCTCGCCTCCAAGATAGTCCAGGATGCTACCTTGCTAAGCTAGCCCTTGGTGTAGCGTTGTTTACACCAATTTTTCCGCACCTTTATTCGTCCTCGTGCACATCGTCACAGCATGCTAGATCGTAGAACCGGAGATCCCGCGAGATTTGTGTGCTTAAGTAGGCATGCATATTGTGTGACTAGCAGTAATATGTGACATTGGTTATGTGTGAATTGATTGTTGTTGTGTGCTTTTGTTTAGTTGAGTTTTCTTTTGCTTCTTTCTTTTGGGCCCCGGTGTTACATTATTTTCACCCTATAAAGAGTTTCTCATCAACCGACATTGGATCTGAAGAATCAACAAGGAGTTTAAAAATTTGGAAACTCAGCTAAACAGAATGGAATTCTCAGCCAACTGCAGTGGAACGGGGAATATCTGATTTTGAGGCTGATAATCAATTTTGCATTAGTGTGCACTCCTCACCACAGTACTGATAACTGAAGTCTACATCAGTACAAAATACTCACAGCAGTAATAGTCAAGTCGGCAGCAAGACAAGTTAGGTACAAGATCAACGGTATATTTTCACGTATGGAGCATATACAAAAAATTTCCTCAGTAGTGCATGATGTTTGAAATATATGATCATCCGAAATAAAGTCAGCATGTGATATGCTCAAGGAAGAAAGTCAATCAAATTTTTGCATCCAAATAATTAGCCATAGAATATTATGGACGTGTGTGTGTAGATTGCAGTCTGCATATTAGTATGCAGCTGTGGATGTAAGAAACTCAGTCTTCTTCCACACGTTATCGGAAGAAATTTATGATGCAAGGCTCCTCAATTTTCCTCAGCATAATATGTGAACAATGTCCGGTCCAAGATACCCGGTCTTTCTCAACAAGATACCTCGGTAAAAGCTTTTGACAAGACGGAAATGAATTTTATTAACAAGCAAAACAAAGGAGAAGCTTCTCAAGTACGAAACTCATGCTTCTCCTGCACAATACTCATGTCAAGCTTCGCGTGTAAGCTATCGAGGCTTGTTCGACACGATACCCAGACAAAAGATTTGAGCAGAAGCTAATGAGCCTTCCTTGGCAAGCTACATAAATGGCTTTTCTCTGAAATGCAAGGATCATATTTACAATAATTCTGTCAGAGATACATTGCAGTCAAAACATATGCCTACCGCAGGGATCTAGTGTTCGGTGGCATATTCTTCTTACACACATGGTGAGCATGCAGATATACCTAAGAAAGGTACGGATCCCACAACCTCACGAGTCAGGCAAAGGAAAATGGGTAGAGATACATATCATGAATTACAAGGATCGACAATATCTGGGGATGACATCACAGAATCCACAGTCTTGACAATGGTCATCAAGGTCATTATTCCCGCACCAGACAAGGTGATATCATGAAACCTTGTCACCTTTTTGTATGATTGGACTCCGCAATGAGCTCTGTACAGCTACAAGCTCCAAACATATGTCATATGTGTGCGGACTCAGGTCAGAAAACAAGCACAAAGGAATAATGCCAACAATATTGCACTAATCACGTCCCTGGTCATACGAAGAATCAAGGACAAGTGTGGCCAAGTTATTCTAGTAAGGTATCCTCACAAAGAAATCATGACCGTTATAGGGTGAGACTGACAACAAGGGTAAGATGATTTTTGCTTGACCATTAGGGTCCGGATACCCAAATCAGTTAGAGGCCATAATTCCCTATGGATCCACAAAAGCATACCCTCAGAGGCCTACTCTGTTTTACAAGGATCCCATATCCCGCTGACCCGCTTGGAATGGTTAATATGGAAAATCCAAATAGGTATACCGACAAAATGAGAAAGTCAAAAGCCGAACAATCGGCTCAGACCCGGTATACTCACCAACGGAATCAAGTACACGGTCAGTCCGTCAGGAAAAAGCAATTGTCCATCAGCCCATGTCAGGCCAGTCTCAATATGTAAATATGTGAGGAATTACACGGCTATAACTCCATACACCGTTATATTGCTCGTGACAAAAGGCAGTCAGATATTTGGTACATATCACATGCTCGAGCCAAAGGAAATAAATCGGGACGAATCAGTGCCACCTTTGAGCAGTCAGATCCTGTCAGAAGGTGGCCATGTTTAATTCTCAGCATTTACTGAAACCAGAAGGCGTGCATTTATTTGAAGCAACCCTGTCGGGGAGCTGCTTGCTGATCCGCCAACACCTATGGGGACCGGGCCCCTTTCGGTTCGGTGGGGGGCGGAGGCCGCGCAAAGAGCGGATCGAGGCGGCACGCGCGGGCGGTTTTTACCCAGCTTCGGGCCGCACGGATGCGTAAAACCCTACTGCTGCTTGTTTGTGTGTATTGAATTCTTGCTCAGGAGCGATGGACGCTGCCAGACCGAGCCTGAGAGTGTTCTTGATGTTTCGAATGAGCCGAACCTTCGATGATCCGAACCCCTTCGATCATCCGAACCCCCCTCTACGTTGCGCTCGGGCCTCCTTTTATACTTTCAAGGGGTTACCCATAGGTGGCAACGTAGACTAGAAGGGTAAAAATGGAAAAGGATGCGATAGGTGCAGCTACCGCTACTGTGGACACAGTGCACCCTACCTAACTCTGACGGCAGGGGACAAGGGCATTGAATGCCCGTCTGTGTCGCCTAAACAGTATCGAAATGGACCGCTAGGGACGCCACCGTTCGCCATGATGGTTATCTTGTCAGCGCCTGCTTGCCACCGCGCACCCCTAGCTGCACGGCCTCCTGCCACGTGCGCTTGGGAGAGTCCCAGAGCGACACGTTAGCAGGTGTGCTGGAGCGCGGGCACGAAGTGGGGGTTTCCCGCGGAAAGCTCCTTGCCGCGGTCATCTTCTTGTCGTGTTCGGGAGCTTGTCGCTCACCGGGCCTTGCCGGGACGCGCGGCGCATCGAGGCAAGCTTTCTTGGTATGCCTTGAGTGGCCTTCCCAGCAAGCTCCTCTTGCCGGGGTCTTGGTTTGCCTTCCCGGCAAGCTCCTCTTGCCGGGGCCTTGGTTGGCCTTCCGGCAAGCTCCTCTTGCCGGGGCCTTGGTTGGCCTTCCCGGCAAGCTCCTCTTGTCGGGGCCTTGGTTTGAGTACTTTGTTCTTGAATGGTCTTCAAGGGAACCACGGAGGGTCTTGGCGGTCACCCGGCAAGCCTTGCCGCGGGATGCTGCGACTGCCCGTGCACAAGTTCGGGGTAATAGGGTACCCCTACTCTAGTACACCGACAGGAGCCCCCGGGCCTGGGCCAGACATGGTGCCGAGCGCTGTTGGGCCAGGCCCAAAATAGTGCACGGGCACGCGCGACCTAGGTCATGCCGCATATCTCTCCGCTCCCGCCGCGCACGCCCAGAACGGCACGCGTCAAACGCGGCGTCGTGGGAGAGATCGTGGGTGGCGTGCGCGGGGCTAAGCCCCTCGAGCATGCGTCAGGCCACGATGATGGGGACGGTTCACGCCCTCCTCCCTAAACGGAGGTAGGCGTGGGGGCGTGGTGCATTTACTGGATGGGGCCGGTGCGCGATTTTCGGGACGTCCACTCCCCGCGATCATGAGGCGGAGCGAGGCCGCCTCATCCGTCGCCTTGGTTCTGCATCCCCGCCACGCGGCTCCCATGCGCTTGGAGTCGCGGACGGTGGAAATGGGAAACTGGGCCGTCGCGAGCAGAGGCAGCGGGTCGGCCTTGACTCCCTGCTCTTCCCGTGCCTTGATTCGCTGAGCGGGGCGGCCGAGCCCCCACCTCGCTCCTTTATAAAGAGTGGGAGGGGAGCACAGAAACCCGCACTCTCTCATCTCCTCCTTTCTTCAGCTTCTGCTCCCCTTTCTCTCATTCGCCATGGAGAAAGGGAACCCAGGCCCCTCATCGGTGGTCGCCGCCAGACAGCGCTCCTCTCCTTCTCCCGCGCCCGTGGTGGTGGAGCCAGCCATAAGGGGAAGAGGGAGGGGGCGAGGTCGCGGACGAGGTCGAGGACGAGGTCGAGGCGCTCGGGGAAGAGGCGGGCGGGGCGGCGTGCCAGCTTCGCCTCCGCCGGCGGCTCCTCCCCCCACGGCGGTCCATATAGGGGACGACCCTTGCGAGTTCTTCGTCAAGCTGCGCCGGGCTCCTCGTCGTCGCCTCCAGCTTCCAGCTTCGTTTGCGAGCGCGATGGAGTTGGACCCGCCCGAGACGCTGAGACTGCACATGAGGGGCTGTGGGATCAGCGGCACGCGAGTCCGCGTTGTATTCCCAGCCCCCGATGTGATGTATCTTGATCGAGGGTGGAAGACGTTCGCCCGTATCCACAGCCTGATGGAGGGGTTTACCCTCCATTTTAAGTTGATGGAGGGCGATCTCCTCTCCGTCAAGGTCTTCGGGTGCTTCGGCACTCGGACGAAGTGCTGCGTGGACAGCTCCTCCGATAGCGAAGGCTCCTCCTCGAGCGAGAGTGACGAGGAGGGGAGCGACAGCGATGATGAGGGTAGCGGGCGGCGGGGTGGCGGGTCCGACTAGGCGTCGGGCGCCGCTTCGCGCGGCACCGGCGACCCCATCATCCGTATCGCCGGCTCCTTGAACTCCCCGGGGTCGTCTCCTTGGGCGGCTGGCGTAGGGAGGCTGCGGAAGGGGAAGAGGGCTGGCGACAAGGCCGTCAGGTCGGAGTACGAGGGCGTGGTGCCCTCGACAGCGTGCTGACGTCCTGCCGCCCCGTCTTCGAGCCACGCTTCCAGCGCCGCCATCGCCGTCCAGCCTCCGGACGGCCCCCGGGATGTTCTCTTGGTGTCTTCTGGCACCCGTAGCTCGCCTAGGTGCTCCTTTTGCCCTTTTCGCCTCCTTGACCTGCCTCCTGAAGAGAGGTACAGGAAAAGGATTACGGGCATCTTATCTTTTTAATTTGTAAGCCTTCGGGCCTTAGCTGTATCTAAAACTTGTAATCCTCTCTTTCATGTTTTTCATCCTCTATGGACTGTACCTGAGTGGGATGTTTTTTAATGAAAAAGGGGATGCTTGCCGGGTAATTTGTCTCGCGGGTTGAACCCACGCCAAGGAGCAAATCCTTGGTATCCCTCGGACAGACATTTCATCTCCCGGCAACAGGCCCTGCCGCCTTCCCACGTCGCTCGACCTTTCTCACGCCTTCGACGGAGGCGGTAACGAGGTGGGTGCGGTCTCCTCATTTCATCCCTTTGCTACCGCGACTACGACCAAACTTGGCCCCGGGAACGAGCCCCAGGGCCTAGAGTTGAGGGAGCACGGCAGTTTTCGGGAAGAAACGCGGTTTCGCATTCCCCAGTCCATAAGAGGATGCATGATGAGGGATGAAAGACTTATCTGATATTGTAGCCCTCGGGCTCGGCTGCAGTGGATAACTTCATGAATTCGACGCTGGAGACGGGACCAAGCTTGGCATGGGCCATGGTTGTTGTTGCACTCCAAGGAGCTACAAACCCCCGAGCCTTTCTTGCTCCCGGCAAGGCTGTTGCCGGGGGGGGGTCTTATGTTTCTCGCGGAGACTTTTGACGTTCTCGACGCCGGCTTTCGGCAAGCTCGTCGCCAGGAAGGCTTTTATCTTCAGCAGAGAACTTTGACGTTCTCGATGCCGGCTTCCGGCAAGCTTGTTGCCGAGAAGGCTTTTATCTTCAGCAGAGAACTTTGACGTTCTCGATGCCGGCTTCCGGCAAGCTTGTTGCCGAGAAGGCTTTTATCTTCAGCAGAGAACCTTGACGTTCTCGATGCCGGCTTCCGGCAAGCTTGCTGCCGAGAAGGCTTTTATCTTCAGCAGAGAACTTTGACGTTCTCGATGCCGGCTTCCGGCAAGCTTGCTGCCGAGAAGGCTTTTATCTTCAGCAGAGAACTTTAACGTTCTCGATGCCGGCTTCCGGCAAGCTTGCTGCCGAGAAGGCTTTTATCTTCAG